>NC_134574.1:89985968-90296468 GCF_050947875.1 Dermacentor variabilis | reverse complement strand
CGCAACTTAATACGTGACAAGTTCAGGTAACCAACTGTGTCATGTACAGAATTCCTATCATCGGGACGGCAAAGGGGTTGATTTATGTCAGACGATCGAAAACCCTGTTTTCTATGCACATTCTAAAATCTCAATCTTGCTTCGGCACAATTGTTAGGGGGGAAGCGAATGGTGGTACTGATTGTAGGATTATATCGGCGTCTAACAATTCCTGCAATCCTGCCTTAGACCACATCTTTGGCTATCTGCACACATTGTCAGGAGATTTGAGGATGACTGCCTTTTCAGTTTGAAAGGGGCGTTGTGCGACTTGATCACTTATGAAGAACTTCCTAGGGAGACAAGTTCGGGGTAGGTCGTGGGAATATTGTACGAGCACTTGACCACTTGTAAATAATCTGTTCACCCTGCTGTTTCTCTTCTCTTGGCAATATACGAGCCGAAAGCGGGGTAACCGAAGCACTCGATTTTTTGTAGTCATATCAATAGGAGATAACAAACACCGACACCAGGGACCACTTAGGGTAAAGTACTTGCATTGAATAAACGAAGTAAATAAATGATAATTTAGTAGAAATGAAAGTGGATGAAGAACAACTTGCCGCAGGTGGTGAACGATCCCAACCCCTTCGCATTTCGCGTGCGATGCTCTACTAATCGAGTTAACGCGGCTTGCACTCCCACTTTCTTGCGCATTTATGTTTCTGAGAAGAACACTGGGAGTGTTATCCAGCGCCACCACGCCCAGGCCTTGGTGGCGGATGTGGAACATGCTTTCTGGCGGATGCGTAACAAGAACGTGATCTTTTTGGTCAAGACAACCGGTCAGTTAATCCACACCTGCTACCTGTAGGTATCAATGTTGCCGGATTTGAGGCCCTCGGTATGTAATAAACGAGGAGAATAGGAGTTAAGCAGGGGCGCGATTTTTATTTGTCATATCATAAGAACCAACCAGCACTGACACGACGGACAACACAGGGGAAATACCTCATGTTTAATAACAGAACTAAAGAAATTTTAATTTAATTGAAATGAAAGTTGACGAAAAATCAAACTGCCGCCGGTGGGGAACGTCCCTTGAACGTCATTCGGCTAAAAACGCAGCGTCCCTGTATACGCTGATTCTCCGTTTATTTGCAACTGGTCTGCATTGAAGAAAGTCATGCGTCACTGCATCACCAATACTTCAGTCTCAATTTTATGACCTTGGAACTCAAAGTTTACCAAGACCCACGTAATATGCAATGTCACGTTTCCATCATAATCTTGTATCTGTAGCACGGTCCCACTAGGCAGGTGAATTGAATACACACGCTTCGCCTTTGTTTTGGACACAGAAGCACCGCTGCCTACCAAAGGGATCATAGGGCTTTTTAACAATTTAACCCGATGGAGGAGCATGCTAAAGCTAGTTAAATAAACATTCTCTGGTGTCGTCATCGGGTCAGCGTCATCACCCTTGCTTATATCTTTTTTTTGTCGCCGAAAATTCTTAGGCGTCGTTATAATGACTATTCACTCCACTGCAACCAGCACGCCAAGCAAGTTTTCTGTGCTGCTTTCAATGCCGCTTAGCTGTCGCTGATAGCATCTTAAAGAATTCGAGTTGGCCGCTCTGGACTGCGGCTCGGCCGTCTGTGCACTCGGGTCAGTTTGCGTACATTGTGCCTGCTCTTTCTAGGGTCGTAAATACTCCTTTAAATTAAAATAATTATGGGCTTTTACGAGCCAAAACTAGTTTCTGATTATGAGGTACGCCGTAGTGGAGGACTCCGCAAATTTTGACAACCTGGGGTTCTTTAGCGTGCACCAAAATCTAAGTACACGGGTGTTTACGCATTTCGCCGTATGGTGATGCGGCCGCCGAGGCCGCGATTCGATCGGAGGACCTCGTGCTCAGCAGCCCGACACCATAGCCACTGAAAAACCACGGCGGCTACACATCTTTATCTAGCACGTATAGAGCTATAGAAAGAACTATTGGGAGGTTTTCATACTCTTCTATAATTTATTATCTTCACTTTTCATCAAATTGTAATATTTGAGAATTTGCTTACTTACCAAATCAAATCATTAAAAACGCAAGCAAAATTTAGTCTTAATACTTCCACTCGACGGAAAGCACCATTCAGTCCAACAACTTCCTATTTGCGTTTTTATTTTTGATTCATTGTACATGTTAGCTAGCACAACCTGTACATAACGTTCAAGAACGTATCGATACTACAACGACGGTGTAGGACTCTCTCCAGCAGACGTCGCCAACACCGTGCATAGTCTACTCTATCGTCCAATGAAAGTTGAGCTACCTCAGAAATAGGAGGCTCTTTTATTGTTCATTCGATGGGTAGGCGACGAAGGCAATTCAAATATTTGTGTGCCTACGGAAACAGCGATTTGCGCAAGTCTGGCGAAGGTATGGGCATTAGTGATATATTCATGTAGCCCCTAAAGTAATGTGTATAAGTAGTCAGCGACAGACGTAGGAGTGTCACTGATGGTGAGGTGCTCCCAGCGTTTCTGCTATACACGTACCATGCGCTGACTCGCATACCAGTAGAGTCTGTAGAAATATCATTTCTCGAAGTTCAACTGCTTGTATACAATCAAAGGGGGAAGAGCTTACGTCAATGCATCCACACAGCTGTGCTTGAAGCATAGGCTTCGTTTGCAACGTATATGCTGTTGTTTGAAGGGACAGTTTTGGCGTTAAGTATGGTGTTCTTCCATCAAATGAATATTTGCCTGACTGGAAAGGCGATTGTCATTTTTACTCGGAGAGCCATGATAACCAGGAGGCGGCTTTTTACGTAGCTACCAAGTACAGCATTGTGAGTTAATGACATTGTATCAACAGCGCTGGTCATGTGTCCGTTAGATGCCGTGGCAGAATAATTCTGACACAGTTATTGAGGATTGCTCAAATTTGATCGAACTTTCTGTCGGAAATTATCAAAAACTTTTTCATGTCATAGATCGGAATAAAGAGTTCATAATTGTGGCTGGCACATGCAAATTGCGAAAACATATTTGAAGATTATTCAGATTAGATACCTATTATTTAAAAAGCTCTATTATTTCAGATTTGCTGAAGAACTTTATTTTGGCTGCAATTTTCGGTAAAACTGAATAATAGAATACTTTTCTGATACAAGACGGCACATGTACCGTTGTGGGGGGTTTCGGTATTGAGTTCGAAAGGTAAAGCAAAATCTAGTATGCGTAGAATAGGGTCGGACGAGATGTTGTGTACCACATTGTGGCACAATACTTAACATTTGTTATTTCAATCAAAGGGGCCTTGTCGGTGCTGTATGCGCTCGAGGGACGTAGTTTCGATTGCAGAATAATTTATGGTATGTCTGATATTACCTGCTAATCCCTGAGCACACGCAATGTGTGGACGTCATATGGTTTTACTTGTCAGGAGATCTCTATGGAGCCTGATGTCGTGACATTGCCAGTAACGCCAAAGACTCATCCAAGAACCACAATTTTTCTTTTCAAGAATCCACTTTTCTTGCAATTAACCTTGAGGCGTGCCAAGCCCAAGCACTTTATACCTGAGACAGGCGTTTCTCATCCTCGGTGTCTCCGAGGCAAAAAACAATAATGTCGCCTATGTACGCATTGGCACATCCACCTATGAAAGGCTTCAGGGCTTCGACAGCGATCTTCTGGAAACACACTGACGAGTACTTCTACCCGGAAGGAAGATGTATATATTCGTACAAATCGAAGGATGTAATAAAATTAGTGTAAAGCTTTCTTGTTTTCTTAGAGGGATATCCCGGAAGCCCTCGCGCAACTCAGTACGTGACAAGTGCAGGTAACCAACTGTGTCATGTACAGAGTTCCTATCGTCGGGACGGGAAATGGGTTGATTTATGTCAGACGATTCAAACCCTGTATTCTATGCACATTCTAAAACCTCAATCTTGCTTCGACACAATTGTTATGGGGGAAGCGAATGGTGGTACTCATTGTCGGATTATATCGGCGTCTAATATCTCCTGCAATCCTTCCTTAGACCGCATCTTTCGCTCGCTCCACATATTGTCAGCTGATTTGAGAATGACTGTCTTTTCAGTTTGAAAGGGGCGTTGTGCGACTTGATCGCTTATGAAGAACTTCCTAGGGACACAAGTTCGGAGTAGGTCGTTGGAATATTGTACGAGCACTTGATCACTTGTAAATAACCTGTCCACCCTGCTGTTTCTCTTCTCTTGGTAATATACGAGCAGAAAGCGGGGTAACAGAAGCGCTCGATTTATTTAGTCATATCAATAGGAGATAACAAACACCGACACCAGGGACCACTTAGGGTAAAGTACTTGCATTGAATAAACGAAGTAAATAAATGATAATTTAGTAGAAATGAAAGTGGATGAAGAACAACTTGCCGCGCAGGTGGTGAGCGGTCCCATAACCTTCTCATTTCGCGTGCGATGCTCTACTAATCGAGTTAACCCGGCTTGCCCTCCCACTTTCTTGTGCATTTATGTTTCTGAGTAGAACAGTGGGAGTGTTATCCAGCGCCACTACGCCCAGGCCTTGGCGGCGGATGTGGGACATCCTTTCTGGCGGATGCGTAACCAGAACTTGATCTCATTTGGTTAAGGCAACCGGTCAATAAATCCACAGATGCTACCTGTAGGTATCAATGTTGCCGGATTTGAGACCCTCGGTAGGTAATAATTGAGGAGAAAAGGAGTTAACCAGGGGCGCGATTTTCATTTGTCATATCATAAGAACCAACCAACACTGACACGAGGGCCAACATAGGGGAAATTACTCGTGTTTAATAAAATAAATAAATAAATCATAATTTGATGGAAATGAAACTCGACGAAAAATCAAACTGCCGCAGGTGGGGAACGTCCCTTGAACGTCATTCGGCTAAAAACGCAGCGTCCCTGTATACGCTGATTCTCCGTTTATTTGTATCTGGTCTGTGTTGAAGAAAGTCATGCGTCACTCCATCGCCAATACTTCACTCTCTATTTTATGACCTTGGAACTCAACGTTAACCAAGACCCACGTAATATGCAATGTCACGTTTCCATCATAATCTTGTATCTGTGGCACTGTCCCAGTAGGCAGGTTACCTGAATACACGTGCTTTGCCTATGTTTTCGACACAGAAGCACCGCTGCCTACGAAAGGGATCATAGGGCTTTTTTACAATTTAACCGGATGGAGGAGTATGCTAAAGCTAGTTAAATAAACAGTGTCTGTTGTAGTCATCAGGTCAGAGTCATCACCCTTTTTTATATTTTTTTAGTCGCCGAGAATTCTTGGGCGTCGTTGTAATGATTATTCACTCCATTGCAACCAGCACGCCAAACAAGTTTTCTGTGCTGCTTTCAATGCCGCTTAGCTGTCGCTGATAGCGTCTTAAACAATCCGAGTTGGCCTCTCTGGACTGCGGCTCGGCCGTCTATGCACTCGGGTCTGTTTGTGTACATTGCGCCTGCTCTTTCTAGGGTCATAAATATACTTTAAATTAAAATAATTATGGGCCTTTACGAGCCAAAACCACTTTCTGATTATGAGGTACGCCGTAGTGGAGGACTCTGCAAATTTTGACAACCTGGGGTTCTTTAGCGTGCACCTAAATCTAAGTAAACGGGTGTTTTCGCATTTCGCTGCATGGTGATGCGGCCGCCGAGGCTGCGATTCGATCGGATGACCTCGTGCTCAGCAGCCCACCACCATAGCCATTGAGAAACCACGGCGGCTACACATCTTTATCTAGCACGTATAGAGCTATAGAAAGAACCATTGGGAGGTTTTCATGCTCTTCTACAATTTATTATTTTCACTTTTTATCACAATGTAATATTTGAGAAGTTGCTTACTTATCATATCAAATCATTAATTAAACGCAAGCAAAAATTAGTCTTAATACTTCCGTTTGACGGAAAGCACCATTCGGTCCAACAACTTCGTAATTGCATATTTCTTTTTGAATCTTTGTACATGTTAGCTAGGACAACCTGTACATAACGTTCAAGAACGCATCGATACTACAACGACGGTGTCGGACTTTCTCCAGCAGACGTCGCCAACGCCGTGCATAGTCTACTCTATCGTCCAATGAAAGCTGAGCTACCTCAGAAATAGGAGGCTCTTTTATTGTTCATTCGATGGGTAGGCGACGAAGGCAATTCAAATATTTGTGTGCTTACGGAAACAGCGATTTGAGTAAGTCTGGCAAAGGTATGGGCATAAGCGATATATTCATGTAGCCACTAAAGTAATGTTTCCAGGTTGTCATCGACAGACGTAGGAGTGCCACTGATGGTGAGGTGCTCCCAGCGTTTCTTCGATACACGTAGTATGCGCTGACTCGCATACCAGTAGAGTCTGTAGAAATATCATTTCCTGAAGTTCAACTGCTTGCATACAATGAAAGGGGGGAGAGCTTACGTCAATGCATCCGCATAGCTCTGCTTGAAGCAATGGCTTCATTTGCAATGTATATGCTGTTGTTTGAAGGGAGAGTTTTTGCGTTAAGTATGCTGTTCTGCCATCGAATAAATAATTGCCTGACTAGAAATGTGATTGTCATTTTTACTCGGAGAGTCATGATAACCAGGAGGCGGCTTTTTACGAAGCTACCAAGCACTGCATTGTGACTTAGTGACATTATATCAAAAGCACTGGTGATGTGTCCGTTAGATGCCGTGGCAGAATAATTCTAAAACAGTTATTGAGGGTTGCTCAAATTTGATCGAACTTTCTGTCGCAAATTATCACGACCTATTTTCATGTCATAGATCGGACTAAAGAGTTCATAATTGTAGCTGGCCCACGCAAATTGCGAAAACATATTTGAAGAATAATCATATTAGATACCTATTAATTAAAAAGCTCTAATATCTCAGAGTTGCTGATGCACTATATTTTGGCTGGAATTTTGAGTAAAACTGAACAATAGATTACTTTTCTTATACAAGACTGAACATGTACCGTTGTGGGGGGTTTATGTATTGAGTTCGAAAGGTAAAGCAAAATCTAGTGTGCGTAGGATAGGGTCAGACGAGATGTTGTGTACCACATTGCGGCACAATACTTCATATTTGTTATTTCAATCAAAGGGGCCTTGTCGGTGCGGTATGCGCTCGAGTGACGTAAATGTCTGATATTACCTGCTAATCCCTGAACACACGCAATGATTGGACCTCATATGCTTTTACTTGTCGGGAGATCTCTATGGAGCCTCATGTCCTGACATTACCAGTAATGCCAAATGTTCTTCCAAGAACCTCAATTTTACTTTTGAAGAATCCACTTTTCTCTAAAATAACTTTGAGTCGTGCCAAGTCCAAGCACTTTCTATCTGAGACAGGCGTTTCTCATCGTCGGTGTCTCGAAGGCAAAAAACAATAATGTCGCCTATGTACGCATTGGCAAATACACCGATGAAAGGTTTCAGGGCTTCGACAGCGATCTTCTGGAAACACCCTGACGAGTACTTCTACCCGAAAGGAAGATGTATATATTCGTACAAATCGAAGGACGTAATAAAATTAGTGTAAAGCTTTCTTGTTTTGTTAGACGGATCCCCCGGAAGCATTCGCGCAACTCAATACGTGACAGGTGCAGGTAACCAACTGTGTCATGTACAGAATTCCTATAGTCGGAACGGATAATAGGTTGATTTATGTCAGACAATCGAAAACCCTGTATTCTATGCACAGTCTAAAATCTCAATCTTTCTTCTGGACATTTGTTAGGGGGGAAGCGAATGGAGGCACTGATTGTCTGATTATATCGGCGTTTAAGAACTCCTGAAATCCTTCCTTAGACCACCTCTTTGGCTATCTGCACATATTGTCAGGAGATTTGACGATGACTGCCTTTTCACTTTGAAAGGGGCGTTGTGCGACTTCATCGCTTATGAAGAACTTCCTAGGGAAACAAGATCGGGGTAGGTCGTTGGAATATTCTACGAGCACTTGACGACTTGTAAATAATCTGTCCACCCTGCTGTTTCTCTTCTCTTGGTAATATACGAACAGAAAGCGGGTTAGCAGAAGCGCTCGATTTTTTTTTGTCATATCAATAGGAGACAACAAACACTGACACCAGGGACCACTTAGGGTGAAGTACTTGTGTTGAATAAACAATGTAAATAAAATATAATTTAAGGGAAATGAAAGCGGATGAAAAAACAACTTGCCGGAGGCGGAGAACGATCCCACAACCTTCGCATTTCGCGTGCGATGCTCTACTAATGGAGTTAACGGGGCTTGCCGTCCCACTTTCTTGCGCATTTATGTTTCTGAGTAGAACACTGCGAGAGTTATCCAGCGCCACCCCGCCGAGGCCTTGGCGGCGGATGTGGAACATCCTTTCTGGCGGATGCGTAACCAGAATGCGATTTTTTTTGTCAAGGCAACCGGTCAATTAATCCACACATGCTACCTGTAGGTATCTATGTTGCCGTACTTGAGACCATCGGTATGGAATAAACGAGGAGAATAGGAGTTAAGCAGGGGCGCGATTTTTATTTGTCATATCATAAGAACCAACCAACACTGACACGAGGGACAACATAGGGGAAATTACTCGTGTTTAATAAAAGAACTAAAGAAATCATAATTTAATGCAAATGAAAGTGGACGAAAAATCAAACTGCCGCAGGTGGGGAGCGTCCCTTGAAAGTCATTCGGCTAAAAACGGAGCGTCCCCGTATACGCTGATTCTCCGCTTATTTACATCTGGTCAGTATTGAAGAAAGTCGTGCGTGACACAATCACCTATACTTCACTCTCTATTTTATGACCTTGGAACTCAACGTTTACCAAGACCCACGTAATATGCAATGTCACGTTTCCATCATAATCTTATATCTGTAGCACTGTCCCACTGGGCAGGTGAATTGAATACACACGCTTCGCCTTTGTTTTGGACACAGAAGCACCGCTGCCTACCAAAGGGATCATAGGGCTTTTTTACAATTTAATCGGATGGAGTAGTATGGTAAAGCTGTTTAAATAAACAGTCTCTGTTGTAGTCATCGGATCAGAGTCATCACCCTTGTTTATATATTTTTTTTGTCGGCGAAACTTTTCGGGCGTCGTTGTAATGATTATTCACTCCACTGCAACTAGCACGCCAAGCAAGTTTTCTGTGCTGCTTTCAATGCCGCTTAGCTGTCGCTGATAGCGTCTTAAACAATCCGAGTTGGCCTCTCTGGACTGCGGCTCGGCCGTCTACGCACTCGGGTCAGATTGCGTACCTTGCGGCTGCTCTTTCTGGGGTCGTAAATACACCATTATATTAAAATAAGTATGGACTTTGATGATGCAAAACCACTTTCTGATTATGAGGTACGCCGTAGTGAAGGACTCCGCAAATTTTGACAACCTGGGGTTCTTTAGCGTGCACCTAAATCTAAACACACCGGTGTTTTCGCATGTCGCCGCATGGTGATGCGGCCGCCGAGGCCGGGATTCGATCGGATGACCTCGTGCTCAGCAGCCACACACCATAGCCATTGAAAAACCACGGCGGCTACACATATTTATCTAGCACGTATAGAGCAATAGAAAGAACTATAGGGAAGTTTTCATGCTCTTCTACAATTTATTATTTTCACTTTTTATCAAAATGTTATATTTGAGAAGTTGCTTACTTATCATATCAAATCATTAATTAAACGCAAGCAAAAATTAGTCCTAATACTTCCGCTCGACGGAAAGCACCTTTCGGTTCAACAACTTCGTAATTGCATATTTGTTTTTAAATCTTTGTACACGTTAGCTAGGACAACCTGTACATAACGTTCAAGAACGCATCGATACTACAACGACGGTGTCGGACTCTCTCTAGCAGACGTCGCCAACACCGTGCATAGTCTACTCTATCGTCCAATGAAAGTTGAGCTACCTCAGAAATAGGAGGCTCTTTTAATGTTCATTCGATGGGCAGGCGACGAAGGCAATTCAAATATTTGTGTGCCTACGGAAACAGCGATTTACTTAAGTCTGGCGAAGGTATGGGCATTAGAGATATATTCATGTAGCCACTAAAGTAATGTGTATAAGTAGTCATCGACAGACGTAGGAGTGCCACTGATGGTGAGGTGCTCCCAGCGTTTCTGCGATACACGTACCATGCGCTGACTCGCATACCAGTAGAGTCTGTAGAAATAGCATTTCGCGAAGTTCAACTGCTTGCTTACAATGAAGGGGGGGAGAGCTTACGTCAATGCATCCACACAGCTGTGCTTGTACACGTTAGCTAGGACAACCTGTACGTAGCTTTCAAGATCGTATTGATTCTAGACAGACGATATCAGACAGTCCAGCAGAAGTCGCCAACACCGCCTAATATACTCTGCCGTCAAATGAAAGTTGAGCTACCTCAGAAAAACAGGCTCTGTTATAGTTCATATATGGGCAGGTGATGAAATTAATTCTCATATTTCTGTGTCTCTGAGAACAGTGATTTGAGTAAGTCTGGCCAAGCTACGGGTACCAGCAATATATCCATGTTGCTACTAAAGTAATGTGTTAAAGTAGTCATCGACATAGGGAGGAGTGCCACTGATGGTGGCTTGCTCCCAGCGTTTCTTTGATACACGAACCATGTGCTTACTGACATACTAGAAGAGTCTCTAGAAATATCATTTCCCGAAGCTCAACTGCTTGCATACGAATGCAAGCATGCATTCATGCAATGCACAAAGCTTACGTCACTGTATCCACACAGCTGCGATTGAAGAAATGGCTTCGCTTGCAACGTATATCGTGTAGTTTGGAGAGCCACTTTTGGCGTTAAGTATGCTGTGCAGCCATCGAATGAAGAATTTCCTGACTGTAAAGGCTATTGTCATTTTTACTCGGCATGTCATGATCAGCAGCAGGTGGCTTTTTGCAAAGCTACCAAGTACAGCATTTTGACTCAATGACGTTGTATCAACAGCGCTGGTGATGTGTTCGTTAGATGTCATCGTACAAGAATTAAGAAACAGTAATCGAAAACTGTTCAAATTTGAGCAACTTTCTATCGGAAATTATCACCAACTTTTTTCATGTAATAGATCGGAATATAGAGTTCATAATTGTGGCTGGGAGACGCAAATTGCGAAAAAACACATTTAAAGAATAATCACATTGGATCTCCAGTATTCAAAGAGCTCTATACTCTCAGAATAGCTGATGAACTATAATTAGGCTCCTTCAATTTCACGTAAAACTGAATAATAGATTACTTTTCTGATACAAGACGGCACATGTACCATTGTGGGGGCTTTCGGTATTGAGTCCAACAGGTAAAGCAAAATCTAGTATGCGTACAATAGGGTCAGACGATATGTTGTGCACCACATTGCGGCACAATACTTCACATTTGTTATTTCAATCAAAGGGGCCTTGTCGGTGCGGTATGCGCTCGAGGGACGTAGTCTTGATTGCGAAACAATTTATGAAATGTCTGATATTTCCTGCTCATCCCTGAACACACGCAATGAGTGGACCTCATATTCTTTTACGTGTCGGGAGATGTCTATGGAGCTTGATGTCGTGACATTACCAGTAACGCCAAAGGTTCTTCAAAGAACCACAATTTTTCTTTTCAGGAATCCACTTTTCTTGCAGTTACCCTTGAGACGTGCCAAGTCCAAGCACTTTATACCTGAGACAGGCGTTTCTCATCCTCGGTGTCTCGAAGGCAAAAAAAACAATAATGTCGCCTTTGTACGCATGGGCAAAGACACCTATAAAAGGCTTCAGGGCTTCGAAAGCGATCTTCTGGAAACACACTGACGAGTACTTCTACCCGAAAGGAAGACGTATATATACGTACAAATCGAAGGATGTAAGAAAATCAGTGTGAAGCTTTCTTGTTTTGTTAGAGGGATCTGCCTGAACCTTCGCATAAATCATTTCGTGTAAAGTGCAGGCAACCGCCTGAGTCGTGTATAGATATGCCTATCGTCGGGACGGGAAATGGGTTTATTTATTTCAGACGATTGAAAACCGTGTATTCTATGCACAGCCTGAAATCTCAATCTCGCTTTGGCACAATTGTTATGGGGGAGGCCAATGGTGGCACTTATTGTCGGATTATATCGCCGTCTAATTTCTCCTGCAATCCTTATCTAAACCATATCTTTCGCTCTCTGCACATATTGTCGAGTGATTTCAGGATGAATATCTTGGCAGTTTGAAAGGAGCGTAGTGCGACTTCATCGCTTATGAAGAACTTCCTATGGACACAAATTCAGGGAAGGTCGTTGCAATATTGTAAGCGCACTTGGCCACTTACTGATTGTCTGTCTACCCTCCAGTTTCTCGTCCCTTGGTAGTCATTCAAATAAAACCGCATCACCCCGGTATATGTTGCCTCTCGGTTAATTTACAACTCGTCTTTACAGAAGAATGTCATGAGTCACACATTCACCAATACTTCATTGTCTATTTTGAGACTTTGGAACCCAATGTTTACTAAGGCCCACTTATTATGCAATGCCACGTTTCCATCGGAACCTTTTATGTTTAGCAGTGTCCCAGCACGCACGCGATCTGCATCCACCTGCTTCACATTTGTCATCGACCTAGATGCACGGCTCCTAACAAAGCGCCCATAAGTCTTACTTTTCACTTTGACTGGAAGGTACAGTAGGCCAAAGGAAGTCAAATAAAGAGACTCTGCTGTAGTCATCGGGGCGGTGTCATCATCCTTGTTTATATATTCTTTTGCCGCCGGAAATTCTTCGGCATCGTTGTCAAAATTCTTCGCACGACCGGCGCCAGCGCGCCAACCGAACTTCTCTGTGCTGCTTTCAATGCACCTTAGCTGCCGCTTATAGCGTCTTAAACAATCCGAGTTGGCCCATCCGGACAACTGCTCGGCCATCTAGCCGCTCCCGTCAGTTTTCGTATATTACGCCGGCTATATTAAGGCTCGGAAATACACCTTTATCTAGCACGTATAGATCAATAGAAAGGACTGTTGGTAGTTCTTTATGCCCTTCTACAATGTTAATATTGGCACTCTTTATGAATATGTGCTATTAGAGAAGTAGATATTTTGTCGAATCACATCATTAAATAGGTAGAATCCAAAAGGAACCTGAGTACATCCACGTGACGGCAAGCACCATTCTGTTGCATATTTGTCTATAAATCTTTGTACACGTTAGCTAGGACAACCTGTACGTAGCGTTCAAGAACGTATCGATACTAGAAAGACGATGTCAGACTCTCCAGCAGAAGTCGCCAACAGCGTCTAATATACTCTGCCGTCAAATGAAAGTTGAGGTACCTCAGAAAAACGGGCTCTGTTATAGTTCATATATGGGCAGGTGATGAAATCAATTCTCATATTTCTGTGCCTCTGAGAACAGTGATTTGCGTAAGTCTGGCCAAGCTACGGGTACCAGCAATGTATCCATGTAGCCACTAAAGTAATGTGTCAAAGTATACATCGACATAGGGAGGAGTGCCACTGATGGTGGCCTGCTCCCAGCGTTTCTTTGATACACGAACCATGTGCTGACTGACATACCAGAAGAGTCTCTAGAAATATCATTTCCCGAAGCTCAACTGCTTGCATGCGAATGCAAGTATGCATTCATGCAAAGCACAGAGCTTACGTCAATGTATCCACACAGCTGCGCTTGAAGAAATCGGTTCGCTTACAAAGTATATGGTGTAGTTTGAAGAGCCACTTTTGGCGTTAAGTATGCTGTGCAGCCATCGAATGAAGAATTTCCTGACTGTAAAGGCTATTGTCATTTTTAGTCGGCAAGTCAAGATCAGCAGCAGGTGGCTTTTTGCAAAGCTACCAAGCACAGCATTTTGACTCAATGATGTTGTATCAATAGCGCTGGTGATGTGTTCGTTAGATGCCATCGTACAATTATTAAGAAACAGTAATCGAAAACTGTTCAGATTTGAGCGAACTTTCTATCGGAAATTATCAAAAACTTTTTTCATGTCATAGATTGGAATATCCAGTTGATAATTTTTGCTGGTTCATACAAATTGCAAAACATATTTGAAGAATAATCAAATTAGATGCCTAGTATTGAAATAGCTCTATACTCTCAGATTTGCTGAAGAAATATATTTAGGCTGCTTCAATTTTACGTAATACTGAATAATAGATTACTTTTCTGATACAAGACGGCACATATACAGTTGTAGGGGTCTCGGTATTGAGTTCAAAAGGTTAAGCAAAATCTAGTATGCGTAGAATAGGTTTAGACGAGATATTGTGTACCACATGGCGGCACAATACTTCACATTTGTCATTTCAATCATAGGGGCCTTGTCGGTGCGTTATGCGCTCGAGGGACGCAGTTTTGATTGTAGAATAATTTATGAACGGTCTGATATTACTTCCTAATCCCTGAACACGCGCGATGAGTGGACGTCATATGGTTTTATGTGTCGCGAGATCTCTACGGAGCCCTATGACGAGCTTTGCCAGTAACGCCAAAGACCCTTCCAAGAACCACAATTTTACTTTTCAAGAATGCACTTTTCTGGCAATTAACGTTGAGGCGTACCAAGTCCAAGCACTTTATACCTGAGACAGGCGTTTCTCATCCTCGGTGTCTCGAAGGAAAAAAAACAATAATGTCGCCTATGTACGCGTTGGCAAATACACATATGAAAGGCTTTAGTGCTTCGACAGCGATCTTCTGGAAACACACTGACGAGTACTTCTACCTCAAAGGAAGATGCATGTATTCGTACGAATCGAAGGACGTGCTAAAATTAGTGTGTAGCTTTGTTGTTTTGTTAGAGGGATCTCCCGGAAACCTTCGCACAACTCAATACGTGACAAGTGCAGGTAACCAACTGTGTCATCTACAGATATGCCTATCGTCGGGACGAGAAATGTGTTGATTTATGTCTGACGATTGAAACCCTGTATTCTATGCACAGTCTGAAATCACAATCTTGCTTCGGCACAATTGTTATGGGGGAGGCGAATGGTGGTACTGATTGTCGGATTATATCGGCGTCTAATATCTCCTGCAGTCCTTCCTTAGACCACATCTTCGCTCTCTTCACATATTGTCAGGTGATTTGAGGATGACTGCCTAGTCAGTTTGAAAGGGGCGTTGTGCGACTTGATCGCTTATGAAGAACTACCCAAGGACACAAGTTCGGTGTAGATCGTTGCAAGATTCTACGTACACTTGATCACTTGTAAATAATCTGTCCGCCGTGCTGTTTCTCTTCTCTTGGTAATATACGATCAGAAAGCGGGTTAGGAGAAGCGCTCAATTTTTTTTAGTCATATCAATAGGAGACAACAAACACTGACACCACGGACCACTTAGGGTATAGTACTTGTGTAGAATAAACGATCTAAATAAATGATAATTTAAAGGAAATGAAAGTGGATGAAGAACAACTTGCCGCGCAGGTGGTGAACGATCCCACAACCTCCGCATTTCGCGTCCTATGCTCCACTAATCGAGTTAACGCGGCTTGACCTCCCGCTTTCTTGGGCATTTATGTTTGTGAGTAGAACACTGGGAGTGTTATCCTGCGCCACCACACCCAGGCCTTGGCGGCGGATGTGGAACATCCTTTCTGGCGGGTGCGTAACCAGAATGGGATCTTTTTAGGTCAAGGCAACCTGTCAATTAAACCACACATGCTACCTGTGGGTATCAATGTTGCCGGATTTGAGACCCTCGGTATGTTATAAACGAGGAGAATAGGAGATAAGCAGGGGCGCGATTTTTATTTGTCGTATCATAAGAACCAACCAACACTGACACGAGGGACAACATAGGGGAAATTACTCGTGTTTAATACAAGAACTAAAGAAATCATAATTTAATGCAAATGAAAGTGGACGAAAAATCAAACTGCCGCAGGTGGGGAACGTCCCTTGAACGTCATTCGGCTAAAAACGCAGCGTCCATGTATACGCTGACTCTCTGTTTATTTCCATCTGGTCTGTATTGAAGAAATTCATGCGTCACACCATCACCAATACTTCACTCTCTCTTTTATGACCTTGGAACTCTAAGTTTACCAATACCCACGTATTATGCAATGTCACGTTTCCATCATAATCTTGTATCTGTAGCACTGTCCCAGTAGGCAGGTGACCTGAATACACGTGCTTCGGCTTTGTTTTCGACACAGCAGCACCGCTGCCTACCAAAGGGATAATAGGGCTTTTGTACAATATAACCGGATAGAGGAGTGTGCTAAAGCTAGTTAAATAAACAGTCTCTGTTGTAGTCATCGGGTTAGAGTCATGACCCTTGTTTATATCTTTTTGTCGCCAAAAATTCTTGGGCGTCGTTGTAATGATTATTCACTCCACCGCAACCAGCACGCCAAGCAAGTTTTCTGCGCTGCTTGCAATGCCGCTTGGCTTTCGCTGATAGCGTCTTAAACAATCCGAGTTGGCCTCTCTGGACTGCGGCTCGGCCGTCTCTGCACTCGGGTCAGTTTGCGTACATTGTGCCTGCTCTTTCTAGGGTCGGAAATACACCTTTAATTTAAAATAAATATATGCTTTTACGAGCCAAAACCACTTTCTGATTATGAGGTACGCCATAGTGGAGGACTCCTCAAATTTTGACCACCTGGGGTTCTTTAACGTGCACCTAAATCTAAGTACACGGGTGTTTTCGCATTGCGCCGTAAGCTGATGCGGCCGCCGAGGCAGGGATTCAATCGGATGACCTCGTCCTCAGCAGCCCGACACCATAGCCACTGAAAAACCCCGGCTGCTATACATCTTTATCTAGCACGTATAGAGCAATAGAAAGAAGTATTGGGAGGTTTTCATGCTCTGCTACAATTTATTATTTGCACTTTTCATCAAATTGTAATATTTGAGAAGTTGCTTACTTATCAAACTAAATGACTAATTAAACACAAGCAAAAATTAGTCTTAATACTTCCGCTCGACCACAAGCATTATTCGGGCCAACAACTTCGTATTTGCATACTTGTTTTTGAATCTTTGTACACGTTAGCTAGGACAACCTGTACATAACGTTTAAGAACGTATCGATACTACAACGATGGTGTCGGACTCTCTCTTGGAGATGTCGTCAACACCGTCCATAGTCTAGTCTGTCGTCCAAGGAAAGTTGAGCTACTCAGAAATAGGAGACTCTTTTATTGTTCATACGATGGGTAGGCGATGAAGGCAATTCTAATATTTGTGTGCCTACGAAAACAGCGATTTGCGTAAGTCTGACGAATGTATGGGCATTAGCAGTATATTCATGTAGCCAATAAAGTAAGGTTTCGAGGTAGTCATCGACAGACGTAGGAGTGCCACTGATGGTGAGGTGATCCCAGCGTTTCTTCAATACACGTAGCATGCGCTGACTCGCATACCAAAAGTGTTTCTAGAAATATCATTTCACGAAGTTCAACTGCTTGCATACAATCAAAGGGGGGAGAGCTTACGTCAATGCATCGACACAGGTGTGCTTGGAGCAATGGCTTCGTTTGCGACGTATATGCTGTTGTTTGAAGGGACAGTTTTGGCGTTAAGTATGCTGTTCTGCCATCAAATGAATAATTGCCTGACTGGAAAGGCGATTGTCATTTTTACTCGGAGAGTCATGATAACCAGGAGGCGGCTTTTTACGAAGCTACCAAACACAGCTTTGTGACTTAATGACGTTGGATCAACAGCGCTGGTGATGTGTCCGTTAGATGTCATGGGAGAATAATTCTGAAACAGTTATTGAAGACTGTTCAAATTTGAGCAACTTTCTATCGGAAATTATCACCAACTTTTTTCATGTCATAGATCGGAATATAGAGTTCATAATTGTGGCTGGTAGACGCAAATTGCGAAAACACATTTAAAGAATAATCCCATTGGATCTCCAGTATTCAAAGAGTTCTATACTCTCAGAATAGCTGATGAACTATGATTAGGCTCCTTCAATTTCACGTAAAACTGAATAATAGATCACTTTTCTGATACAAGACGGCACATGTACCATTGTGGGGGGTTTCGGTATTGAGTCCAACAGGTAAAGCAAAATCTAGTATGCGTAGTATAGGGTCAGACGATATGTTGTGCACCACATTGCGGCACAATACTTCACATTTGTTATTTCAATCAAAGGGGCCTTGTCGGTGCGGTATGCGCTCGAGGGACGTAGTCTTGATTGCGAAATAATTTATGAAATGTCTGATATTACCTGCTCATCCCTGAACACACGCAATGAGTGGACCTCATATTCTTTTACGTGTAGGGAGATGTCTATGGAGCCTGATGTCGTGACATTACCAGTAACGCCAAAGGTTCTTCAAAGAACCACAATTTTTCTTTTCAGGAATCCAATTTTCTTGCAGTTACCCTTGAGGCGTGCCAAACCCAAGCACTTTATACCTGAGACAGGCGTTTCTCATCCTCGGTGTCTCGAAGGCAAAAAAAAAACAATAATGTCGCCTTGGTACGCATGGGCAAAGACACCTATGAAAGGCTTCAGGGCTTCGAAAGCGATCTTCTGGAAACACACTGACGAGTACTTCTACCCGAAAGGAAGACGTATACATACGTGCAAATCGAAGGATGTATTAAAATCAGTGTGAAGCTTTCATGTTTTGTTAGAGAGATCTCCCTGAAGCCTTCGCATAAATCATTTCGTGTAAAGTGTAGGCAACCGCCTGAGTCGTGTATAGATATGCCTATCGTCGGGACGGGAAATGGGTTTATTTATTTCAGACTATTGAAAACCGTGTATTCTATGCACAGCCTGAAATCATAATCTTGCTTTGGCACAATTGTTATGGGGGAGGCCAACGGTGGCACTTATTGTCGGATTATATCGCCGTCTAGTTTCTCCTGCAATCCTTACTTAAACCATATCTTTCGCTCTGTGCACATATTGTCGAGCGATTTGAGGATGAATATCTTGTGAGTTCGAAAGGGGCGTTGTGCGACTTCATCGCTTATGCAGAACTTCCTATAAACACAAATTTAGGGTAGGTCTTTGCAATATTCTAAGCGCACTTGGCCACTTACTGATTGTCTGTCTACCCTCCAGTTTCTCATCCCTTGGTAGTCTTTCGAATAAAACCGCATCACCCCAGTATATGTTGCCTCCGGGTAATTTACAACTCGTCTTTACAGAAGAATGTCATGAGTCGCACATTCACCAATACTTCATTGTCTATTTTGAGACTTTGGAACCCAATGCTTACTAAGGCGCATTTATTATGCAATGTCACGTTTCCATCGTAACATTTTATATTTAGCAGTGTCCCAGCACGCACGCGATCTGCATCCACCTGCTTAACATTTGTCATAGACCTACATGCACGGCTCCCTAAGAAAGCGCCCATAAGTCTTATTTTTCACTTTAACTGGAAGGTACAGTAGGCCAAAGGAAGTCAAATAAACAGACTCTGCTGTAGACATCGGGGCAGGCTCATCATCCTTGTCTATATATTTTTTTTTGCCGCCGGAAATTCTTCGGCATCGTTGTCAAAATTCTTCACACGGCCGGCGCCAGCGCGCCAACCGAACTTCTCTGTGCTGCTGTCAATGCACCTTAGCTGCCGCTTATAGCGTCTTAAAAAATCCGAGTTGGCCCATCCGGACAACTGCTCGGCCATCTAGCCGCTCCCGTCAGTTTTCGTATATTACGCCGGCTATATTAAGGCTCGGAAATACACCTTTATCTAGCACGTCTAGATCAATAGAAAGGACTGTTGGTAGTTCTTTATGCCCTTCTACAATATTAATATTGGTACTCTTTATGAATATGTGATATTAGAGAAGTAGATATTTTGTCGAATCACATCATAAAATAGGCAGAATCCAAAAGGAACCTGAGTACATCCACGTGACGTCAAGCACTATTCTGTTGCATATTTGTCTATAAATCTTTGTACACGTTAGCTAGGACAACCTATACGTAGCGTTCAAGAACGTATCGACACTAGAAAGATGATGTCAGACTCTCCAGCAGAAGTCGCCAACACCGTCTAATATACTCTGCCGTCAAATGAAAGTTGAGGTACCTCAGAAAAACAGCCTCTGTTATAGTTCATATATGGGCAGGTGATGAAATCAATTCTCATATTTCTGTGCCTCTGAGAACAGTGATTTGCGTAAGTCTGGCCAAGCTACGGGTACCAGCAATGTATCCATGTAGCCACTAAAGTAATGTGTCAAAGTAGCCATCGACATAGGGAGGAGTGCCACTGATGGTGGCCTGCTCCCAGCGTTTCTTTGATACACGAACCATGTGCTGACTGACATACCAGAAGAGTCTCTAGAAATATCATTTTCCGAAGCTCAACTGCTTGCATACGAATGCAAGCATGCATTCATGCAATGCACAGAGCTTACGTCAATGTATCCACACAGCTGCGCTCTAAGAAATGGCTTCGCTTGCAACGTATATGGTGTAGATTGAAGAGCCACTTTTGGCGTTAAGTATGCTGTGCAGCCATCGAATGAAGAATTTCCTGACTGTAAAGGCTATTGTAAGTTTTACTCGGCAAGTCAATATCACCAGCTGGTGGCTTTTTGAAAAGCTACCAAGCACAGCATTTTGACTCAATGATGTTGTATCAATAGCGCTGGTGATGTGTTCGTTAGATGATATCGTACAATTATTAAGAAACAGTAATCGAAAACTGTTCAAATTTGAGCGAACTTTCTATCGGAAATTATCAAAAACTTTTTTCATGTCATAGATTGGAATATCCAGTTGATAATTTTTGCTGGTTCATACAAATTGCAAAACATATTTGAAGAATAATCAAATTAGATGCCTAGTATTGAAATAGCTCTATACTCTCAGATTTGCTGAAGAAATATATTTAGGCTGCTTCAATTTTACGTAAAACTGAATAATAGATTACTTTTCTGATACAAGACGGCAGATGTACAGTTGTAGGGGTCTCGGTATTGAGTTCAAAAGGTTAAGCAAAATCTAGTATGCGTAGAATAGGTTTAGACGAAATATTGTGTACCACATGGCGGCACAATACTTCACATTTGTCATTTCAATCATAGGGGCCTTGTCGGTGCGTTATGCGCTCGAGGGACGCAGTTTTGATTGTAGAATAATTTATGAACGGTCTGATATTACTTCAAAATCCCTGAACACGCGCGATGAGTGGACGTCATATTCTTTTATGTGTCGCGAGATCTCTACGGAGCCCTATGACGAGCTTTGCCAGTAACGCCAAAGACCCTTCCAAGAACCACAATTTTCCTTTTCAAGAATACACTTTTCTGGCAATTAACGTTGAGGCGTGCCAAGTCCAAGCACTTTATACCTGAGACAGGCGTTTCTCATCCTCGGTGTCTCGAAGGGAAAAAAAACAATAATGTCGCCTATGTACGCGTTGGCTAATACACATATGAAAGGCTTTAGTGCTTCGACAGCGATCTTCTGGAAACACACTGACGAATACTTCTACCTCAAAGGAAGATGCATATATTCGTACGAATCGAAGGACGTGCTAAAATCAGTGTGTAGCTTTGTTGTTTTGTTAGAGGGATCTCCCGGAAACCTTCGCACAACTCAATACGTGACAAGTGCAGGTAACCAACTGTGTCATCTACAGATATGCCTATCGTCGGGACGAGAAATGTGTTGATTTATGTCTGACGATTGAAACCCTGTATTCTATGCACAGTCTGAAATCACAATCTTGCTTCGGCACAATTGTTATGGGGGAGGCGAATGGTGGTACTGATTGTCGGATTATATCGGCGTCTAATATCTCCTGCAGTCCTTCCTTAGACCACATCTTCGCTCTCTTCACATATTGTCAGGTGATTTGAGGATGACTGCCTAGTCAGTTTGAAAGGGGCGTTGTGCGACTTGATCGCTTATGAAGAACTACCCAAGGACACAAGTTCGGTGTAGGTCGTTGCAATATTCTATGCACACTTCATCACTTGTAAATAATCTGTCCACCCTGCTGTTTCTCTTCTCTTGGTAATATACGATCAGAAAGCGGGTTAAGAGAAGCGCTCGATTTTTTTTAGTCATATCAATATGAGACAACAAACACTGACACCAGGGACCACTTAGGGTATAGTACTTGTGTAGAATAAACGATCTAAATAAATGATAATTTAAAGGAAATGAAAGTGGATGAAGAACAACTTGCCGCGCAGGTGGTGAACGATCCCACAACCTTCGCATTTCGCGTGCGATGCTCCACTAATCGAGTTAACGCGGCTTGACCACCCGCTTTCTTGGGCATTTATGTTTGTGAGTAGAACACTGGGAGTGTTATCCTGCGCCACCACGCCCAGGCCTTGGCGGCGGATGTGGAACATCCTTTCTGGTGGATGCGCAACCAGAATGGGATCTTTTTTGGTCAAGGCAACCTGTCAATTATTCCACACATGCTACCTGTAGGTATCAATGTTGCCGGAATTGAGACCCTCGGTATGTAATAAACGAGGAGAATAGGAGTTAAGCAGGGGCGCGGTTTTTATTTGCCGTATCATAAGAACCAACCAACACTGACACGAGGGACAACATAGGGGAAATTACTCGTGTTTAATAAAAGAACTAAATAAATCATAATTTAATGCAAATGAAAGTGGACGAAAAATCAAACTGCCGCAGGTGGGGAACGTCCCTTGAAAGTCATTCGGCTAAAAACGCAGCGTCCCTGTATACGCTGACTCTCTGTTTATTTCCATCTGGTCTGTATTGAACAAATTCATGCGTCACGCCATCACCAATACTTCACTCTCTCTTTTATGACCTTGGAACTCTAAGTTTACCAATACCCACGTATTATGCAATGTCACGTTTCCATCATAATCTTGTATCTGTAGCACTGTCCCAGTAGGCAGGTGACCTGAATACACGTGCTTCGCCTTTGTTTTCGACACAGAAGCACCGCTGCCTACCAAAGGGATCATAGGGCTTTTGTACAATTTAACCTGATGGAGGAGTGTGCTATAGCTAGTTAAATAAACAGTCTCTGTTGTAGTCATCGGGTTAGAGTCATGACCCTTGTTTACATCTTTTTGTCGCCGAAAATTCTTGGGCGTCGTTGTAATGATTATTCACTCCACCGCAAAGAGCACGCTAAGCAAGTTTTCTACGCTGCTTGCAATGCCGCTTGGCTTTCGCTGATAGCGTCTTAAACAATCCGAGTTGGCCTCTCTGGACTGCGGCTCGGCCGTCTATGCACTGGGGTCAGTTTGCGTACATTGTGCCTGCTCTTTCTAGGGTCGGAAATACACCTTTAAATTAAAATAATTATAGGCTTTTACTAGCCAAAACCACTTTCTGATCATGAGGTACGCCTTAGTGGAGGACTCCTCAAATTTTGACCACCTGGGGTTCTTTAACGTGCACCTAAATCTAAGTACACGGGTGTTTTCGCATTTCGCCGTAAGGTGATGCGGCCGCCGAGGCAGGGATTCGATCGGATGACCTCGGCCTCAGCAAACCGACACCATAGCCACTGAAAAACCCCGGCTGCCATACATCTTTATCTAGCACGTATAGAGCAATAGAAAGAACTATTGGGAGGTTTTCATGCTCTGCTACAATTTATTATTTGCACTTTTCATCAAATTGTAATATTTGAGAAGTTGCTTACTTATCAAATCAAATGACTAATTAAACGCAAGCAAAAATTAGTCTTAATACTTCCGCTCGACCACAAGCTTTATTCGGGCCAACAACTTCGTATTTGCATATTTGTTTTTGAATCTTTGTGCACGTTAGCTACGACAACGTGTACATAACGCTCAAGAACGTATCGATACCACAACGACGGTGTCGGACTCTCTCCTGGAGATGTCGTCAACACCGTCCATAGTCTACTCTGTCGTCCAATGAAAGTTGAGCTGCCTCAGAAATAGGAGACTCTTTTATTGTTCATACGATGGGTAGGCGATGAAGGCAATTCTAATATTTGTGTGCCTACGAAAACAGCGATTTGCGTAAGTCTGACGAAGGTATAGGCATTAGCAATATATTCATGTAGCCACTAAAGTAATGTTTCGAGGTAGTCATCGACAGACGTAGGAGTGCCACTGATGGTGAGGTGCTCCCAGCGTTTCTTCGATACACGTACCATGCTCTGACTCGCATACCAAAACAGTCTCTAGAAATATCATTTCCCGAAGTTCAACTGCTTGCATACAATCAAAGGGGGGAGAGCTTACGTCAATGCATCGACACAGCTGTGCTTGGAGCAATGGCATCGTTTGCAACGTATATGCTGTTGTTTGAAGGGACAGTTTTGGCGTTAAGTATGCTGTTCTGCCATCAAATGAAGAATTGCCTGACTGCAAAGGCGATTGTCATTTTTACTATGAGAGTCATGATAACCAGGAGGCGGCTTTTTACGAAGCTACCAAACACTGCTTTGTGACTTAATGACGTTGTATCAACAGCGCTGGTGATGTGTCCGTTAGATGCCATGGCAGAATAATTCTGAAACAGTTATTGAAGACTGTTCAAATTTGAGCAACTTTCTATCGGAAATTATCACCAACTTTTTTCATGTCATAGATCGGAATATAGAGTTCATAATTGTGGCTGGTAGACGCAAATTGCGAAAAACACATTTAAAGAATAATCACATTGGATCTCCAGTATTCAAAGAGCTCTATACTCTCAGAATAGCTGATGAACTGTAATTAGGCTCCTTCAATTTCACGTAAAACTGAATAATAGATTACTTTTCTGATACAAGACGGCACATGTACCATTGTGTGGGGTTTCGGTATTGAGTCCAACAGGTAAAGCAAAATCTAGTATGCGTAGAATAGCGTCAGACGATATGTTGTGCACCACATTGCGGCACAATACTTCACATTTGTTATTTCAATCAAAGGGGCCTTGTCGTTGCGGTATGCGCTCGAGGGACGTAGTCTTGATTGCGAAATAATTTATGAAATGTCTGATATTACCTGCTCATCCTTGAACACACGCAATGAGTGGACCTCATATTCTTTTACGTGTCGGGAGATGTCTATGGAGCCTGATGTCGTGACATTACCAGTAACGCCAAAGGTTCTTCAAAGAACCACAATTTTTCTTTTCAGGAATTCACTTTTCTTGCAGTTATCCTTGAGGCGTGTCAAGTCCAAGCACTTTATACCTGAGACAGGCGTTTCCCATCCTCGGTGTCTCGAAGGCAAAAAAAAAACAACAATAATGTCGCCTTTGTACGCATGGGCAAAGACACCTATGAAAGGCTTCAGGGCTTCGAAAGCGATCTTCTGGAAACACACTGACGTGTACTTCTACCCGAAAGGAAGACGTATATATACGTACAAATCGAACGATGTATTAAAACCGGTGTGAAGCTTTCATGTTTTGTTAGCGAGATCTCCCTGAAGCCTTCGCATAAATCATTTCGTGTAAAGTGCAGGCAACCGCCTGAGTCGTGTATAGATATGCCTATCGTCGGGACGGGAAATGGGTTTATTTATTTCAGACGATTGAAAACCGTGTATTCTATGCAAAGCCTGAGATCTCAATCTTGCTTTGGCACAATTATTATGGGGGAGGCCAATGGTGGTACTTATTGTCGGATTATATCGCCGTCTAGTTTCTCCTGCAATCCTTGCTTAAACCATATCTTTCGCTCTCTGCACATATTGTCGAGTGATTTGAGGATGACTATCTTGTCAGTTCGAAAGGGGCGTTATGCGACTTCATCGCTTATGCATAACTTCCTATGGACACAAATTCAGGGTAGGTCGTTGCAATATACTAAGTGCACTTGGCCACTTACTGATTGTTTGTCTACCCTCCAGTTTCTCGTCCCTTGGTAGTCATCGAATAAAACCGCATCACCCCAGTATATGTTGCCTCTCGGTTAATTTTAATTTACAACTCGTCTTTACAGAAGAATGTCATGAGTCACACGTTCACCAATACTTCAGTGTCTATTTTGAGACTTTGGAACCCAATGTTTACTAAGGCCCATTTATTATGCAATGTCACGTTTCCATCGTAACATGTTATGTTTAGCAGTGTCCCAGCACGCACGCGATCTGCATCCACCTGCTTCACATTTGTCATCGACCTACGTGGACGGCTCCGTAAGAAAGCACCCATAAGTCTTGTTTTTCACTTTGACTGGAAGGTACAGTGCGCCAAAGGAAGTCAAATAAATTGACTCTGCTGTAGTCATCGGGGCAGACTCATCATCCTTGCTTATATATCTTTTTTGCCGCCAGAAATTCTTCGGCATTGTTGTCAAAATTCTTCACAAGGCCGTCGCCAGCACAATAACCGAACTTCTCTGTGGTGCTTTCAATGCACCTTAGCTGCCGCTTATAGCGTCTTAAACAATCCGATTTGGCCCATCCGGACAACTGCTCGGCCATCTAGCCGCTCCCGTCAGTTTTCGTATATTACGCCGGCTATATTAAGGCTCGGAAATACACCTTTATCTAGCACGTATAGATCAATAGAAAGGACTGTTGGTAGTTCTTTATGCCCTTCTACAATGTTAATATTGGCACTCTTTATGAATATGTGCTATGAGAGAAGTAGATATTTTGTCGAATTACATCATTAAATAGGTAGAATCCAAAAGGAACCTGAGTACATCCACGTGAAGGCAAGCACCATTCTGTTGCATATTTGTCTATAAATCTTTGTACACGTTAGCTAGGACAACCTGTGCGTAGCGTTCAAGAACGTATCGATACTAGAAAGACGCTGTCAGACTCTCCAGCAGAAGTCGCCAACAGCGTCTAATATACTCTGCCGTCAAATGAAAGTTGAGGTACCTCAGAAAAACAGGCTCTGTTATAGTTCATATATGGGCAGGTGATTCAATCAATTCTCATATCTCTGTCCCTCTGAGAACAGTGATTTGCGTAAGTCTGGCCAAGCTACGGGTACCAGCAATGTATCCACGTAACCACTAAAGTAATGTGTCAAAGTAGTCATCGACATAGGGAGGAGTGCCACTGATGGTGGCCTGCTCCCAGCGTTTCTTTGATACACGACCCATGTGCTGACTGACATACCAGAAGAGTCTCTAGAAATATCATTTCCCGAAGCTCAGCTGCTTGCATACGAATGCAAGCATGCATTCATGCAGTGCACAGAGCTTACGCCAATGTATCCACACAGCTGCGCTTGAAGAAATGGCTTCGCTTGCAACGTATATGGTGTAGTTTGAAGAGCCACTTTTGGCGTTAAGTATGCTGTGCAGCCATCGAATGAAGAATTTCCTAACTGTAAAGGCTATTGTCATTTTTACTCGACAAATCAATATCACCAGCAGGTGGCTTTTTGCAAAGCTACCAAGCACAGTATTTTGACTCAATGACGTTGTATCAATAGCGCTGGTGATGTGTTCGTTAGATGCCATCGTACAATTATTAAGAAACAGTAATCAAAAAGTGTTCAAATTTGAGCGAACTTTCTATCGGAAATTATCAAAAACTTTTTTCATGTCATAGATTGGAATATAGAGTTGATAATTTTTGCTGGTTCATGCAAATTGCAAAACATATTTGAAGAATAATCAAATTAGATGCCTAGTATTGAAATAGCTCTATACTCTCAGATTTGCTGAAGAAATATATTTATGCTGCTTCAATTTTACGTAAAACTGAATAATAGATTACTTTTCTGATACAAGACGGCACATGTACTGTTGTAGGGGTTTCGGTATTGAGTTCAAAAGGTAAAGCAAAATCTAGTATGCGTAGAATAGGGTTAGACGAAATATTGTGTACCACATGGCGGCACAATACTTCACATTTGTCATTTCAATCATAGGGGCCTTTTCGGTGCGTTATGCGTTCGAGGGACGCAGTTTTGATTGTAGAATAATTTATGAAAGGTCTGATATTACCTCCTAATCTCTGAACACGCGCGATGAGTGGACGTCATATGCTTTTATGTGTCGCGAGATCTCTACGGAGCCCTATGACGAGCTTTGCCAGTAACGCCAAAGGTTCTTCAAAGAACCACAATTTTTCTTTTCAGGAATCCACTTTTCTTGCAGTTACCCTTGAGGCGTGCCAAGTCCAAGCACTTTATACCTGAGACAGGCGTTTCTCATCCTCGGTGTCTCGAAGGAAAAAAAACAATAACGTCGCCTATGTACGCGCTGGCAAATACACATATAAAAGGCTTTAGTGCTTCGACAGCGATCTTCTGGAAACACACTGAGGAGTACCTCTACCTCAAAGGAAGATGTATATATTCGTACGAATCAAAGGATGTGCTAAAATCAGTGTGTAGCTTTGTTGTTTTGTTAGAGGGATCTCCCGGAAACCTTCGCACAACTCAATACGTGACAAGGGCAGGTAACCAACTGTGTCATCTACAGATATGCCTATCGTAGGGACGAGAAATGGGTTGATTTATGTCTGACGATTGAAACCCTGTATTGTATGCACAGTCTGAAATCACAATCTTGCTTCGGCACAATTGTTATGGGGGAGGCGAATGGTGGTACTGATTGTCGGATTATATCGGCGTCTAATATCTCCTGCAGTCCTTCCTTAGACCACATCTTCGCTCTCTTCACATATTGTCAGGTGATTTGAGGATGACTGCCTAGTCAGTTTGAAAGGGGCGTTGTGCGACTTGATCGCTTATGAAGAACTACCCAAGGACACAAGTTCGGTGTAGGTCGTTGCAATATTCTATGCACACTTCATCACTTGTAAATAATCTGTCCACCCTGCTGTTTCTCTTCTCTTGGTAATATACGATCAGAAAGCGGGGTAAGAGAAGCGCTCAATTTTTTTAGTCATATCAATAGGAGACAACAAACACTGACACGAGGGACCACTTAGGGTATAGTACTTGTGTAGAATAAACGATCTAAATAAATGATAATTTAAAGGAAATGAAAGTGGATGAAGAACAACTTGCCGCGCAGGTGGTGAACGATCCCACAACCTTCGCATTTCGCGTCCGATGCTCCACTAATCGAGTTAACGCGGCTTGGCCTCCCGCTTTCTTGGGCATTTATGTTTGTGAGTAGAACACTGGGAGTGTTATCCTGCGCCACCACACCCAGGCCTTGGCGGCGGATGTGGAACATCCTTTCTGGCGGGTGCGTAACCAGAATGGGATCTTTTTAGGTCAAGGCAACCTGTCAATTAAACCACACATGCTACCTTTGGGTATCAATGTTGCCGGATTTGAGACCCTCGGTATGTAATAAACGAGGAGAATAGGAGATAAGCAGGGGCGCGATTTTTATTTGTCGTATCATAAGAACCAACCAACACTGACACGAGGGACAACATAGGGGAAATTACTCGTGTTTAAGACAAGAACTAAAGAAATCATAATTTAATGCAAATGAAAGTGGACGAAAAATCAAACTGCCGCAGGTGGGGAACGTCCCTTGAACGTCATTCGGCTAAAAACGCAGCGTCCATGTATACGCTGACTCTCTGTTTATTTCCATCTGGTCTGTATTGAAGAAATTCATGCGTCACACCATCACCAATACTTCACTCTCTCTTTTATGACCTTGGAACTCTAAGTTTACCAATACCCACGTATTATGCAATGTCACGTTTCCATCATAATCTTGTATCTGTAGCACTGTCCCAGTAGGCAGGTGACCTGAATACACGTGCTTCGGCTTTGTTTTCGACACAGAAGCACCGCTGCCTACCAAAGGGATAATAGGGCTTTTGTACAATATAACCGGATGGAGGAGTGTGCTAAAGCTAGTTAAATAAACAGTCTCTGTTGTAGTCATCGGGCTAGAGTCATGACCCTTGTTTATATCTTTTTGTCGCCAAAAATTCTTGGGCGTCGTTGTAATGATTATTCACTCCACCGCAACCAGCACGCCAAGCAAGTTTTCTACGCTGCTTGCAATGCCGCTTGGCTTTCGGTGATAGCGTCTTAAACAATCAGAGTTGGCCTCTCTGGACAGCGGCTCGGCCGTCTATGCACTCGGGTCAGTTTGCGTACATTGTGCCTGCTCTTTCTAGGGTCGGAAATACACCTTTAATTTAAAATAAATATAGGCTTTTACGAGCCAAAACCACTTTCTGATTATGAGGTACGCCATAGTGGAGGACTCCTCAAATTTTGACCACCTGGGGTTCTTTAACGTGCACCTAAATCTAAGTACACGGGTGTTTTCGCATTTCGCCGTAAGCTGATGCGGCCGCCGAGGCAGGGATTCAATCGGATGACCTCGTCCTCAGCAGCCCGACACCATAGCCACTGAAAAACCCCGGCTGCTATACATCTTTATCTAGCACGTATAGAGCAATAGAAAGAAGTATTGGGAGGTTTTCATACTCTGCTACAATTTATTATTCGCAATTTTCATCAAATTGTAATATTTGAGAAGTTGCTTACTTATCAAACCAAATGACTAATTAAACACAAGCAAAAATTAGTCTTAATACTTCCGCTCGACCACAAGCATTATTCGGGCCAACAACTTCGTATTTGCATACTTGTTTTTGAATCTTTGTACACGTTAGCTAGGACAACCTGTACATAACGTTTAAGAACGTATCGATACTACAACGATGGTGTCGGACTCTCTCCTGGAGATGTCGTCAACACCGTCCATAGTCTAGTCTGTCGTCCAAGGAAAGTTCAGCTACTCAGAAATAGGAGACTCTTTTATTGTTCATACGATGGGTAGGCGATGAAGGCAATTCTAATATTTGTGTGCCTACGAAAACAGCGATTTGCGTAAGTCTGACGAATGTATGGGCATTAGCAGTATATTCATGTAGCCAATAAAGTAAGGTTTCGAGGTAGTCATCGACAGACGTAGGAGTGCCACTGATGGTGAGGTGATCCCAGCGTTTCTTCAATACACGTAGCATGCGCTGACTCGCATACCAAAAGTGTTTCTAGAAATATCATTTCACGAAGTTCAACTGCTTGCATACAATCAAAGGGGGGAGAGCTTACGTCAATGCATCGACACAGGTGTGCTTGGAGCAATGGCTTCGTTTGCGACGTATATGCTGTTGTTTGAAGGGACAGTTTTGGCGTTAAGTATGCTGTTCTGCCATCAAATGAATAATTGCCTGACTGGAAAGGCGATTGTCATTTTTACTCGGAGAGTCATGATAACCAGGAGGCGGCTTTTTACGAAGCTACCAAACACAGCTTTGTGACTTAATGACGTTGGATCAACAGCGCTGGTGATGTGTCCGTTAGATGCCATGGGAGAATAATTCTGAAACAGTTATTGAAGACTGTTCAAATTTGAGCAACTTTCTATCGGAAATTATCACCAACTTTTTCATGTCATAGATCGGAATATAGAGTTCATAATTGTGGCTGGTAGACGGAAATTGCGAAAAACACATTTAAAGAATAATCCCATTGGTTCTCCAGTATTCAAAGAGTTCTATACTCTCAGAATAGCTGATGAACTATAATTAGGCTCCTTCAATTTCACGTAAAACTGAATAATAGATCACTTTTCTGATACAAGACGGCACATGTACCATTGTGGGGGGTTTCGGTATTGAGTCCAACAGGTAAAGCAAAATCTAGTATGCGTAGTATAGGGTCAGACGATATGTTGTGCACCACATTGCGGCACAATACTTCACATTTGTTATTTCAATCAAAGGGGCCTTGTCGGTGCGGTATGCGCTCGAGGGACGTAGTCTTGATTGCGAAATAATTTATGAAATGTCTGATATTACCTGCTCATCCCTGAACACACGCAATGAGTGGACCTCATATTCTTTTACGTGTAGGGAGATGTCTATGGAGCCTGATGTCGTGACATTACCAGTAACGCCAAAGGTTCTTCAAAGAACCACAATTTTTCTTTTCAGGAATCCAATTTTCTTGCAGTTACCCTTGAGGCGTGCCAAACCCAAGCACTTTATACCTGAGACAGGCGTTTCTCATCCTCGGTGTCTCGAAGGCAAAAAAAAAACAATAATGTCGCCTTGGTACGCATGGGCAAAGACACCTATGAAAGGCTTCAGGGCTTTGAAAGCGATCTTCTGGAAACACACTGACGAGTACTTCTACCCGAAAGGAAGACGTATACATACGTGCAAATCGAAGGATGTATTAAAATCAGTGTGAAGCTTTCATGTTTTGTTAGAGAGATCTCCCTGAAGCCTTCGCATAAATCATTTCGTGTAAAGTGTAGGCAACCGCCTGAGTCGTGTATAGATATGCCTATCGTCGGGACGGGAAATGGGTTTATTTATTTCAGACTATTGAAAACCGTGTATTCTATGCACAGCCTGAAATCATAATCTTGCTTTGGCACAATTGTTATGGGGGAGGCCAACGGTGGCACTTATTGTCGGATTATATCGCCGTCTAGTTTCTCCTGCAATCCTTACTTAAACCATATCTTTCGCTCTCTGCACATATTGTCGAGCGATTTGAGGATGAATATCTTGTGAGTTCGAAAGGGGCGTTGTGCGACTTCATCGCTTATGCAGAACTTCCTATAAACACAAATTTAGGGTAGGTCTTTGCAATATTCTAAGCGCACTTGGCCACTTACTGATTGTCTGTCTACCCTCCAGTTTCTCATCCCTTGGTAGTCTTTCGAATAAAACCGCATCACCCCAGTATATGTTGCCTCCGGGTAATTTACAACTCGTCTTTACAGAAGAATGTCATGAGTCGCACATTCACCAATACTTCATTGTCTATTTTGAGACTTTGGAACCCAATGTTTACTAAGGCGCATTTATTATGCAATGTCACGTTTCCATCGTAACATTTTATATTTAGCAGTGTCCCAGCACGCACGCGATCTGCATCCACCTGCTTAACATTTGTCATAGACCTACATGCACGGCTCCCTAAGAAAGCGCCCATAAGTCTTATTTTTCACTTTAACTGGAAGGTACAGTAGGCCAAAGGAAGTCAAATAAACAGACTCTGCTGTAGTCATCGGGGCAGGCTCATCATCCTTGTCTATATATTTTTTTTGCCGCCGGAAATTCTTCGGCATCGTTGTCAAAATTCTTCACACGGCCGGCGCAAGCGCGCCAACCGAACTTCTCTGTGCTGCTGTCAATGCACCTTAGCTGCCGCTAATAGCGTCTTAAAAAATCCGAGTTGGCCCATCCGGACAACTGCTCGGCCATCTAGCCGCTCCCGTCAGTTTTCGTATATTACGCCGGCTATATTAAGGCTCGGAAATACACCTTTATCTAGCACGTCTAGATCAATAGAAAGGACTGTTGGTAGTTCTTTATGCCCTTCTAGAATATTAATATTGGTACTCTTTATGAATATGTGATATTAGAGAAGTAGATATTTTGTCGAATCACATCATAAAATAGGCAGAATCCAAAAGGAACCTGAGTACATCCACGTGACGTCAAGCACTATTCTGTTGCATATTTGTCTATAAATCTTTGTACACGTTAGCTAGGACAACCTATACGTAGCGTTCAAGAACGTATCGACACTAGAAAGATGATGTCAGACTCTCCAGCAGAAGTCGCCAACACCGTCTAATATACTCTGCCGTCAAATGAAAGTTGAGGTACCTCAGAAAAACAGCCTCTGTTATAGTTCATATATGGGCAGGTGATGAAATTAATTCTCATATTTCTGTGCCTCTGAGAACAGTGATTTGCGTAAGTCTGGCCAAGCTACGGGTACCAGCAATGTATCCATGTAGCCACTAAAGTAATGTGTCAAAGTAGTCATCGACATAGGGAGGAGTGCCACTGATGGTGGCCTGCTCCCAGCGTTTCTTTGATACACGAACCATGTGCTGACTGACATACCAGAAGAGTCTCTAGTAATATCATTTTCCGAAGCTCAACTGCTTGCATACGAATGCAAGCATGCATTCATGCAATGCACAGAGCTTACGTCAATGTATCCACACAGCTGCGCTTGAAGAAATGGCTTCGCTTGCAACGTATATGGTGTAGATTGAAGAGCCACTTTTGGCGTTAAGTATGCTGTGCAGCCATCGAATGAAGAATTTCCTGACTGTAAAGGCTATTGTAAGTTTTACTCGGCAAGTCAATATCACCAGCTGGTGGCTTTTTGAAAAGCTGCCAAGCACAGCATTTTGACTCAATGATGTTGTATCAATAGCGCTGGTGATGTGTTCGTTAGATGATATCGTACAATTATTAAGAAACAGTAATCGAAAACTGTTCAAATTTGAGCGAACTTTCTATCGGAAATTATCAAAAACTTTTTTCATGTCATAGATTGGAATATCCAGTTGATAATTTTTGCTGGTTCATACAAATTGCAAAACATATTTGAAGAATAATCAAATTAGATGCCTAGTATTGAAATAGCTCTATACTCTCAGATTTGCTGAAGAAATATATTTAGGCTGCTTCAATTTTACGTAAAACTGAATAATAGATTACTTTTCTGATACAAGACGGCAGATGTACAGTTGTAGGGGTCTCGGTATTGAGTTCAAAAGGTTAAGCAAAATCTAGTATGCGTAGAATAGGTTTAGACGAAATATTGTGTACCACATGGCGGCACAATACTTCACATTTGTCATTTCAATCATAGGGGCCTTGTCGGTGCGTTATGCGCTCGAGGGACGCAGTTTTGATTGTAGAATAATTTATGAACGGTCTGATATTACTTCAAAATCCCTGAACACGCGCGATGAGTGGACGTCATATTCTTTTATGTGTCGCGAGATCTCTACGGAGCCCTATGACGAGCTTTGCCAGTAACGCCAAAGACCCTTCCAAGAACCACAATTTTCCTTTTCAAGAATACACTTTTCTGGCAATTAACGTTGAGGCGTGCCAAGTCCAAGCACTTTATACCTGAGACAGGCGTTTCTCATCCTCGGTGTCTCGAAGGGAAAAAAAACAATAATGTCGCCTATGTACGCGTTGGCTAATACACATATGAAAGGCTTTAGTGCTTCGACAGCGATCTTCTGGAAACACACTGACGAGTACTTCTACCTCAAAGGAAGATGCATATATTCGTACGAATCGAAGGACGTGCTAAAATCAGTGTGTAGCTTTGTTGTTTTGTTAGAGGGATCTCCCGGAAACCTTCGCACAACTCAATACGTGACAAGTGCAGGTAACCAACTGTGTCATCTACAGATATGCCTATCGTCGGGACGAGCAATGTGTTGATTTATGTCTGACGATTGAAACCCTGTATTCTATGCACAGTCTGAAATCACAATCTTGCTTCGGCACAATTGTTATGGGGGAGGCGAATGGTGGTACTGATTGTCGGATTATATCGGCGTCTAATATCTCCTGCAGTCCTTCCTTAGACCACATCTTCGCTCTCTTCACATATTGTCCGGTGATTTGAGGATGACTGCCTAGTGAGTTTGAAAGGGGCGTTGTGCGACTTGATCGCTTATGAAGAACTACCCAAGGACACAAGTTCGGTGTAGGTCGTTGCAATATTCTATGCACACTTCATCACTTGTAAATAATCTGTCCACCCTGCTGTTTCTCTTCTCTTGGTAATATACGATCAGAAAGCGGGTTAAGAGAAGCGCTCGATTTTTTTTAGTCATATCAATATGAGACAACAAACACTGACACCAGGGACCACTTAGGGTATAGTACTTGTGTAGAATAAACGATCTAAATAAATGATAATTTAAAGGAAATGAAAGTGGATGAAGAACAACTTGCCGCGCAGGTGGTGAACGATCCCACAACCTTCGCATTTCGCGTGCGATGCTCCACTAATCGAGTTAACGCGGCTTGACCACCCGCTTTCTTGGGCATTTATGTTTGTGAGCAGAACACTGGGAGTGTTATCCTGCGCCACCATGCCCAGGCCTTGGCGGCGGATGTGGAACATCCTTTCTGGTGGATGCGCAACCAGAATGGGATCTTTTTTGGTCAAGGCAACCTGTCAATTATTCCACACATGCTACCTGTAGGTATCAATGTTGCCGGATTTGAGACCCTCGGTATGTAATAAACGAGGAGAATAGGAGTTAAGCAGGGGCGCGGTTTTTATTTGCCGTATCATAAGAACCAACCAACACTGACACGAGGGACAACATAGGGGAAATTACTCGTGTTTAAGACAAGAACTAAAGAAATCATAATTTAATGCAAATGAAAGTGGACGAAAAATCAAACTGCCGCAGGTGGGGAACGTCCCTTGAAAGTCATTCGGCTAAAAACGCAGCGTCCCTGTATACGCTGACTCTCTGTTTATTTCCATCTGGTCTGTATTGAACAAATTCATGCGTCACGCCATCACCAATACTTCACTCTCTCTTTTATGACCTTGGAACTCTAAGTTTACCAATACCCTCGTATTATGCAATGTCACGTTTCCATCATAATCTTGTATCTCTAGCACTGTCCCAGTAGGCAGGTGACCTGAATACACGTGCTTCGCCTTTGTTTTCGACACAGAAGCACCGCTGCCTACCAAAGGGATCATAGGGCTTTTGTACAACTTAACCTGATGGAGGAGTGTGCTAAAACTTGTTAAATAAACAGTCTCTGTTGTAGTCATCGGGTTAGAGTCATGACCCTTGTTTGCATCATTTTGTCGCCGAAAATTCTTGGGCGTCGTTGTAATGATTATTCACTCCACCGCAACCAGCACGCCGAGCAAGTTTTCTACGCTGCTTGCAATGCCGCTTGGCTTTCGCTGATAGCGTCTTAAACAATCCGAGTTGGCCTCTCTGGACTGCGGCTCGGCCGTCTAAGCACTGGGGTCAGTTTGCGTACATTGTGCCTGCTCTTTGTAGGGACGGAAATACACCTTTAAATTAAAATAATTATAGGCTTTTACGAGCGAAAACCACTTTCTGATTATGAGGTACGCCGTAGTGGAGGACTCCTCAAATTTGACCACCTGGGGTTCTTTAACGTGCACCTAAATTTAAGTACACGGGTGTTTTCGCATTTCGCCGTAAGGTGATGCGGCCGCCGAGGCAGGGGTTCGATCGGATGACCTCGTCCTCAGCAAACCGACACCATAGCCACTGAAAAACCCCGGCTGCCATACATCTTTATCTAGCACGTATAGAGCAATAGAAAGAACTATTGGGAGGTTTTCATGCTCTGCTACAATTTATTATTTGCACTTTTCATCAAATTGTAATATTTGAGAAGTTGCTTACTTATCAAATCAAATGACTAATGAAACGCAAGCAAAAATTAGTCTTAATACTTCCGCTCGACCACAAGCTTTATTCGGGCCAACAACATCGTATTTGCATATTTGTTTTTGAATCTTTGTGCACGTTAGCTACGACAACGTGTACATAACGCTAAAGAACGTATCGATTCCACAACGACGGTGTCGGACTCTCTCCTGGAGATGTCGTCAACACCGTCCATACTCTACTCTGTCGTCCAATGAAAGTTGAGCTGCCTCAGAAATAGGAGACTCTTTTATTGTTCATACGATGGGTAGGCGATGAAGGCAATTCTAATATTTGTGTGCCTACGAAAACAGCGATTTGCGTAAGTCTGACGAAGGTATAGGCATTAGCAATATATTCATGTAGCCACCAAAGTAATGTTTCCAGGTAGTCATCGACAGACGTAGGAGTGCCACTGATGGTAAGGTGCTCCCAGCGTTTCTTCGATACACGTACCATGCTCTGACTCGCATTCCAAAACAGTCTCTAGAAATATCATTTCCCGAAGTTCAACTGCTTGCATACAATCAAAGGGGGGAGAGCTTACGTCAATGCATCGACACAGCTGTGCTTGGAGCAATGACTTCGTTTGCAACGTATATGCTGTTGTTTGAAGGGACAGTTTTGGCATTGAGTATGCTGTTCTGCCATCAAATGAATAATTGCCTGACTGGACAGGCGATTGTCGTTTTTACTCGGAGAGTCATGATAACCAGGAGGCGGCTTTTTACGAAGCTACCAAACACAGCTTTGTGACTTAATGACGTTGTATCAACAGTGCTGGTGCTGTGTCCGTTAGATGCCATGGCAGAATAATTCTGAAACAGTTATCGAAGACTGTTCAAATTTGAGCAACTTTCTATCGGAAATTATCACCAACTTTTTTCATGTCATAGATCGGAATATAGAGTTCATAATTGTGGCTGGTAGACGCAAATTGCGAAAAACACATTTAAAGAATAATCACATTGGATCTCCAGTATTCAAAGAGCTCTATACTCTCAGAATAGCTGATGAACTGTAATTAGGCTCCTTCAGTTTCACGTAAAACTGAATAATAGATTACTTTTCTGATACAAGACGGCACATGTACCATTGTGTGGGGTTTCGGTATTGAGTTCAACAGGTAAAGCAAAATCTAGTAAGCGTAGAATAGCGTCAGACAATATGTTGTGCACCACATTGCGGCACAATACTTCACATTTGTTATTTCAATCAAAGGGGCCTTGTCGGTGCGGTATGCGCTCGAGGGACGTAGTCTTGATTGCGAAATAATTTATGAAATGTCTGATATTACCTGCTCATGCCTGAACACACGCAATGAGTGGGCCTCATATTCTTTTACGTGTTCGGAGATGTCAATGGAGCCTGATGTCGTGGCATTACCAGTAACGCCAAAGGTTCTTCAAAGAACCACAATTTTTCTTTTCAGGAATCCACTTTTCTTGCAGTTACCCTTGAGGCGTGCCAAGTCCAAGCACATTATACCTGAGACAGGCGTTTCTCATCCTCGGTGTCTCGAAGGAAAAAAAACAATAACGTCGCCTATGTACGCGCTGGCAAATACACATATAAAAGGCTTTAGTGCTTCGACAGCGATCTTCTGGAAACACACTGAGGAGTACCTCTACCTCAAAGGAAGATGTATATATTCGTACGAATCGAAGGATGTGCTAAAATCAGTGTGTAGCTTTGTTGTTTTGTTAGAGGGATCTCCCGGAAACCTTCGCACAACTCAATACGTGACAAGGGCAGGTAACCAACTGTGTCATCTACAGATATGCCTATCGTAGGGACGAGAAATGGGTTGATTTATGTCTGACGATTGAAACCCTGTATTGTATGCACAGTCTGAAATCACAATCTTGCTTCGGCACAATTGTTGTGGGGGAGGCGAATGGTGGTACTGATTGTCGGATTATATCGGCGTCTAATATCTCCTGCAGTCCTTCCTTAGACAACATCTTCGCTCTCTTCACATATTGTCAGGTGATTTGAGGATGACTGCCTAGTCAGTTTGAAAGGGGCGTTGTGCGACTTGATCGCTTATGAAGAACTACCCAAGGACACAAGTACGGTGTAGGTCGTTGCAATATTCTACGCACACTTGATCACTTGTAAATAATCTGTCCGCCCTGCTGTTTCTCTTCTCTTGGTAATATACGATCAGAAAGCGGGTTGACAGAAGCGCTCGATTTTTTTTTAGTCATATCAATATGAGACAACAAGCACTGACACGAGGGACCACTTAGGGTATAGTACTTATGTAGAATAAACGATCTAAATAAATGATAATTTAAAGGAAATGAAAGTGGATGAAGAACAACTTGCCGCGCAGGTGGTGAATGATTCCACAACCTTCGCATTTCGCGTGCGGTGCTCCGCTAATCGAGTTAACGCGGCTTGACCTCCCACTTTCGTGGACATTTATGTTTGTGAGTAGAACACTGGGAGTGTTATCCTGCGCCACCACGCCCAGGCCTTAGCGGCGGATGTGGAACATCCTTTCTGGCGGATGCGTAACCAGAATGGGATCTTTTTTGGTCATGGCAACCTGTCAATTAATCCACACATGCTACCTGTAGGTATCAATGTTGCCGGAGTTGAGACCCTCGGTATGTAATAAACGAGGAGAATAGGAGTCATGCAGGGGCGCGGTTTTTATTTGTCGTATCATAAGAACCTGTGCCTCATAATCAGAAAGTGGTTTTGTCACGTAAAACCCCAAATAATAAATTATTAGTATCATAAGAACCAACCAACACTGACACGAGGGACAACATAGGGGAAATTACTCGTGTTTAATAAAAGAACTAAATAAATCATAATTTAATGCAAATGAAAGTGGACGAAAAATCAAACTGCCGCAGGTGGGGAACGTCCCTTGAAAGTCATTCGGCTAAAAACGCAGCGTCCCTGTATACGCTGGCTCTCTGTTTATTTCCATCTCGTCTGTATTGAAGAAATTCATGCGTCACACCATCACCAATACTTCACTCTCTGTTATATGACCTTGGAACTCTAAGTTTACCAATACCCACGTATTATGCAATGTCACGTTTCCATCATAATCTTGTATCTCTAGCACTGTCCCAGTAGGCAGGTGACCTGAATACACGTGCTTCGCCTTTGTTTTCGACACAGAAGCACCGCTGCCTACCAAAGGGATCATAGGGCTTTTGTACAACTTAACCTGATGGAGGAGTGTGCTAAAACTAGTTAAATAAACAGTCTCTGTTGTAGTCATCGGGTTAGAGTCATGACCCTTGTTTGCATCTTTTTGTCGCCGAAAATTCTTGGGCGTCGTTGTAATGATTATTCACTCCACCGCAACCAGCACGCCGAGCAAGTTTTCTACGCTGCTTGCAATGCCGCTTGGCTTTCGCTGATAGCGTCTTAAACAATCCGAGTTGGCCTCTCTGGACTGCGGCTCGGCCGTCTAAGCACTGGGGTCAGTTTGCGTACATTGTGCCTGCTCTTTGTAGGGACGGAAATACACCTATAAATTAAAATAATTATAGGCTTTTACTAGCCAAAACCACTTTCTGATAATGAGGTACGCCGTAGTGGAGGACTCCTCAAATTTTGACCACCTGGGGTTCTTTAACGTGCACCTAAATCTAAGTACACGGGTGTCTTCGCTTTGCGCCGTAAGGTGATGCGGCCGCCGAGGCAGGGATTCGATCGGATGACCTCATCCTCAGCAGACCGACACCATAGCCACTGAAAAACCCCGGCTGCTATACATCTTTATCTAGCACGTATAGAGCAATAAAAAGAACTATTGGGAGGTTTTCATGCTCTGCTACAATTTATTATTTGCACTTTTCATCAAATTGTAATACTTGAGAAGTTGCTTACTTATCAAATCAAATGACTAATTAAACGAAAGCAAAAATTAGTCTTAATACTTCCGCTCGACCACAAGCATTATTCGGGCCAACAACTTCGTATTTGCATATTTGTCTTTGAATCTTTGTACACGTTAGCTAGGACAACGTGTACATAACGTTCAAGAACGTATCGATACTACAACGACGGTGTCGGACTCTCTCCTGGAGATGTCCTCAACACCGTCCATAGTCTACTCTGTCGTCCAATGAAAGTTGAGCTGCCTCAGAAATAGGAGACTCTTTTATTGTTCATACGATGGGTAGGCGATGAAGGCAATTCTAATATTTGTGTGCCTACGAAAACAGCGATTTGCGTAAGTCTGACGAAGGTATAGGCATTAGCAATATATTCATGTAGCCACTAAAGTAATGTTTCGAGGTAGTCATCGACAGACGTAGGAGTGCCACTGATGGTGAGGTGCTCCCAGCGTTTCTTCGATACACGTACAATGCTCTGACTCGCATTCCAAAACAGTCTCTAGAAATATCATTTCCCGAAGTTCAACTGCTTGCATACAATCAAAGGGGGGAGAGCTTACGTCAATGCATCGACACAGCTGTGCTTGGAGCAATGACTTCGTTTGCAACGTATATGCTGTTGTTTGAAGGGACAGTTTTGACATTGAGTATGCTGTTCTGCCATCAAATGAATAATTGCCTGACTGGACAGGCGATTGTCGTTTTTACTCGGAGAGTCATGATAACCAGGAGGCGGCTTTTTACGAAGCTACCAAACACAGCTTTGTGACTTAATGACGTTGTATCAACAGTGCTGGTGATGTGTCCGTTAGATGCCATGGCAGAATAATTCTGAAACAGTTATCGAAGACTGTTCAAATTTGAGCAACTTTCTATCGGAAATTATCACCAACTTTTTTCATGTCATAGATCGGAATATAGAGTTCATAATTGTGGCTGGTAGACGCAAATTGCGAAAAACACATTTAAAAATAATCACATTGGATCTCCAGTATTCAAAGAGCTCTATACTCTCAGAATAGCTGATGAACTGTAATTAGGCTCCTTCAGTTTCACGTAAAACTGAATAATAGATTACTTTTCTGATACAAGACGGCACATGTACCATTGTGTGGGGTTTCGGTATTGAGTCCAACAGGTAAAGCAAAATCTAGTAAGCGTAGAATAGCGTCAGACAATATGTTGTGCACCACATTGCGGCACAATACTTCACATTTGTTATTTCAATCAAAGGGGCCTTGTCGGTGCGGTATGCGCTCGAGGGACGTAGTCTTGATTGCGAAATAATTTATGAAATGTCTGATATTACCTGCTCATGCCTGAACACACGCAATGAGTCGGCCTCATATTCTTTTACGTGTTCGGAGATGTCTATGGAGCCTGATGTCGTGGCATTGCCAGTAACGCCAAAGGTTCTTCAAAGAACCACAATTTTTCTTTTCAGGAATCCACTTTTCTTGCAGTTACCCTTGAGGCGTGCCAAGTCCAAGCACTTTATACCTGAGACAGGCGTTTCTCATCCTCGGTGTCTCGAAGGAAAAAAAACAATAACGTCGCCTATGTACGCGCTGGCAAATACACATATAAAAGGCTTTAGTGCTTCGACAGCGATCTTCTGGAAACACACTGAGGAGTACCTCTACCTCAAAGGAAGATGTATATATTCGTACGAATCAAAGGATGTGCTAAAATCAGTGTGTAGCTTTGTTGTTTTGTTAGAGGGATCTCCCGGAAACCTTCGCACAACTCAATACGTGACAAGGGCAGGTAACCAACTGTGTCATCTACAGATATGCCTATCGTAGGGACGAGAAATGGGTTGATTTATGTCTGACGATTGAAACCCTGTATTGTATGCACAGTCTGAAATCACAATCTTGCTTCGGCACAATTGTTGTGGGGGAGGCGAATGGTGGTACTGATTGTCGGATTATATCGGCGTCTAATATCTCCTGCAGTCCTTCCTTAGACAACATCTTCGCTCTCTTCACATATTGTCAGGTGATTTGAGGATGACTGCCTAGTCAGTTTGAAAGGGGCGTTGTGCGACTTGATCGCTTATGAAGAACTACCCAAGGACACAAGTACGGTGTAGGTCGTTGCAATATTCTACGCACACTTGATCACTTGTAAATAATCTGTCCGCCCTGCTGTTTCTCTTCTCTTGGTAATATACGATCAGAAAGCGGGTTGACAGAAGCGCTCGATTTTTTTTAGTCATATCAATATGAGACAACAAGCACTGACACGAGGGACCACTTAGGGTATAGTACTTATGTAGAATAAACGATCTAAATAAATGATAATTTAAAGGAAATGAAAGTGGATGAAGAACAACTTGCCGCGCAGGTGGTGAACGATCCCACAACCTTCGCATTTCGCGTGCGATGCTCCACTAATCGAGTTAACGCGGCTTGACCTCCCACTTTCGTGGACATTTATGTTTGTGAGTAGAACACTGGGAGTGTTATCCTGCGCCACCACGCCCAGGCCTTAGCGGCGGATGTGGAACATCCTTTCTGGCGGATGCGTAACCAGAATGGGATCTTTTTTGTTCATGGCAACCTGTCAATTAATCCACACATGCTACCTGTAGGTATCAATGTTGCCGGAGTTGAGACCCTCGGTATGTAATAAACGAGGAGAATAGGAGTCATGCAGGGGCGCGGTTTTTATTTGTCGTATCATAAGAACCTGTGCCTCATAATCAGAAAGTGGTTTTGTCACGTAAAACCCCAAATAATAAATTATTAGTATCATAAGAACCAACCAACACTGACACGAGGGACAACATAGGGGAAATTACTCGTGTTTAATAAAAGAACTAAATAAATCATAATTTAATGCAAATGAAAGTGGACGAAAAATCAAACTGCCGCAGGTGGGTACGTCCCTTGAAAGTCATTCGGCTAAAAACGCAGCGTCCCTGTATACGCTGGCTCTCTGTTTATTTCCATCTCGTCTGTATTGAAGAAATTCATGCGTCACACCATCACCAATACTTCACTCTCTGTTATATGACCTTGGAACTCTAAGTTTACCAATACCCACGTATTATGCAATGTCACGTTTCCATCATAATCTTGTATCTCTAGCACTGTCCCAGTAGGCAGGTGACCTGAATACACGTGCTTCGCCTTTGTTTTCGACACAGAAGCACCGCTGCCTACCAAAGGGATCATAGGGCTTTTGTACAACTTAACCTGATGGAGGAGTGTGCTAAAACTAGTTAAATAAACAGTCTCTGTTGTAGTCATCGGGTTAGAGTCATGACCCTTGTTTGCATCTTTTTGTCGCCGAAAATTCTTGGGCGTCGTTGTAATGATTATTCACTCCACCGCAACCAGCACGCCGAGCAAGTTTTCTACGCTGCTTGCAATGCCGCTTGGCTTTCGCTGATAGCGTCTTAAACAATCCGAGTTGGCCTCTCTGGACTGCGGCTCGGCCGTCTAAGCACTGGGGTCAGTTTGCGTACATTGTGCCTGCTGTTTGTAGGGACGGAAATACACCTTTAAATTAAAATAATTAAAGGCTTTTACGAGCGAAAACCACTTTCTGATTATGAGGTACGCCGTAGTGGAGGACTCCTCAAATTTTGACCACCTGGGGTTCTTTAACGTGCACCTAAATCTAAGTACACGGGTGTCTTCGCATTTCGCCGTAAGTTGATGCGGCCGCCGAGGCAGGGATTCGATCGGATGACCTCATCCTCAGCAGACCGACACCATAGCCACTGAAAAACCCCGGCTGCTATACATCTTTATCTAGCACGTATAGAGCAATAAAAAGAACTATTGGGAGGTTTTCATGCTCTGCTACAATTTATTATTTGCACTTTTCATCAAATTGTAATATTTGAGAAGTTGCTTACTTATCAAATCAAATGACTAATTAAACGCAAGCAAAAATTAGTCTTAATACTTCCGCTCGACCACAAGCATTATTCGGGCCAACAACTTCGTATTTGCATATTTGTCTTTGAATCTTTGTACACGTTAGCTAGGACAACGTGTACATAACGTTCAAGAACGTATCGATACTACAACGACGGTGTCGGACTCTCTCCTGGAGATGTCCTCAACACCGTCCATAGTCTACTCTGTCGTCCAATGAAAGTTGAGCTGCCTCAGAAATAGGAGACTCTTTTATTGTTGATACGATGGGTAGTCGATGAAGGCAATTCTAATATTTGTGTGCCTACGAAAACAGCGATTTGCGTAAGTCTGAAGAAGGTATAGGCATTAGCAATATATTCATGTAGCCACTAAAGTAATGTTTCGAGGTAGTCATCGACAGACGTAGGAGTGCCACTGATGGTGAGGTGCTCCCAGCGTTTCTTCGATACACGTACCATGCTCTGACTCGCATACCAAAACAGTCTCTAGAAATATCATTTCCCGAAGGTCAACTGCTTGCATACAATCAAAGGGGGGAGAGCTTACGTCAATGCATCGACACAGCTGTGCTTGCAGCAATGACTTCGTTTGCAACGTATATGCTGTTGTTTGAAGGGACAGTTTTGGCATTGAGTATGCTGTTCTGCCATCAAATGAATAATTGCCTGACTGGAAAGGCGATTGTCATTTTTACTCGGAGAGTCATGATAACCAGGAGGCGGCTTTTTACTAAGCTACCAAACACAGCTTTGTGACTTAATGACGTTGTATCAACAGCGCTGGTGATGTGTCCGTTAGATGCCATGGCAGAATAATTCTGAAACAGTTATTGAAGACTGTTCAAATTTGAGCAACTTTCTATCGGAAATTATCACCAACTTTTTTCATGTCATAGATCGGAATATAGAGTTCATAATTGTGGCTGGTAGACGCAAATTGCGAAAAACACATTTAAAGAATAATCACATTGGATCTCCAGTATTCAAAGAGCTCTATACTCTCAGAATAGCTGATGAACTGTAATTAGGCTCCTTAAATTTCACGTAAAACTGAATAATAGATTACTTTTCTGATACAAGACGGCACATGTACCATTGTGTGGGGTTTCGATATTGAGTCCAACAGGTAAAGCAAAATCTAGTATGCGTAGAATAGCGTCAGACGATATGTTGTGCACCACATTGCGGCACAATACTTCACATTTGTTATTTCAATCAAAGGGGCCTTGTCGTTGCGGTATGCGCTCGAGGGACGTAGTCTTGATTGCGAAATAATTTATGAAATGTCTGATATTACCTGCTCATCCTTGAACACACGCAATGAGTGGACCTCATATTCTTTTACGTGTCGGGAGATGTCTATGGAGCCTGATGTCGTGACATTACCAGTAACGCCAAAGGTTCTTCAAAGAACCACAATTTTTCTTTTCAGGAATTCACTTTTCTTGCAGTTATCCTTGAGGCGTGTCAAGTCCAAGCACTTTATACCTGAGACAGGAGTTTCCCATCCTCGGTGTCTCGAAGGCAAAAAAATCAACAATAATGTCGCCTTTGTACGCATGGGCAAAGACACCTATGAAAGGCTTCAGGGCTTCGAAAGCGATCTTCTGGAAACACACTGACGTGTACTTCTACCCGAAAGGAAGACGTATATATACGTACAAATCGAACGATGTATTAAAATCGGTGTGAAGCTTTCATGTTTTGTTAGCGAGATCTCCCTGAAGCCTTCGCATAAATCATTTCGTGTAAAGTGCAGGCAACCGCCTGAGTCGTGTATAGATATGCCTATCGTCGGGACGGGAAATGGGTTTATTTATTTCAGACGATTGAAAACCGTGTATTCTATGCAAAGCCTGAGATCTCAATCTTGCTTTGGCACAATTATTATGGGGGAGGCCAATGGTGGTACTTATTCTCGGATTATATCGCCGTCTAGTTTCTCCTGCAATCCTTACTTAAACCATATCTTTCGCTCTCTGCACATATTGTCGAGTGATTTGAGGATGACTATCTTGTCAGTTCGAAAGGGGCGTTATGCGACTTCATCGCTTATGCATAACTTCCTATGGACACAAATTCAGGGTAGGTCGTTGCAATATACTAAGTGCACTTGGCCACTTACTGATTGTTTGTCTACCCTCCAGTTTCTCGTCCCTTGGTAGTCATCGAATAAAACCGCATCACCCCAGTATATGTTGCCTCTCGGTTAATTTTAATTTACAACTCGTCTTTACAGAAGAATGTCATGAGTCACACGTTCACCAATACTTCAGTGTCTATTTTGAGACTTTGGAACCCAATGTTTACTAAGGCCCATTTATTATGCAATGTCACGTTTCCATCGTAACATTTTATGTTTAGCAGTGTCCCAGCACGCACGCGATCTGCATCCACCTGCTTCACATTTGTCATCGACCTACATGGACGGCTCCGTAAGAAAGCACCCATAAGTCTTGTTTTTCACTTTGACTGGAAGGTACAGTACGCCAAAGGAAGTCAAATAAATTGACTCTGCTGTAGTCATCGGGGCAGACTCATCATCCTTGCTTATATATCTTTTTTCCCGCCAGAAATTCTTCGGCATTGTTGTCAAAATTCTTAACAAGGCCGTCGCCAGCACAATAACCGAACTTCTCTGTGGTGCTTTCAATGCACCTTAGCTGCCGCTTATAGCGTCTTAAACAATCCAATTTGGCCCATCCGGACAACTGCTCGGCCATCTAGCCGCTCCCGTCAGTTTTCGTATATTACGCCGGCTATATTAAGGCTCGGAAATACACCTTTATCTAGCACGTATAGATCAATAGAAAGGACTGTTGGTAGTTCTTTATGCCCTTCTACAATGTTAATATTGGCACTCTTTATGAATATGTGCTATGAGAGAAGTAGATATTTTGTCGAATTACATCATTAAATAGGTAGAATCCAGAAGGAACCTGAGTACATCCACGTGACGGCAAGCCCCATACTGTTGCATATTTGTCTATAAATGTTTGTACACGTTAGCTAGGACAACGTGTACGTAGCGTTCCAGAACGTATCGATACTAGAAAGACGATGTCAGACTCTCCAGCAGAAGTCGCCAACAGCGTCTAATATACTCTGCCGTCAAATGAAAGTTGAGGTACCTCAGAAAAACAGGCTCTGTTATAGTTCATATATGGGCAGGTGATTCAATCAATTCTCATATTTCTGTGCCTCTGAGAACAGTGATTTGCGTAAGTCTGGCCAAGCTACGGGTACCAGCAATGTATCCATGTAGCCACTAAAGTAATGTGTCAAAGTAGTCATCGACATAGGGAAGAGTGCCACTGATGGTGGCCTGCTCCCAGCGTTTCTTTGATACACGAACCATGTGCTGACTGACATACCAGAAGAGTCTCTAGAAATATCATTTCCCGAAGCTCAACTGCTTGCATACGAATGCAAGCATGCATTCATGCAATGCACAGAGCTTACGCCAATGTATCCACACAGCTGCGCTTGAAGAAATGGCTTCGCTTGCAACGTATATGGTGCAGTTTGAAGAGCCACTTTTGGCGTTAAGTATGCTGTGCAGCCATCGAATGAAGAATTTCCTAACTGTAAAGGCTATTGTCATTTTTACTCGACAAGTCAATATCACCAGCAGGTGGCTTTTTGCAAAGCTACCAAGCACAGCATTTTGACTCAATGATGTTGTATCAATAGCGCTGGTGATGTGTTCGTTAGATGCCATCGTACAATTATTAAGAAACAGTAATTAAAAAGTGTTCAAATTTGAGCGAACTTTCTATCGGAAATTATCAAAAACTTTTTTCATGTCATAGATTGGAATATAGAGTTGATAATTTTTGCTGGTTCATGCAAATTGCAAAACATATTTGAAGAATAATCAAATTAGATGCCTAGTATTGAAATAGCTCTATACTCTCAGATTTGCTGAAGAAATATATTTATGCTGCTTCAATTTTACGTAAAACTGAATAATAGATTACTTTTCTGATACAAGACGGCACATGTACTGTTGTAGGGGTTTCGGTATTGAGTTCAAAAGGTAAAGCAAAATCTAGTATGCGTAGAATAGGGTTAGACGAAATATTGTGTACCACATGGCGGCACAATACTTCACATTTGTCATTTCAATCATACGGGCCTTGTCGGTGCGTTATGCGCTCGAGGGACGCAGTTTTGATTGTAGAATAATTTATTAAAGGCCTGATATTACCTCCTAATCCCTGAACACGCGCGATGAGTGGACGTCATATGGTTTTATGTGTCGCGAGATCTCTACGGAGCCCTATGACGAGCTTTGCCAGTAACGCCAAAGACCCTTCCAAGAACCACAATTTTCCTTTTCAAGAATCCACTTTTCTGGCAATTAACGTTGAGGCGTGCCAAGTCCAAGCACTTTATACCTGAGACAGGCGTTTCTCATCCTCGGTGTCTCGAAGGAAAAAAAACAATAATGTCGCCTATGTACGCGATGGCTAATACACATATGAAAGGCTTTAGTGCTTCGACAGCGATCTTCTGGAAACACACTGACGAGTACTTCTACCTCAAAGGAAGATGTATATATTCGTACAAATCGAAGGATGTGCTAAAATCAGTGTGTAGCTTTGTTGTTTTGTTAGAGGGATCTCCCGGAAACCTTCGCACAACTCAATACGTGAAAAGTGCAGGTAGCCATCTGTGTCATCCACCGATATGCCTATCGTCGGGACGGGAAATGGGTTGATTTATGTCTGACGAATGAAACCCTGTATTCTATGCACAGTCTGAAATCACAATCTTGCTTCGGCACAATTGTTATGGGGGAGGCGAATGGTGATACTGATTGTCAGATTATATCGGCGTCTAATATCTCCTGCAGTCCTTCCTTAGACCACATCTTCGCTCTCTTCACATATTGTCAGGTGATTTGAGGATGACTGCCTAGTCAGTTTGAAAGGGGCGTTGTGCGACTTGATCGCTTATGAAGAACTACCCAAGGACACAAGTTCGGTGTAGGTCGTTGCAATATTCTATGCACACTTCATCACTTGTAAATAATCTGTCCGACCTGCTGTTTCTCTTCTCTTGGTAATATACGATCAGAAAGCGGGTTAAGAGAAGCGCTCAATTTTTTCAGTCATATCAATATGAGACAACAAACAGTGACACGAGGGACCACTTAGAGTATAGTACTTGTGTAGAATAAACGATCTAAATAAATGATAATTTAAAGGAAATGAAAGTGGATGAAGAACAACTTGCCGAGCAGATGGTGAACGATCCCACAACCTTCGCTTTTCGCGTGCGTTGCTCCACTAATCGAGTTAACGCGGCTCGACTTCCCACTTTCTTGGGCGTTTATGTTTGTGAGTAGAACACTGGGAGTGTTATCCTGCGCCACCACGCCCAGGCCTTGGCGGCGGATGTGGAACATCCTTTCTGGCGGATGCGTAACCAGAATGGGATCTTTTTTGGTCAAGGCAACCTGTCAATTAATCCACACATGCTACCTGTAGGTATCAATGTTGCCAGATTTGAGACCTTCGGTATGTAATAAACGAGGAGAATAGGAGTTAAGCAGGGGCGCGATTTTTATTTGTTGTATCATAAGAACCAACCAACACTGACACGAAGGACAACATAGGCGAAATTACTCGTGTTTAATAAAAGAACTAAAGAAATCATAATTTAATGCAAATGAAACTGGACGAAAAATCAAACTGCCGCAGGTGGGGAACGTCCCTTGGAAGTCATTCGGCTAAAAACGCAGCGTCCATGTATACGCTGACTCTCTGTTTATTTCCATCTGGTCTGTATTGAAGAAATTCATGCGTCACACCATCACCAATACTTCACTCTCTCTTTTATGACCTTAGAACTCTAAGTTTACCAATCCCACGTAATATGCAATGTCACGTTTCCATCATAATCTTGTATCTGTAGCACTGTCCCAGTAGGCAGGTGACCTGAATACACGTGCTTCGCCTTTGTTTTCGACACAGAAGCACCGCTGCCTACCAAAGGGATCATAGGGCTTTTGTACAATTTAACCGGATGGAGGAGTGTGCTAAAGATAGTTAAATAAACAGTCTCTGTTGTAGTCATCGGCTTAGAGTCATGACCCTTGTTTTTATCTTTTTGTCGCCGAAAATTCTTGGGCGTCGTTGTAATGATTATTCACTCCACCGCAACCAGCACGCCAAGCAAGTTTTCTGCGCTGCTTGCAATGCCGCTTGGCTTTCGGTGATAGCGTCTTAAACAATCAGAGTTGGCCTCTCTGGACAGCGGCTCGGCCGTCTATGCACTCGGGTCAGTTTGCGTACATTGTGCCTGCTCTTTCTAGGGTCGGAAATACAGCTTTAATTTAAAATAATTATAGGCTTTTACGAGCAAAAACCACTTTCTGATTATGAGGTACGCCATAGTGGAGGACTCCTCAAATTTTGACCACCTGGGGCTCTTTATCGTGCACCTAAATCTAAGTACACGGGTGTTTTCGCATTTCGGCGTAGGGTGATGCGGCCGCCGAGGCAGGCATTCGATCGGATGACCTCGTCCTCAGCAGCCCGACACCATAGCCACTGAAAAACCCCGGCAGCTATACATCTTTATCTAGCACGTGTAGAGCAATAGAAAGAACTATTGGGAGGTTTTCATGCTCTGCTACAATTTATTATTTGCTCTTTTCATCAAATTGTAATATTTGAGAAGTTGCTTACTTATCAAATCAAATCACTAATCAAACGCAAGCAAACATTAGCCTTAGTACTTCCGCTCGACGACAAGCACCATACGGTCCAACAACTTCGTATTTGCATATTTGTTTTTGAATCTTTGTGCACGTTAGCTAGGAAAACGTGTACATAACGTTCAAGAACGTATCGATACTACAACGACGGTGTCGGACTCTCTCCTGGAGATGTCGTCAACACCGAACATAGTCTACTCTGTCGTCCAATGAAAGTTGAGCTACCTCAGAAATAGGAGACTCTTTTATTGTTCATACGATGGGTAGGCGATGAAGGCAATTCTAATATTTGTGTGCCTACGAAAACAGCGATTTGCGTAAGTCTGACGAAGGTAGGGGCATTAGCAATATATTCATGTAGCCACTAAAGTAATGTTTCGAGGTAGTCATCGACAGACGTAGGAGTGCCACTGATGGTGAGGTGATCCCAGCGTTTCTTCAATACACGTAGCATGCGCTGACTCGCATACCAAAAGTGTTTCTAGAAATATCATTTCACGAAGTTCAACTGCTTGCATACAATCAAAGGGGGGAGAGCTTACGTCAATGCATCGACACAGGTGTGCTTGGAGCAATGGCTTCGTTTGCGACGTATATGCTGTTGTTTGAAGGGACAGTTTTGGCATTGAGTATGCTGTTCTGCCATCAAATGAATAATTGCCTGACTGGAAAGGCGATTGTCGTTTTTACTCGGAGAGTCATGATAACCAGGAGGCGGCTTTTTACGAAGCTACCAAACACAGCTTTGTGACTTAATGACGTTGGATCAACAGCGCTGGTGATGTGTCCGTTAGATGCCATGGGAGAATAATTCTGAAACAGTTATTGAAGACTGTTCAAATTTGAGCAACTTTCTATCGGAAATTATCACCAACTTTTTTCATGTCATAGATCGGAATATAGAGTTCATAATTGGGGCTGGTAGACGCAAATTGCGAAAAACACATTTAAAGAATAATCCCATTGGATCTCCAGTATTCAAAGAGTTCTATACTCTCAGAATAGCTGATGAACTATGATTAGGCTCCTTCAATTTCACGTAAAACTGAATAATAGATCACTTTTCTGATACAAGACGGCACATGTACCATTGTGGGGGGTTTCGGTATTGAGTCCAACAGGTAAAGCAAAATCTAGTATGCGTAGTATAGGGTCAGACGATATGTTGTGCACCACATTGCGGCACAATACTTCACATTTGTTATTTCAATCAAAGGGGCCTTGTCGGTGCGGTATGCGCTCGAGGGACGTAGTCTTGATTGCGAAATAATTTATGAAATGTCTGATATAACCTGCTCATCCCTGAACACACGCAATGAGTGGACCTCATATTCTTTTACGTGTAGGGAGATGTCTATGGAGCCTGATGTCGTGACATTACCAGTAACGCCAAAGGTTCTTCAAAGAACCACAATTTTTATTTTCAGGAATCCAATTTTCTTGCAGTTACCCTTGAGGCGTGCCAAACCCAAGCACTTTATACCTGAGACAGGCGTTTCTCATCCTCGGTGTCTCGAAGGCAAAAAAAAAAACAATAATGTCGCCTTGGTACGCATGGGCAAAGACACCTATGAAAGGCTTCAGGGCTTCGAAAGCGATCTTCTGGAAACACACTGACGAGTACTTCTACCCGAAAGGAAGACGTATACATACGTGCAAATCGAAGGATGTATTAAAATCAGTGTGAAGCTTTCATGTTTTGTTAGAGAGATCTCCCTGAAGCCTTCGCATAAATCATTTCGTGTAAAGTGTAGGCAACCGCCTGAGTCGTGTATAGATATGCCTATCGTCGGGACGGGAAATGGGTTTATTTATTTCAGACTATTGAAAACCGTGTATTCTATGCACAGCCTGAAATCATAATCTTGCTTTGGCACAATTGTTATGGGGGAGGCCAACGGTGGCACTTATTGTCGGATTATATCGCCGTCTAGTTTCTCCTGCAATCCTTACTTAAACCATATCTTTCGCTCTCTGCACATATTGTCGAGCGATTTGAGGATGAATATCTTGTGAGTTCGAAAGGGGCGTTGTGCGACTTCATCGCTTATGCAGAACTTCCTATAAACACAAATTTAGGGTAGGTCTTTGCAATATGCTAAGCGCACTTGGCCACTTACTGATTGTCTGTCTACCCTCCAGTTTCTCATCCCTTGGTAGTCTTTCGAATAAAACCGCATCACCCCAGTATATGTTGCCTCCGGGTAATTTACAACTCGTCTTTACAGAAGAATGTCATGAGTCGCACATTCACCAATACTTCATTGTCTATGTTGAGACTATGGAACCCAATGTTTACTAAGGCGCATTTATTATGCAATGTCACGTTTCCATCGTAACATTTTATATTTAGCAGTGTCCCAGCACGCACGCGATCTGCATCCACCTGCTTAACATTTGTCATAGACCTACATGCACGGCTCCCTAAGAAAGCGCCCATAAGTCTTATTTTTCACTTTAACTGGAAGGTACAGTAGGCCAAAGGAAGTCAAATAAACAGACTCTGCTGTAGTCATCGGGGCAGGCTCATCATCCTTGTCTATATATTTTTTTTTGCCGCCGGAAATTCTTCGGCATCGTTGTCAAAATTCTTCACACGGCCGGCGCCAGCGCGCCAACCGAACTTCTCTGTGCTGCTGTCAATGCACCTTAGCTGCCGCTTATAGCGTCTTAAAAAATCCGAGTTGGCCCATCCGGACAACTGCTCGGCCATCTAGCCGCTCCCGTCAGTTTTCGTATATTACGCCGGCTATATTAAGGCTCGGAAATACACCTTTATCTAGCACGTCTAGATCAATAGAAAGGACTGTTGGTAGTTCTTTATGCCCTTCTAGAATATTAATATTGGTACTCTTTATGAATATGTGATATTAGAGAAGTAGATATTTTGTCGAATCACATCATAAAATAGGCAGAATCCAAAAGGAACCTGAGTACATCCACGTGACGTCAAGCACTATTCTGTTGCATATTTGTCTATAAATCTTTGTACACGTTAGCTAGGACAACCTATACGTAGCGTTCAAGAACGTATCGACACTAGAAAGATGATGTCAGACTCTCCAGCAGAAGTCGCCAACACCGTCTAATATACTCTGCCGTCAAATGAAAGTTGAGGTACCTCAGAAAAACAGCCTCTGTTATAGTTCATATATGGGCAGGTGATGAAATCAATTCTCATATTTCTGTGCCTCTGAGAACAGTGATTTGCGTAAGTCTGGCCAAGCTACGGGTACCAGCAATGTATCCATGTAGCCACTAAAGTAATGTGTCAAAGTAGTCATCGACATAGGGAAGAGTGCCACTGATGGTGGCCTGCTCCCAGCGTTTCTTTGATACACGAACCATGTGCTGACTGACATACCAGAAGAGTCTCTAGAAATATCATTTTCCGAAGCTCAACTGCTTGCATACGAATGCAAGCATGCATTCATGCAATGCACAGAGCTTACGTCAATGTATCCACACAGCTGCGCTCTAAGAAATGGCTTCGCTTGCAACGTATATGGTGTAGATTGAAGAGCCACTTTTGGCGTTAAGTATGCTGTGCAGCCATCGAATGAAGAATTTCCTGACTGTAAAGGCTATTGTAAGTTTTACTCGGCAAGTCAATATCACCAGCTGGTGGCTTTTTGAAAAGCTACCAAGCACAGCATTTTGACTCAATGATGTTGTATCAATAGCGCTGGTGATGTGTTCGTTAGATGATATCGTACAATTATTAAGAAACAGTAATCGAAAACTGTTCAAATTTGAGCGAACTTTCTATCGGAAATTATCAAAAACTTTTTTCATGTCATAGATTGGAATATCCAGTTGATAATTTTTGCTGGTTCATACAAATTGCAAAACATATTTGAAGAATAATCAAATTAGATGCCTAGTATTGAAATAGCTCTATACTCTCAGATTTGCTGAAGAAATATATTTAGGCTGCTTCAATTTTACGTAAAACTGAATAATAGATTACTTTTCTGATACAAGACGGCAGATGTACAGTTGTAGGGGTCTCGGTATTGAGTTCAAAAGGTTAAGCAAAATCTAGTATGCGTAGAATAGGTTTAGACGAAATATTGTGTACCACATGGCGGCACAATACTTCACATTTGTCATTTCAATCATAGGGGCCTTGTCGGTGCGTTATGCGCTCGAGGGACGCAGTTTTGATTGTAGAATAATTTATGAACGGTCTGATATTACTTCAAAATCCCTGAACACGCGCGATGAGTGGACGTCATATTCTTTTATGTGTCGCGAGATCTCTACGGAGCCCTATGACGAGCTTTGCCAGTAACGCCAAAGACCCTTCCAAGAACCACAATTTTCCTTTTCAAGAATACACTTTTCTGGCAATTAACGTTGAGGCGTGCCAAGTCCAAGCACTTTATACCTGAGACAGGCGTTTCTCATCCTCGGTGTCTCGAAGGGAAAAAAAACAATAATGTCGCCTATGTACGCGTTGGCTAATACACATATGAAAGGCTTTAGTGCTTCGACAGCGATCTTCTGGAAACACACTGACGAGTACTTCTACCTCAAAGGAAGATGCATATATTCGTACGAATCGAAGGACGTGCTAAAATCAGTGTGTAGCTTTGTTGTTTTGTTAGAGGGATCTCCCGGAAACCTTCGCACAACTCAATACGTGACAAGTGCAGGTAACCAACTGTGTCATCTACAGATATGCCTATCGTCGGGACGAGAAATGTGTTGATTTATGTCTGACGATTGAAACCCTGTATTCTATGCAAAGTCTGAAATCTCAATCTTGCTTCGGCGCAATTGTTATGGCTGAGGCGAATGGTGGTACTGATTGTCCGATTATATCGACGTCTAATATCTCCTGCAATCCTTCCTTAGACCACATCTTCGCTCTCTGCACATATTGTCAGGTGATTTGAGGATGACTGCGTAGTCAGTTTGAAGGGGGCGTTGTGCGACTTGATTGCTTATGAAGAACTACCCAAGGGCACAAATTCGGTGTAGGTCGTTGGAATATTCTACGAGCACTTGATCACTCGTAAATAATTTGTCCACGCTGCTGTTTCTCTTCTCTTGGTAATATACGAGCAGAAAGCGGATTAACAGAAGCGCTCGATTTTTTTTAGCCATATGAATAGGAGACAACAAACACTGACGCCAGGGACCACTTAGGGTATAGTACTTGTGTAGAATAAAGAATCTAAATAAATGATAATTTAATGGAAATGCAAGTGGATGAAGAACAACTTGCCGCGCAGGTGGTGAACGATCCCACAACCTTCGCATTTCGCGTGCGATGCTCCACTAATCGAGTTAACGCGGCTTGACCTCCCACTTTCTTGGGCATTTATGTTTCTGAGTAGAACATTGGGAGTGTTATCCTGCGCCACCACGCCCAGGCCTTGGCGGCGGATGCGTAACCAGAACGTGATCTTTTTTGGTCAAGGCAACCGGTCAATAAATCCACACATGCTACCTGTAGGTATCAATATTGCCGGATTTCAGACCCTCGGTATGTAATAAACGAGGAGAATAGGAGTTAAGCAGGGGCGCGATTTTTATTTGTCATATCATAAGAACCAACCAACACTGACACGAGGGACAACATAGGGAAAATTACTCGTGTTTAATAAAAGAACTAAAGAAATTATAATTCAATGGAAATGAAAGTGGACGAAAAATCAAACTGCCGCAGGTTGGGAACGTCCTTTGAAAGTCATTCAGCTAAAAACGCAGCGTCCCTGTATACATTGATTCTCTGTTTATTTACATCTGGTCTGTATTGAAGAAAGTCATGCGTCACACCATCACCAATACTTCACTCTCTATTTTATGACCTTGGAACTCAAAATTTACCAAGACCCACGTAATATGCAATGTCACTTTTCCATCATAATCTTGTATCTGTAGCACTGTCCCAGTGGGCTGGTGACCTGAATACGCCTGCTTCGCCTTTGTTTTTGACACAGAAGCGTCGCTGCCTACCAAGGGGACCATAGGGCTTTTTTTCCTCTTTGACCGGATGGAGGAGTACGCTAAATCTAGTTCAGTAAACAGTCTCTGTTTTAGTCATCGGGTCAAAGTCATCACCCTTGTTTCTATCTTTGTTTTTCTCGCCAAAAATTCTTGGGCGTCGTTGTAATGATCTTTCACTGTACCGCAACCAGCACGCCAAGTCAAGTTTTCTGTGCTGCTTTCAATGCCGCTTAGCTTTCGCTGATAGCGTCTTAAACAATCCGAGTTGGCCTCTCTGGACTGTGGCTCGGCCGTCTATGCACTCGGCTCAGTTTGCCTACCTTGCGCCTGCTCTTTCTAGGGTCGGAAATACACCTTTATATTAAAATAAATATGGGCTTTTACGAGCCAAAACCACTTTCTTCTTATGATGTACGCCGTAGTGGAGGACTCCTCACATTTAGACCACCTGGGGTTCCTGAACCTGCACCTAAATTTAAGTAGACGGGTGTTTTCGCATTGCGAGACAAGGTGATGCGGCCGCCGAGGCCGGGATTCCATCTGATGACCTCGTGCTCAGCAGCCCAACACCATAGCCACTGAAATACTGCGGCGGCTTTACATTTTTATCTAGCACGTATAGAGCAATAGAAATGATTATTGGGAGGTTTTCATGCTCTTCTACAATTTATTATTGACACTTTTGATCAAACTGCAATATTTGAGAAGTTGCTTACTAATCATATCAAATCGCCAATTACACTCAACCAAAAATTTGTCTAAATACTTCCGCGCGACGGCAAGCACCATTCGGTCCTACAACTTCGTATTTGCAATTTGTTTTGGAATCTTTGTACTCGTAGGCTAGGACAACCTGTACATAACGTTCAAGAACGTATCCATACTACAACGACGGTCTCGATCTCTCTCCAGCAGAGGTCGCGAACACCGTCCATAGTCTACTCTGTCGTCCAATGAAAGTTGAGCTGCCTCAGAAATAGCAGGCTTTTTTATATTTCATGCGATGGGTAGGAGAATAAGGCAATTCTTATATTTTTGTGCCTGCGAAAACAGCGATTTGCGTAAGTCTGGCGAAGCTATGGGCATTAGCGATATATTCATGTAGCCACTAAAGTAATGTGTTCAACACATTACTTTAGTTGAACATTACTAAAGTAAAAGTTCAACAGCTTGAACGAAATCAAAGGGGCGAGAGCTTACGTCAATATATCCACACAGCTGTGCTTGAAGCAATGGCTTCGGTTCAAACGTATATGCTGCTGTTTGAAGAGCCACTTTTGGCGGTAAGTAGGTTGGTGGGCCGTCAAATGAAGAATTACCTGACTGCAAAGGCGATTGTCATTTTTACTCGGTCAGCCATGATCAGTAGCAGGTGGCTTTTTACGAAGCTACCAAGCACAGCTTTCTGACTCGATGACGTTGTATCAAGAGCGCTGGTGATGTGTCCGTTAGATGCCATCGCAAAATATTTCAGAAACAGTTGTTGAAGGCTGTTCAAATGTGAGCGAACGTTCTATCGGAAATTATCAACGAAACCTATTTTGATGTCATAGCTCGGGATAATGCGTCTACAGCTTAAGCACTCGCATAATTTGAAACAGAAGTATCGTGTACATAGAGTGTGTGGTTTACACGCGACAACAAATTTTCTTGCGTATTCAGATACCAAATTTTGCTTTGGGATATTCACGCTGTAAATGGGATGCTAAAACAATTCTAATATTGTCCCCATTCTTTACTTTGCTGGAGGGATGACTATCTAGAAAAGACTTCCACGCCTAAAACCTCTAATAGGAAATAAAATACTTTGCTGGTGTGAGGCTCATGCAGCACGCACAAACGAGTATATTAATCCGTTGTTGAAGCACTGCCAAAGGGTGCTGTTTCTTACAAGAAGGAAATGTCTGGATAATTCGAGTGAAAATGTAACATTGAACGTCACATACAATAATTAGATAAGATAATCTGACATATTAGAGAAGATCACCGAAAGAAATATACGGTTAATAATTCGTAACTGGAACTGGCTCCGCCTTACTACTCATCGCTCTACCTAGTATGGATGAAGGTTTGACGCTAACTAATATGTTTCGCTAGGTGACTTTAGCCACAGTTCCAGCTCTAGGCTATATAATCGTACACAGGCAGCCTGAAAAAATAAATAGTGCGAGATTTATATTTCTTTGTCTTGAAACCCTGATTTCTTCTTCTTTATAAAATAATGTTGCTTGCAAATGGCGAGGAAAGGTTGGTGTTCATACGTTATCGCTCAATATTTTTTAGGGCACCATTACCTGTGACATGCGCGTTCGGTTACACTTCAAGTTACACATTACTTCCTAATAAGTCCCTGTACAGTTGGTGTGACAAAATTATGACAAGAATTATCGCCTTCCGTAAAGTTGCGTCAGTTTATTTTCTGAGATGTGTACCTGAACGTTCCGTCGGACTCCTTTTCACAAACGCTCCAATGAACATCAAATTTTTTCCGTTTTTCATAGAACTGCAGTAACCTGGAATACAATTGCCCTTACATACCCTCTGTTTGAAATGTTTATTCAGCAAATTAATCTATAAAGGGGAAAATGCTTTGCATTGTTAATCTTTTCGACGTTGCTTTTCGGAATCTTTCTTACTGTGTGGCACAATTCTCATCCTCTATAGGCAAGCCATTTTGCCTTCATTCCTATGGAGGTAAAAGTCGTGAATTGCTGCTGGTACATGCAAAACGCAAAAACATATTTAGAAATTATTAGGTTTATATACATATCCTGAAATTGCTCTAACCTCTTAGGCTAGCTAATGAGTTATGGTTAGGCTCCCTTGGTTTCGCGTAAAAATTCATAATGGATCATTCTTACATAGCAAAAAATTTTCACTTAATGCAGATTTGTACTCCTTTCTTGCGGAGTGGGATGGCATGCTGCGGATTCGAACGAAACTTGGGAATGTCACGGACCAGGACGGCATCAAGCCCCCAATCCTCCTTCGTGCTCACGACCGAGCCCCTGAACTCATCGCAACGTACTTGCACCGGAAGGTTGCTTACGCGGGAGCAGCAACTTCAATCGCACAACTCTGAAAGCGCTTCTGCATGACGAAGCCAAAGCAGCGCGTGAAAATAGCGATCAGGCTGCACACATTGCACGCGCGCGTAATGGCGTCGCCATTTGCGGGCCCAGTGAATGTTTGACGAAACCGTTTCACAGTGCCAGTGTTCATCTTTTTGGACCAGTATACCTGAAAATTGAGACTGCACACAAATCCTACATCGCGTTGTTCACGTGGTCGACATTTGGTGCTATTCACCTATGGATTCTCTTGCACTCTAGGGCCACAGTTTCTTTGATGCTTTCCGGTATTTTCTTGCAGAACTTGGATTTCCTGAGAAGATTTACTCTGGCAACGCTGTGTGCTTTATGCGTGCTTCTCGTGAAAATCGCGATGTATATAACAATTGTCGAGGATTGCCTGTCAGCTCATCGTATTAGCTGTAAATTCTGTGAAATTGGAATTGATCATGAACAGCAGACCAGCGACCTCTTCAAATCGTCGCCAAGAGTAACCAGAAGTCCTGCCACCAGCCCAGTTACTGTATGGTAAGCGACTGAGGGCCCTTCCCGACCTACACTCTGTAGCCACAGATTGAGATTTAATGGTTCATATTGCTGGGTGCAAAGGTTCAGCTCTCCTTTGTGCTCCACTTTATTCACTAGTATCTTCCACTCAACTATATCTAATGACGAACACCTATTTATCAATCGTAGCAAAAAAAGCATTTCATTTCACATTTATACAAACACGCAACACTATTTGTGCCCAATAATATATTTATACACATAGCTCGAACTTTATTCCCTCGAATAAGTTTCTTGTACGGCCCAAAGATTTCTCGACGTTTTTACCTTGAACAACAAATTTTTGTATTCATCTTGCGGTGGATCCAATTATGAGGTACCTTGTTAGTTTTTCCTGGTACTGTAGAATATATTTGTCACGTTATAACACATTGTATTGCCTTACAATCAAAGAAAAAACAATCTCATTTTACCGATGTGCCCCATTACATCGTCTCCTTGATCGCAGCATATCCTAAATACAAATAACTAAATCTCTAGTCCACAATTTTATTCAAGACAAGGCTACTGCAATGCACTAATGCAATGAGTGAGATGTTTGCCCAGGTTCGCCAGTTTTTCTTGAGGTAGTGTTTTTTCTTTTTCTAACAAAAATGTGTTTCGCTTCCTCATCCACAAGATACAAGTTCTTATATGCACGATGATAACTCATCCATTCTGCGACGCATTCCTCTCGGTAGCATGAACGGTCGAAAAATAATTTCTTAATGTATTGTCTCCAAGAGTGAAACTGAGCTTTGCTCAGTTTATTCTACAGTTTATTCTAGGAATAAAAATACAACAATAAAATGTTCTGCGGTATTTAAGGGTCTTTTGTGCAAGACGTCAGTACGACAACCATTTCACTAACAATACTTTACCAGCTATCATAGAATGGGGCAGATCGTACCTAAAACAAAAAAAAAAACGTCAGACGAACTGCTTGGCAATTCGATGACAAAAATTTTCGAGAAACAATGACGCACGACAGACAACACGTGACAATTATATTGCTTGACTTCATGCAGAAAAATACTGCATCAAGATAAAAAATTTTAAAGCGACCATAGACGACTACGACTTAATAGTAGAATTGAACAACTTTACTAAAACGGAGCTGTCATTTACGCAAAATTTTTTTTGTGAACAATATTCAAACATTGCAGATAATAATTCCCTAAAGTTTTTAATAAAATCTGCTTTTTAGAGAACAAAACTCCAACAGAACCCACATCAAATTAGCGTGGACGCTAATGCGATGAGCCTTGAAGCAGTGCACCCACACATCATATCCCAAAAATATTCACTGCTGTGCAGCAGACTTGACTTACCTGTTACAGACAACATACTTAATTTTCAGCAGCTAAACGCTTTTCGCTTGGGGCATGGTTGGGTTCCGTTCTGTCAATTAGCTTCTTTCTCCGCGCTCGGCTACTTCTCATGCCGACATAAGAAGATCCCGCAACAACGTATACCTTCTTTCGGTACTCACGCTTGTCGAAAACGCGTCGAGCGCACTTATGAAAATGGTTATGTCCTTTATCTTTACTCTATGTTTCCCGCAGTTCACATGAGGAAATGTCCTTTATGTTCCCTCCATGTTGAAATTTGGCCACTGCTTTTATGTTTCCTTCATATGTCCTCCCTTTGTGTATCCGTTATGTTACCGTACTTTAGGTTTCCTTCATGTTGAAATTTGGCCACTACTTTTATGTTTTCTTCATGTGTCCTCCCTTTATGTATCCCTTATGTTACCGTACTTTATGTTTCTTGCATGTTGAAATTCGGCCACTGCTTTTATGTTTCCTTCGTGGGTATTACCTTTATGCAACCCTTATTTGGCCGCAGTGCTTAAATCCTGTGTTTTATGTAGACATGCATAGAAGGATACTCGAGTATTGAAACAGATACGCCCATACTCCGCACACAACTTTCATACTCAGCCAACTGAGAATTATAATTTATTCAGTTTTACGCCCAAGCAAGCATTTACGGGATCCATGTTGATGTACTACCCCCGCTGATGCCAACACAGCAATGACTCGTACTTTTGGTAACAGCGCGAAAGCGACATGGACAAAAGGAACAAGCACGATGCTGTTTCTTCTGAGTGTTTGTTCCTTTTTTCCGCGTTGCTTTTGCGTCGTTGCTGAAAGTACGATGAATCCTAACCAACTCGCCCACTTTGCTATCTTGCTACAGCAATCACTCGCAGTTTTCAAAAGAAAGGCACTTTTAGCATCGACCGCCGGTTCTGCTTTGGTGAGTGAGCAAACTTTTGTGTATAAAATTTGTGTGATTAGTAGAGAAAAGGTATCATAATAGGCCGACGGCTTAAAAAAGAAATAGCGTAGAAAAAGCAACATGTCAAAAAGTGCTTAGAAGACCACAATTTTGAGGGAGCAGTGTCTCCCAATGTCAAAGTTATTTTTTTTCGGTTTAGAGCATCAGAAACGTTATAGATACTCAGTTTCATGACATTGTTGCGAACTAGGCGTTCTGAAAGTTAGCGTCAGCTCCAGTTCAGCTTTGGAGGTGGCCGCGCTATTTTCCGCTCACGGCTGCAAAGAAATCTTAACGAGCGTAAATATAGAGACAATCGTAACGGACGTATTATATTTACGTGTAATGACGCTATCATGAAACCAATATAACACCACGAACAGCTACTTAAATGGTAGGTTGTATATTCATATAGGCTCATAGCAAAGCGGCTGATTGGCCCCGGAGGCATCCGCCTCTTTTTCGGGTTATGTACCGCAAGCCATCGAACACTGCGCGTCATACCACCGCGTCTCCAGCCGCCGCGCAATCGTTATTTGTCGTGAAAGGTAATTCGCTGCATGAGGCTTTGATGTACGTATGTACTGTTGATGGCGCGTGGCCGTACGTCAATGCATCGGATGCGGCCAAGATCGATAGGGAAGGGGAGGCAGGCGCCCCCCCTCCATTTTTTTACTTCGATACGCCAATAGTTATTACATCTTTCAGGTAGACGATCTATCTCTAGGATGCGTTAAAAGATAATCACTGGGTGCACTATATTGTTACCTGGATGTGCACTCGAGGGAGTACACAGCCAGGTCATATAGAGTGCTCACACAGGTAACATCCTGCCGTAAACACAAAAGGACACATCCTACAGGAAAGTTAAACTTCGTTTCCTCGAGTTCAAAGAAAGAATGAGTAAACATGCCATAAACACAAAGTTTGTTTCCTCAAGTTCACGTAAAGGACAAGGAAACATAAAGGTCACACAGAGCACAAGAAGGAAACATACAGGAAACATAAAGGTCATGACTATTTTCATAGGGGCGATTGCATCGAGTGATAACACGGGATATATTCATCATCATCATCATCATCATCACCACCACCACCATCATCATCATCATCATCATCATCATCAGCCTGGTTACGCCCACTGCAGGGCAAAGGCCTCTCCCATACTTCTCCAACTACCCAGGTCATGTACTAATTGTGGCCATGTCGTCCCTGCAAACTTCTTAATCTCATCCGCCCACCTAACTTTCTGCCGCCCCTGCTACGCTTCCCTTCCCTTGGAATCCCGTCCGTAACCCTTAATGACCATCGGTTATCTTCCCTCCTCAATATATGTCCTGCCCAGGCCCCCCCCCCCCATTTCTTTTTCTTGATTTCAACTAAGATTTCATTAACTCGCGTTTGTTCCCACACCCATCTGCTCTTTTCTTATCCCTTAACGTTACACCCATCATTCATCTTTCAATGGCTCATTGAGTTGTCCTCAATTTAAGTAGAAGTAGAGTATATTGCTCAAGGTAAATATACCTGGTAGCGAAGCTTCCATAGGAACCAATACGTTCAGAATATGGCGGTCCATCGGTGGTACATGGGGCTTATAGCGCCATCTGTATGTGGTGGGAACACTTCCGGCGGAAGAAAAAAATAATGTGACGCCATGCCCGTTAAAAGAAGAAGTGACGTCATTTTGTTTTCCAAGGCGCAAAATTTGTTTTGTTGGCCTGCTTTTGGAGCTATATATGCAAATGTCCCGCCATTGAACTTGATGGGCATTTCGAGCTTTCAGCGCGGGAAGCAATGCAGGAAAATCCAGCTGTATGGCTGCCGAAATCACACCCCTGCACAGAACATACTCCCTTTGGAGGCCGACGAAAGCTTCAGGTGTAGAGTGCTGATCCTATCGCCGGACGCCAAGCTCGTCGGCCGGTGCAGTCGCACGAAAACAACTACACAATTATCTGGCGGTCGTAACACACTAATTTAGACTGGACAGAATAAGAAGCGATGAAGCTACCCGCGTCAGTGAATTCAGACAAACTTCGACAAGCAAGAAAGCACAAACTGTGAGGGGGAGCGTATTGCAACAGGTGAACTTTACGAGTGCGCCTTTGTGCCCATTTCAAGACGTGCATTGCATTGCGAGTGATAGTGGCGTCAACGCCCCTGTAACGATGGGCGCTGAAAATATATACATTTATTATTAATAATAACATTGAATAAACTTGCATTTTCTTAACTCGTCACGAATATATAAAATTGACCAGGAATATTATTTTTGTTGCATGAATCTAACTGTGTCTCGCTTGAATTAAAAAAAAACGCTTTTTTTCTTTCCCAATCTTTGTTCCCTCCAAACATAGTCGCGCTTCAATCGCTGCTCCCATAACCCCCCTTGCTGATGTCGGTGACAATCTGTACTGAACCGCTTTTCGCCCGAAGCTTCGCGACCTATTTGGATCGACCTTGTATTGCTTGCGGTGGTAGAACGCGCAAAAGATAACTCCGAGGAGCTCAAACATCAGGAACTTGCAACTCAATAGTTCCGTCTTCTTAACGATAGAAGAAAGGCTTTGCACCCACGCACTGATATTGATTGCGAGTAGAAGGAATTCTGCGAGCGTCTAGCATGGTCTGGTTGAGGGCCTGTATTGTGGCCCCCTCTGTGCATACGTAGCGTATCATCGCGTCAGTTCAAGCCAAGTTTTCTTGGAATCGCGCAGTCGCCCGTGTATTTGTGCTCTTAAAGTGCAGGAAATAAGGCCTGGGATTGGGTTAATGCTTCGAACTAGGATGTTTTCGTGATATGTTATGTACGGTATTGCTTTGGATGTGTCGGGTGATTTCTAAGCCATCTTTATAAAAACTAATTTCGTTGTTTGTAATTGCACGCACGCACCAGTTTCGCACGTTTCGCCTCTACACGCGTTATGTGTACAAGGTTTTAATATCAGAATGACACATGCTTGCAATTTACTTTTTTTTTCAGCTGACTTCGTCTGGTGGATTTTCCTACGGGAACTATATACTGCTGCTTACGCTCTGCCACAACGTTGGATGAATGCACCAAAAGCCCGGAACGAGCATTTATGTAGTGAAAAATATACATTTCTTCATTTCACAAGGCGTCTTGCGTCTTTACGAGATTTGACGTGGCAAATATTTGTTAGAGGCTTGTAAAGATCGTTCGCAATCATTTTGACTGAATAATAGAACGATTATGCACCAAGACCGCGCGCTGTTGAGCAGTAGAGGGGAAAAAAGAAATGCTGCACTGATAAGCGACGATTAGACTAGAGATTGAGAGTACAATAAGATTTATTTCTATTGAACATATACTGTGGTCAAGAAGACGATGCAGGTGGGGCACATCGGTAGAATGACATTGTTTTTCTTCTTTCTAAGATGATACCAACTGTTGTAAAGTGAGGAAAACCGGGTTCACATGAATGCGACAGTGTCGCATTGCATCGCATTTCTAGCGCATAGCATTCAAGTAAACAGCGCTAATCCGATACGAAGGCACATCGCATTAGTGCGCCAGGCAAGGGTAGATTTACGGGCGCGAGTCGACTCTCGCGGAGCATGTAAACGCAGGATCGTCGCATTATGAATTATGGGAAGGAATTAGATGCGCGACTGCCGTGCTGGTGAAGCTGCGAGACAGCAATGCCCGAAACACAAGCAAAATGGCGTCCCCCACGGCCACTTCGCTCGCCGCAGCTTGCTCTACGCGAACCTATTTCTCCGCTGGGAAAACCACTGCTTTCCTTGCTATGGTATCGGAATTAAATATTGGTGAGCTGTTACATTACAGAGACGGCCGAACGCTGCAGTCCCAAGCATTTTGCTCAAGCGTCAGGCTCTCGGTAGTCGGTACAGTCTGTACTCAGCCACCAACGTGCACTGGGCCCACTACCGGATACCAGTTACACCGGAAGTAGGCTGCACTTCCCTTATAGGACACCATGTGGCGCTACGTCCTCGCGAGAGTTAATGCCCTACGTGTAAACGGCGTCGCATCGCCTTTCCCAAATGCGCTTGGAAATGCGATGCGCCATTGTCGCATTCATGTAAATGGGGCTAAATATATTCTACAAATTCTGGAAAAACAAACAAGGAACCCGATAACTGGATGGACCGCAACATGAGCTGAAAAATTTGTAATGCAATGGAAGTACGTGCGGGAAACGTCGGTACGTACGGCAATCTTATTTTTGCGAATAAACCCTAAAGTTCGGCTTGCGTGTATGATTACATTCTAGGGAACGATTAGTGCCACGTATTGAATAAACTGAGAACGGAATGCCTTTTTTTTAAAGAAAAAGGTGTTCATCATTACATATAGTTGAACGGAAGCGGTGAATGGAACGTTTGAGTTAGGAAAAATTTTTACGGGGCGTGAGCAAAAGAAAAATACATATATCAAGGAAGGACGTGTTACAAATCCAATAGCAAAAAAACCTAACGCATGACGAAATATCCACAAACCGAATTAATTCAGAGTGTTGTCTAAAGTCCTTACACACGACGAGTCATGAAGTTCTAAACATTTCCATCAAGTCCATCGACGTAGCCGCGTCGCCTAGTTGCTGCATCCGACGACATGTTGTTTTGCCCGCCGATGCCTCATGGACTCGACGTCGCTGCTTCCGACGTTTGGCCCATGGTCGACCGGGTCAGTGAGTCAGCGCAGTGGGACGACCTAGGCGCCTGGATCGCCCGCTCGACTCCTCTGAGCCTGTGGATCGCAGCCGCAGGTAGTCCGAGAAACGGCTTTGTCAGTCGGTAGCTGTGCGGCGCCGGTGGAGCACCCGCTCAGCTCGCAAGTCGCGGCCGTGGCAGCTGAAGAGCAGCTTTCACTGGGTTACCGCCGACTCCGCGCTCCACCTGCCTTTCCGGCCTTCAGCTCCTTCTGCCCCTCGTCGTTCCAGAGCATAGCTGGGCAGCTTTCTTCGGCTACGTGTCTCTTTGTGGTTGTTGTAGCTTGTCACATGTGTGGCTCCTACCCACGACGCCGGATTGGCCAAGAAGTGGGTGGATTATTCCAAGTTAATATCGAGCATAAATTTCCTAATATCTATGGAATTAGCATTGACTAGCGCAGAATTACCTGTTAAAACCAGGAAAGTTACATGGAATGAGTAATAATGAATTTGAAAGTACAAAAACAAATTTCAGTTGGATACGTAGATCCGCGTGCACTTCTGCACTACTTCTTTCAAATATTGTAGTCTTTTTATTCGGACGCTCCCATTTTGTAACCTTCTTTTTTCTTTTTTCTAAATGACTCCTCGTGCTTTTACGGCCTCTTCTTATCTTCTGCTCTTTCTTATTTCTTTCATTGTTGGCTCATGACAGAGTGGGAGCAGGAGACTGGAACGCAGCCGGATCCTGGAACTTGTTTAGAAGGGAGTGGCCGATAAATTGAATTAACAAAACATCTTATATGTCAATTTAGAATTCCCGGACACCCTACGGGACGCCGGCCGGACTGCGTGACGCCACACCACTTGCCTTGTTAGAGTTGACGCGCTGACGCTGGCGTGGCGGAGCTCGGTCGTCCAGGTGAACAGCTTGTGGGTTGATGTTGGTATGCCTGGGCTCGCTCGCCCGGGTCACCAATTTGTGGGAAGGCTGCGCGTAGATTGCCACGGTTTATTTAGGGAGGCCAGCCTTGATTCCGTGGGTTCTCGGGTGCAGCCGACACCACGGCTGCTCAGGTCGAGTGCGGTGGCGTGCTTTATTCTAGCACTTGCTGTACGTGTGCCCATCTTCTTCGACTCCTTTGGAGGCGACAGGTGGGCCACTATAATCCAACGATTAGCTCCTATCGCGCAATGCAAAAATATGCGGGTTAATCCTATGTTGGATTACGTCTCGGATTCGTCAGTACGCCCACCGTCTCCAGCATTGTGTTGACATTCTGCTCAGTTCGTCATTCATGATGGAATCCTAAATCGCCGCAAAAGGAACCTTACGACCGCAAGGGGTTGTTAAAGTCGTTCTCGGAAAACTGTACTGCTTTTCATGTCAATCCTTAGGGTGCGAACACAGGGTAGTTCAAAAGTTACGCGAAGCTCCGTGTTAAAATTTGTTGAACATAATATTTGAATATTTTCAAGAGGTGGACATTACTAGCCCAAAGATCCAAACACATAATGAACAAATATACCAGTCGCTAATTTACATGCAAATAAAACATTTCGCGGTCCATATTGTTGTTTACCAAATGTAGCCTGTGAGTTTGTAAGACCAAGTCACTTGAAATAAATCCACTTTATGGCACCAGTTTGGAGATATTTTTTTCGAAAGTGTCGGACAAAATACGTGGGCGTTCCGGTTACTGTTAGCCTTTGTTAGAGCATCGAGTTAAGGAAATAAGTTAAACAACAGTGCATCTTCATAGCGTGTTTGATGGCCCTTATCTCGAGACTGGGGCGCTATAACGCAAACCTTTTGTGAACTTTTCTATTCGAATTCTACAAGCAGCTCTCCACGATTGATAAAAAAATTTCGGTGATCCTCCACCTCTGTCTGTCCCGCCCTGCTGCCACTCTGTCAAACGCCGAAGGGAGAGGCAAATAAAGCTTTGCTTGAAAAATAACTTCAATAATATTGTGTTTTAAGCTTGTCGCCATACTGGGAACATTACAAGAGGCAAGCATTTCCTCTTTCTTGGGTGGAAGCGCTGAGTTGGGAGTTAGGAAGACTATATGCAACACTTTCATTGATGCTTGCTTTGAGACTCTCAAACATTACACCAGTAACCGCAGCAAATGTGGTGCTTTCTACTGCCGCAATGCATAATTCCTGTCCTGACATTTTGCATCTATAATTGAATTACGTAATATCAGCCTCAGGTGTGCTCGAGAATAAAAACTTTGAATTAAAATGGAATGCAATTTATGCAGCAACCTTATTTTCCGATATTCATTTGAATACTTTTCACTTTTTACCAAATAAATATAAATTGTTACTTGAAGCAAGCCTGGTAAGAACTGAAGTTATTTGTTATTTGAAATATTTGAATGTCATATGCAAATACACGTCTACCGAGCAGAGGCCCGTACAAATGAAGATATGCTACTGAAATGTGACCATGTCCAGCGAATGGTGACAGTGACAATAACCTAAGCTAGCAATAACACGTGAAAAGTACATATGTAGGAATCGTGTTTGGTGAAAAACCGGCTGAAATACTACCGCAAATGCTTGGAGAGGGATGCAAGAACAGTCAGAGTGGCTAAATAATAAATTGTTTCGCCATAATCAAGAGAAAAGATTTGTGGTCTGTCTCGGTAAGATACATCCTTGTTTGCCTATTGTAAAGAAAAACAGATGAGGTTATCTGTTCAATTCGTGAGCGGAAAATTGCTCTTTAGATTTTGCGAGCAGCACAACCACTCCTAACAATGGTTGCTTGCGTCAACATTTTCCCTCGAATTCAAATAGCTTGTCATTCCTTATTTTACAAAAGAAGGAAATATTCGACAGCATTCTATACGTCACTGTAGTATAAGCGAGCCACGATAATATTAATCCATTTCAGAATTTAGCATGTTTGTACACCCCCAGCAATGCATAAATGTTCTATATCTAATAAGCACTATTCTTGCTCCAATTTCAGTAAGTTTGCGGCAGAACGCCGGAAGAAACGACAAAGATGCAAATAGCGCGAGTGTTGTTTTGTCCTTACTAATTATTGCTGCCACTCATAATAAATAAGCATGAACCAGTTAAGATGCAGTTTCTTTCCGCCGTAAATTTTGTCTGTAAGTAAATATCGTGTCGAACACTTCATGGTTTTTCTCCCACATACATGTCCTATCAAAGAAATTTTCTACTTCGCCCTTAATTCTGTTTCGCAGCGTGAACTAACGCTAACTGATTTTTCAATAAAATATTCATAATCCCTGCATGCGACTTGATAGCGCATATACATTTTGTAAATGAGAAAGACACACACGCTGGAGCAAAATGAAGAAATAAAAAGGACGGAAGCGGCGGCGTCTCTGTAGCTATAAATGCCCTTTGCCAATCCCCTTAGTAGGTGTGAGCTAAACTCATCAAGGACATCATCATCGTCATATAGCCAGCGTTACATTATCTATAAAACAACAGAAATTGCTAACCGACCGGCATGTAATCAAACATGTCTATCAAGTCAGATAAAGGAGGAATGAACGTTTATTGTAAGAAACAGCGAGAAAGTGTCCTTTCATCGCCCTAGGTGGGCGGCTCTCTTAGTCCAGAAAGCCGTTGGCTAATGCTGCAGCCTGGGCCCGGTCCACCAGACTTCGCTGATCTTCCAGGCTCTGTGCCTTTAACATTGCCTCCCACGTTTCTATCAAGTCAGATAAAGAAACGTTGCTAAATAAAAATGTCAGACTGCGAGAAAGAGAGAAAACAAGGAGCTTTGGACATCAGGAAAGTGTCGATGCAGATTTTTTAAAGTTCACGTTACAAACATCTGCTGATGTCTCGGTACGTGGAAAGACGAATAGCTATCAACTTGACAAAACTACAATGCAAGCTTGATTTCTAAGAAGAAATGCAAATGAAGCACCTCAAGTGCGTCTTCTGGCGTACATCGCCTGTAAGCGGTGGAGCACTATAAAAGCTTCAACGTTAAGGATAATTTCATCGAGATTTCCCGCACCTCTGTTGAAAAGCGACATGGAGCGAAACGTCTTCTACTTCCATGCCACCTGTGTTGCGCTCCTGTTAGCGTTTTCGGCATTTACAGCTGAAGGCCAGATGTATAGATCTCCTGTAGTAGTAAGTATTCCCTTTTTGTAGTTGCGGATAGCATGCATGGGTATAAAATTAACGGGTCTGCTTAATTATTTTGGACTTTATTTAAAGAAACACTACAAGTCTGAACGCGAGACCTTAGACAGGGGTGAGCGATGCATTTTAATTACCATACCAGACAAAATATAGAAGTAAAGAGAAACAGAATGAAATGTAGAGCTTATCTGACTGCAGTAAAAAAAAATAAAACTACTAATTACCGTATAGAATGAAAGTAAATGAAACACAAATCAAGATAAAGTTATATATAGTACAGCAATACCAATTAACACCACATAAGCACCACAGGAGTAGCGACTGCCACTAATGTAACGTAGTAACAGTGGTCGACCCGATTCAACTACCATTCAAAAAGATAATGTCCAATAACAAGTAAAACAACTTCCTAAGTTATCCTCGCCGAAAAAAGCAAGGCCAGATGCCACGGACTGTGCAGCATATAATGTCGAGAGCAATAACATAAATACAGGTGGTCATATTTAATTTTAATAACGACAAGTTAAGTAGGAACAAAGCAGCCACTCCAAGTGCAATGGGGCCATAACTAAGTAAACTGTAGAAATAAATCGGAGTGGAATTCTTTGTAAGACGGTGGGGACAACGCACAAATCAACAATTTCAGATCGGCGCTCTCGAGAACCTCGGGTGGTAAATCATTCCACTCGTTAGTCGAACAGCGCAAGTAGGAATACATGTGTACATTGGTATTGCAGAGGTGTTGAGCAAGTTTTTTTATGGTGAGACGGAACGCGTTCCGCGGTGCAAGATTGGCTTCATGTACTGTCTTTTTTCGATTGTTAACTTGCTATTATGTAAACGATAGAATAGATTCAGTCCTTCACGATACAGTCTCAATTCTAGTGGTTCCTATTTCGCGCTTTCCAAAAGAGCTCTTGGCGATCTGTCGCGTTGGAAAGTATTACCTGTAATTATAGCTTTCTGCTGTGCTGATTGAAGTTCGCCTATGTTAACTTGGTGTGCGGGTTTTTTAGTTTAATAGATCTATAGATAGGTAGTTTAACTTCGTTGGTTGCTTTGTCTTAAGTATCCTATTTTTCGAAGTAATTTTTTCACGTTATGATTCAAGTTCATTCCTTCTTAAATCAGGTGTGATAGCAAGCCAAGGTACGGATATGCTGAAACAAGAGAAAAGCAATGATTTCTCAGGCTATATAGGAGTTTTAAGGGGTCTTTCCTACAGTTTTTTCCTGGTTAATGTTCATTTACAATGTCGACATCCATTTTTCAGTTTTAGATAAGGAGTTATTTAAAAGAACTTGGTCACTGTAGGAGTTAGCTTCCTCATAAGGCAAACATTCGACAGCGAAAAGCCATATCTTGACCCGAATATCATGGACAATATCAATAAAAAAAACCAAAAAGAACAAAGGCGTGAGGGTAGCTCCCTGTGGTATGCCTGATTAACCCGTCGCAGATGGCAAATTACTGCCATTAACCGTGACGCACTGATGCCTGCAGTTTAGATATGCCTCGATCCAAGCTAATAAAGAGTCGTTTTTCAGAAATGGTTTATTTTGAGTTGAAACCACGGTTTTGAGTTGAAACCAAGGAAAACACGCCCTCCTCTTCTATGTTTATATGATCAATTGGCGCTACTTCATGGAAAGAAACCCAGGGTCTGTACCGTTATCACTAGCAAAAACCATGCACAAGAAATTATTAAGAACACATGGAATTTCTTAGATGGCAGTCACAGCAGTTTGTTAATAACGAGATCAAGTACCGGTTTTTTTCATTTGTGAGAGATATCTCCAAAATTTTGCCGGGGGTGAAGAAATAAATATTGTAGTTTCACATTAAGGTAGGGAGCTTTGGCACCGGCAATGAAAATCTTTCAGCTGTAATCTCAGTGCGTATATCTGACTGCTTGGGGGGGCCATTTTACGTCGCTTCAATTTTCGTTTTCCTTTTTTCAGTCTTCGTACCGTGCGTATTATTTCGTTTGTCATCCAGGGGTTTACATTCCGAGTTACTTTCCACTTATGTGGCACAAAGTCGCCAATGTATTTTATCCCAAGGTTCTTGAATAAGTACCACATGTGATCAACTGAAGGCCTATCCGACTCGTAGATGGAGACAAAGTGTCGAAATGAGCTGGCTAGCACATCTAGTGCGCCAACATCGCTTCCACAAGAAAATGGAGGCGTGTACGATTCTTGTTTTACCATTCTACAGACATTTCTTGCATTTTGAGGCATACAATATTCCGGTCCGATATGCCCTCGAGGATATGGCGAGTAAAATTACGCTGCAATATCCTGTGGTTGACCAAGAATAGGTCTAAGACCAATTGTCTGATACTTTGAACACGAGTCGGTACTTTAACCAGTTGCATTACATTATGAAACCGCATAACTTCAAGAAGAGGTGCCGCATCACTTGAGAGCGCATAAGAAAAATCGTTGTCCCAGGCAACATGGGTAAGGTTGAAGTCTCCAACAAGCATTAAATTACAGTAGTCATACCTTTAAAACAATAAGAAGTTATTAAGTCTTTCGTAGAAGATCTTTTTGGAACTCGGCGCCCTATAGTAAGCTCCAATTATCCAAACACATTCATTCAATATGATTTTAACCATGACACGTTCAATTCCTACAATGTCAGCCTATCTTAATACCTGTAACAAGTCTTTGAACATAACCGAAACTCTACCAACTCGCAAATATCTTCCATTTCTGTGGATGCTGTAACCCGGGCGTACAAATTCAAAGTCATTAATGTCACTGTTTAACCATGTTTCAGTAAGCAATATGATTTCTGGACTATGCGAGATGACAATACTCTCCGAATTAGTGGTCTTATTAACAATGCTGCTAGTGTTCTTACTTCGGCAAGTGCAATGTTCTTTGCTCTTCCTTGGTCATTCATCTCTCCGCCTCATCCTACCGGGATTTCGCGACACTGGTACTCTTGATATTTATTCTACATTCCATTAAAACAATTCGTTATCAACTTTAATTTTATTGTACATGCGCCTCACTTTCTTTCCCGATTCGCGTAGCTTGCCTGTACTATCTCACAGCTGATTCCTTAGTTGCCTAGTGATAGCGGAAAACTTTCGCACATATAAATGCGTTTTCCTTTTATTTTGGAACCATTGGTAAGTACGCTTATTCTTTTCACGATGATCGAACAACTTCAGTATCACAGGGCAAAGTTATTTTGGCTAGCGACGCCCTATTCTGTGTGTTCTTTCTCCTGAACACACATTAACGCCCAATGTATTTTGAATAATATCACTGACGACCTTGTCATTAAAAGTATCGATTGTTTCGTTCTCGCTCTTTCATAATAACGAAAACCATGAGGTTGCTGCGTCTGATCCGATTTTCTAAATCCACAAGCCCTCTTTCAAGGTTCTGTACGGTTCTTTAGATGCTGTCTATACATATCTTATTTTCAAATTAGATTCAGTGCATATCTTGTGTGCATTTATGGCTGTAAAATAAGTGCTTGTGAAGTTCTTGGGCACTCCGTCCTGGATTAAGCTACTGTCCCTCCACAACATCGGCCAAAACAAAACAAGATTGCGTACACTAATCAAGAGCGCATGCAGGTAGCCTGGGCACGCCAGCTGAGCAAAACAACGATCCAACGTTGAAAAAAGGTTTAAACTGTAGAAAAATCGTTACTGACCTGTGCAAAGAATAGTAGCGAGTTTGACATGACGTCACTCCGATGCCAGGTGATGTGCCCACTGAGGGGATGTCAGCTTAGCAAGCTTTCTTTTAACCACGGTCGACGTAGTCGAGGTGCCCTCATGTTGAATCGCAAGATTCCGCACGTGTCGTTGCTGGCTGAGATTACATTGCTCATGCGGAAGCGCATCACGAATTATATTCGTCTGATTAGCCGATGCACTGGGCGTAGCAGACAGCACAGGTAGGACCACCTGTAGAAAGAATAGTAACGGGTTTGACGTGACGCCGCTTCGATGCTAGCTGATGTGCCCACTGTCAATAATTTAATAATAATATTTAGGGTTTTACGTGCCAAAACCACTTTCTGATTATGAGGCACGCCGTAGTGGAGGACTCCGGAAATTTTGACCACCTGGGGTTCTTTAACGTGCGCCTAAATCTAAGCACACGGGTGTTTTCGCATTCCGCCCCCATCGAAATGCGGCCGCCGTGGCCGGGATTCGATCCCGCGACCTCGTGCTTAGCAGCGCAACACCATAGCCACTGAGCAACCACGGCGGGTGTCAATAATTTGTGTCAACACATTTGCACAGATTGGTGAAGTACAAAATGCCTCTAGTTTAGATGATCTCTCCAATCGCTTTGTGTTAGCACCTATTGCATCCGATAGATGTATTCGGGATTTCTAAAGCGCTTCACTAATTTCGCCGAGATGAGTTTCGCCGTCGCCTCGAATTTGACCTTCACTTGACCGCAGCTGCGTCGTAGCCTTGGCAACGCATCACGGGACTCACTGCGCCGAGCTCCGGCGCCGCTGGGTGCGCTAGGTACCACCTGACCCCGTGACTCGCCGCGAGCCTGCCTACGAGGAGCGCCGCGCTCACCTAGTCAGGTCGAGCTTGCGCTTGGCTGAGAGCGAGGCCGGGCCTTCTTCTCTGAGCACTGCGCGGGAGCGGAAGGCTTTGAGCCTAGTCGAACAAGCGGCGTGTCATCACCCCGCGGATATCACCCGGCGAACTGCTTCACTGGAGTGCGTCCGGCAAGCAACAGGCGTCGCACCATGGAGATCAATGTACCGACCACGTTCGCGCCCTGTCCGTCGGCGTTTCGAACATGCGCATATTCGCGGTGTCTCTTTGCATGCCTAGCGCTTGCGCTTTCCCTGTGGCACAAGAAGATTCGCACCTTTGAACCACGCGTGCCTACCTAAGCTAAATCAGTCATGTCTAGCCACCGACTTTGCACAGGCATGATACCTGGCTTAATGATGATTCTATACCTAAGTATAATATTTACAATTAAATTAAAGATTAAACAAGTGAAACCAAGGTTTACCCAGGCTAAACCAAGCTTTCACTTTGCATATCCGGGCTTAGCTGGGTTAAGATGGAGCCAAGGTTTCTTTTCATTTCAGTTTTGTTTCCAGCGACAGTTTCATGTAGAGCGGCTAGCTTGAACACCCTTTTATACAAACTGTTAAATAAACTCCTCTTCACAAAGACAAGTAAGCTGATCAAAGTCAGTTAACAGAAATCTGGCAGATATAGCATAATACGAGTACTTAAGCACTGCAGTCAAGACACAGCTTAAATGCATGACGATCATGAGTGTGCATTGTCACTGTCCGCAGGCCATGGCTGCGTAACCGCTTCATAACTTCAGACTCGCATGTTTGAAATAGCGCTTCGACTTTACATGAAGCAAAGCATCAATTGTTTTTTATTGTGATATCAATTGTGCGGTCCCTCCCGGCGCATTTCTGCCGTCGGCATCACCGTCGCCGTGAGGTTCCGTATGAGTGAAAGCGTGTCAGCCTGAGCCGGTTGACAGCGGTTAAATCTTGCGTGCGCAAGCGGTGAGCGTGGCCAGGATGCGTGCCTTCTCCTGTGGCGCGCAGTAGGTTGAGCAGTAGGTTGAGGCGAGGGTGGAGGGGCGTTATTGTCTGGCGACTGCTACGGTGCCTCAATGTCCTCCTCGCCCGCTGCTCCGTGCAGAGCGGTGACAACCGCGGCGTCTACTACGGCGTTGGCCACACGATTCGCGGAAGCCATAGTAAACGCCTTTTGCCGACGCCGTAGAAATGTGTTTCCGGCGCTGTGTGTCTTGGAAATGGTCGGCGATGTGGCTAAAGTGCGCGCCAGCGCGGGCTTCATTTTCGAAGCAATCTGTCATGTTTGTATTGTGCGCGTAGTGCCTGTAACGTCGTATGCGCTTTGCTTTCGACGTTTCCAACACGTCGAAGCGACGGACGCAAGGAGGTCAATGGGCTCGCGGCTGCTGCCGCAATTCCTAACTCCAGCATTTTCACAGACAGCTTCCGCTGTCGTCGAGCAGTGCGCGTTGATGTTTACATGTGCGCGCGTGACACCATGCTCATTAATTTAGTTGGAAAACATTGAGGGGCTAGTTCGTTTGAATCCCTGATAGAATGCGTAAGCGCTACTAAGCAAGGACGTAGACAGAAGCAGGCACACAAAGACAGCGCTGAGGCTCCGTGTGTCTGTTTATTTCTACGTCCTCGTTGAGTGACGCTTAAACAATTTGTCATTCCTAATTTAATTACAAAGCGAATGTTTACAAGTTTCTACGGCCGATAAACCTATTACCCTTATTTCGTACAGCTGTCTACTAATTTGCTATCGCAATCGGTGCTTCGCCTTTCCGGTAGAACTGTGATTTTTTTTTTAATTTGTCGACAACCAGGAAAAGGTATTGAACGCCAGCCAAACACCGTGAAGAACGTACCTCCTAACATCATGTGAAATAATTACCGGCGCGTACTGCATCTCGCGATGAGAAAAACTCATTTCAAGGCCATATACATAGTTAATTCTGATGTTAGCGCTTTCAGGGAAGTTGTGGTATTTGCTAGAGACATGTTTTGCTAGCAACGAATAAAGCTTTCCCAAACTATGAAGCAGACCTTCCTTAATGGGCACAGACAACTGAAATATATATGTTAAGGAAACGGTCATAAAGTACCATATATTTTTAATATATTATCGGTACTGCACCTTTGGCAACAGTTGCGAACATTAGTTGCGTAGTGACGGCAGTCGCCATTTGCACTCTGGCACCTGTGCCGTTGTTTTCTGTGGTGCAGTGGTGAAAAAATCACGCTGAACTTTTTTGCATTTAGGTTGTTATACATACTGCCACTAGCACTTTTCTACATTAAGGCAACTTTTTCCTTTGAAAGGACTCCACACGTCAGTTGTACGGGATATAAAATTCTGAAAACTGGAAGATGAGCAAAACTAAAACAACTCAAAAGTTGGAGCCAGCGTTCCTACAAGTTGACTTGTCTTTTTCAAGCCGACTGTATCTTAAAGAGCGCATCGTATATGCGCTGTCCCAGCATACAGAAAAACTGCTTCCAAGGTCGCCTGGTTAACGCGTGGCTCAGAACCATATTTTTCTGGTGGCCCATCTCACCACTCTTAGGATTTGCTCGTGAGCGAAATGTTCGGCATATTTTTCGGTTTAGGTATATGCCAATGCACCCTTCTCACAAACGAAGATTTTGCTCGGCACAGCATATACACATCTCAGTATACGCCTTTGGAAGGGAGAGGCGGCTGGGTGCGGCAACGACCGAAGGTGTGTTAGCGGCGACGGTGTAGAACTGAATATAAAGGGGTGCTGTGGACAAGGCCGACGACACTCCCGCGTGTCAACGGGTGTATCAACTGGCGTGCGCACAACACCCCTCTATTATCTGCTTTGCTAGAGGTCACGGGCCATCGTGTCTCTGAAAGAAATAATAAAAGGAACGGCACAAAACAGTCCTCGTGAAAGAAAATTACTGAAGGGGAATAAAGATATAAAAAAAAAAGAAATCAAAGGAGTAAAAAACCACTAAGCAACCGAAGTAAGTGTTGTTGCCTACAGGATGAAATTTAGCATAGCGAATATATTCTAAAGCGCCCTTTGAAACGTTTATGCCTATTGGTTGCAATGTCTTGAAGTTTTGGATAAGGTATGATTCCCCGTATTTTCTTTCTCTTTGAGAGTGGAAATGTGACTGTAAGATGTAGAGTTTAAGTTCATCAAAGTTATGCCCGTTTTGGTTGAAATACCCGGCGATGGCTTACGGAAGCTTTTTGGCTGCGTCCGCATGAGGTCCGTTTAATCTTACATTCATCGATTGTTCCGTTTCACCGATATATTGTTTCTTACAGATGGAACGTTCAGGTATATGAATCACAAGCGACCTTGTACAATTAAAGGTAGTCTTCACTTCGTCTGTATAACCAATGGTGGTGCTTTATTTTTGGTGTCACATTGAAGGTGCCGGCATGTTTCGCACCTGGGGCGACAACATGCTATTATAACGGGGGAATGATGTTGACTGACTTTTGCATCAACTAACATATTTTTAATGTTTCTCTTGCGGCGATAAGTAACCCTTAGTACATCCAGAAAAACTTTTCTCAGATGCTCATTACTTGATAATATTGGGTTGTATTTTCATAGAATGTTGTTTATGTTTGGGAGGACATCAGAATATTTGTTTAAAGCTGGCGGTCTCTAATATTCTAGTGTAGGCTGTTTGTTAGCTAATTCCGACTGTCGGTCCAATCTCGACGTGACATCACAAGCTTATTCGAGAGCAACTTCTGGATAGTTTATTTCTACTAGCGTTGCTTTAAGGTCACTTGGGTAGTGGATGCAATTGCTGTCTTCGCTGAAGGTTGATCTTATTCGGTTCACTTGTCCGACAAAAGTTTCTTGCTTGCAGTGTCGCCGGTGATGGGTGTTGTAGCCTTGATATTGCTGGTTCTCAGTAGGAATTGGCAAAATATTGTTATCAATTTTCAGTTTTCCATGTTGACCGTAGTGTCGAGCCAGTATACTGACTAGAAGAGTTGTGAGCAATCAATTTATTAATGGGGTAAAGCGACTGAAATGGTTAATAAAGCCTGTTCACGCAATTGTGTTGTGTTCTCATATTATAACTATGTCGTCCATCTAACGCAGCTCGGGCTGTGGTTTTAAAGGATAGGATTTGAATAGGTTTGCTTGAAGCTGTCCTATGAAAATATTCGCACACATGGGAGCGAATGATGTTCCCCATGCTAGTGCCAAAAGTTTGCAAGTAGTCGATAGAATTCGATTGGAAATAGTTGAGCGTGAGAACTAACCCAAGAAGTGAAAGGTAAACTTCAAGAGCATGCGGTTGGGGATTGGCTGCGAGAGGTTTCGGTACTGCTTGAATTCCTGCACTCAATGGTATGCTAGTGTAAAGGGCAAAAACATCCAAAATGACTTGAATAGCGTGGTCGGAAAGGAATTGGTTGGCGATGATGCCGTTGATAATCCGATGGAAGTGCGGCGTGTCTTGAAGAAAAGATGGGAGGGTGGTAGCGATGATTGACAGGTGGTGATTTAAGAATTTAGATACTGACTCGGCGGGTATGCAGTTATTAGACACTATAGGCCCCCGACCTGGGATTTCCGCTATAAATAAATCTTCTACGGTAACCTTGTGCATTTTTAGAAGGTAAAAGCGACTGGCCTCTTTGTTCTTGGGCATCATGAAGTGATATTAAGATTGCGCGATTTCTTCCGTTACAGGAGCTCCGCTATTGTTTTTCACAGTAATGTTGTAGTTTGAAGTTGATTTAGAGTCAAGTTTTCTGTAATGGGTGTCGTTGCTAAGTTGTTTGGAGGGCTAATTCTTGTACATTTCTATAGGCAAGATTACGATACTGCCACCTTTTTCTGCTGGTTTTATTACAATACAAATGCTTTCCGCGAGTTCTTTAAGGATTTGGTGCTGAGCGGGGGACAAATTATTGCGTTTCCGGCAGTGCTGCGCTGACTCTAGAATTACCGTTGAGATAAGTTTTATGTACCAATCCAAGTCAAGGCACTGTTGGGTTTCCGGTGTCCACGAGCTAGGTGGTCTAAGATAGTCTCTGTCTTGTTCTCCTGCGTCTGGCCCATAGAGAAAGAACTCCTTGATGCTCATGCGTCTTAAAAACTCTGTTATATCATTGTGGAGTTCGTATTCGTTTAGTGCGTTTTTGGTACGACAAAACTTTAGACCACGTTTCAGGACATCAGCTTAATCAGGGCTTGGAACTTGAATATGTCTACTACATTGCTGCAGTGCCGCTTTGTTGCAGTTCAGATGCGATTTATATGCTGGAATGTTCCTTCTGTAGGAAACAATATATCGGTGAAACGGGACAATAAAGGTTAAACTGAGATCGCGCGGAGACAGCTAAAAGGCTTCCCAAAGCCGTCGTTCATCATTTCAACCAACCAGGCCATAACCTCAATGAACCGAAACTCTACATCTTGCAGTCAAATTTCCGTTCTGAACGAGAGAGATTATACAGAGAATCATACATTATCCATAAGTTCAACACATTGCAGCCAATAGGCTTAAACGTCTGAAAGTGAGCTTTAGGATCTATTCGCTATGCTAAATTTCAAGCAATAGGCAGCAACACTTAGTTTGGTTGCTTAGTGGTTTTTTTCCCTCCATTTTCTTTCATTTATATATTTATTATATTTCAGGAATTTTTTCACGAGCACCATTTTTTGCCACTCCTTTTATTATTTCTTTCCGAGAGACGATGGCCGACCACTTCCAGCGAAGCAGATAAAAGAGGGCTGCTGTTCACTCACCGGCTGACACACAGCAGTGTCCCCAGCCTAGTGCATAGTACTCCTTTATTTTCAATTCTACACCCTCGCTGCGAACACACCTTTGGTCGTTGCCGTACCCACCCGCCATACAATCTATAGCCTTTAGAAGAACACTACCTATGTATACTGTGCCGAGGAAAGCAAATGTCGCCTTAAAGAATACAAGTCCACTTGTCGAAACACTCGCTCCTGCTTTTGCCTGGTTCTCGTTTGCTCATCGTCTTGAATTTGCATCTCCCGCCTTCGTTGTGTTTGCCCTGTAAAACTGGAAGGTAGCACGTAGAGAGTACGGAAATACATACAATTTTAGCAAACGCAAACACTGCAGTTGGTTTTTCTTGTTAAAAGATGAAACCCGGAGCGAAAGTCATGGTGTCAGTTCATCACTTGAACTAATTAGAAGGCTGGAATAAAGTAGCACAATCCAAGGTGAGCGACAACTCAGAATACATGAGCACATAAAAGGAAACATATATGATGGAAACTCGCTGGTTTGCTAAAGCTTCATGATTTTGCTTTACAAGGCGAGGCTGTGTTTTCGAAATAACATTACTAGTATTCTTAGCGCCTTCCTTTTACTCAACAATGAAAATTCTTGGTTCGCTTACGGAGAACAACGCTGAAAATATTTTGTCATTTTTATGACAAAAAGTTGTTTTTCGCCACCTTGATAGACGTCTTTGCAAGAGAACGCTGCATAGAGGCCGTATTTTTTATCATATAATTGTGGAACACTAGCCAAGTGTTTTATGTTAGAGCTGATAATTCAATACGTGCAATAATGTTTTTCTTTGGATGTGCCAAAGCAATTTATAAAATTAGGCTGCGAAATAATATTCCACGCCTAAAAAACCTACTGGGCCTATGTAAACGTCAACTGCCTTTCCAATAGTCTGCGACAATTACCTTCATAATAATTCAAATCTCTATTTATGGTTTCATTGCAGCGTAGATATTATAAACAGCAATGTGAGTTCACCAACCATTGCGATCATGGGTTGTGCTGCTTGAACAAAGACGGCCATAGTACTTGTCAACATGAGGCAAAGCTGGGTCAACCGTGCACGAACGCAGCCTCTAGTGGAGTCTACACAACTGCTTGCCCCTGTGGGAGCGGCCAAGGTAAATTAAAAGCCTATTGGTTTCCCATACCACCTTCGCTGTGTATGTGTCGCAAAAGTGGCTCTTTAGTTGATGCAAGGCATTGCGGTAAATGGGCCACCGTTCGCAGGAATCATTTGTCGAGAATTTCACACATGAATCTAAGTACACAGAAACATCTCTGGAAATTTTGCGGCCTGATAGGGAGAAGTTAACTGTCTGTATCTCCAAATCTTATAGGACAGACATTTTTGAAGTAATTTATTTGTAAGAATATAAATGGGGGTTATTCTGTCTAATGCAATTCACTGCTGAAGATAACTAAAATTCATGGCACTAGAGTACAGGGTGTTAAGAATTACGCTTTATGCTTTTGGTAAATTTAGGCAATGGGAGGTACGCGAAGTCCACCGGTGCAAATAGGTTATGGGGCCAGGGAACACAAAGTGAAATGATAATTATCGCTGTCAGCGGCCCAATTAACTAAAATTTAATAATTACCTTTTTGTTGACGGCAGTAGGCGGGTATGTTTGTATTGAAAATGTAGAGGTAGACATGTTTCTGTACAGTATCAGTTGGAAGAATTCTTCTAGCGTGTCTGTGCTCCGAGTTATCGAACTCCAAATTTTGATTATTGTTCTCGTGTTTACGCATGCAAGAGAGTTATGATTGGCGCAAGGCTGCTCCCTGATGTAACGCGGCTTTTGCATTAGGCGTTAAGTCTAACACAGTGTGGAGGCAGTGGCAAAGATAACTGTTCCGCTTCCCCTCTCGGATGGCGAAATAAAAAAATCGAAGATCCCGGAACCGCTGTCGTAACACGCGAGTCCACAGCCTGCAACGATGGCGGCAGCTGCCATGCCGAGTTGATGGCGCCAGCGGAGAAGCCGGAGTGCAGTGCGCGTGCGTAATGGTGACTAGACGAGCGGGCATGGTGCTTTCCTGGGCTACGCAAATATTGTGACTGCTCAGTTCCAAGTATTGTAAGTTTTGTTCAAATAACAGCAACAACTGGCACGCCACACTGCGCTGTCATATCTTTATTTGAGAGCGAATTTCACCGCTAACTGCCACCTCTAAACTTGTTTCTGAAAATTGGACTTATGTATAGATAATGCCTTTTGATGTCCATGGTAATCATGCACACGGTCCTTGTTGTACACCTGATATTATGGTAATCATGCACACGGCCCTTGTTGTACACCTGATATTTTACCGGAGGCCTTGCAACTTAGCATTGCAAATGCAATAAACATATTAGAGTTACCGCCAAGAAAAAAAAACATGTCCATCCTTTCACGGCAATAAATGGAAGCAAAACAAAATGTGCTCTACGAACCGTGATCACCCTCTCGGCATCTTCTTTCCTGCAAACTTGCTGACAGCTTTACTATTTACGCCAGTTTGTTTACGAGCGACTCCTCAGTCAGTGCCTACGAGGACCTGAGTCTTTCGCCTTTGTTGATATATGTACTTTGAGAGCCCTTGGCTATTGCTTGTCTGCTCATATAAGAAATATACCGAAACCACTATGGTCACTTCAATGTTGATGTGTCAATTAAGATTCTCCGAATTACCGTTCAGCTCACTCCAAGAACCACAGAAGCCAGTACCTCGTTATTCGATTAGTGAGCGAACATATGTAGTAGTACATAAGACGCCGACGACGCTCGCTGATGTCACGCCGGCTGCCTTACATCTTCTATGTACGTGAATGCGCTGTAAATACCTGTATATCTATTTGAAATTCTCCCTGTAACATATTGGTGGAGGTTGCGGGCTCTTCAATACGAACGACGTTTTACGGAGTGGGCGTTACTTGCCTACATCGTAAGGCCAATTTACTGCTAGAACGCTTCGGGCACCTACCCGGGAGCCTTTTCTGATAGGCATAATACCGACGTTGAAGTTTGGCTTCAAATATAGGAACGCATTCGCGCGAACAATCACTGGGACCAGACTGTCATGCTCGCTAACCTGATTTTTCACCTCGTGGGCATGGCCCGCGTCAACTTTGAGACCCACCAAGACGAAGTCGCTAGCTGCAATTTGTGCAAACAGAACCTCACTGATTTGCTTGGCAAACTTGTTTGCTGCCACATTTCCGCACAGAAAGGCCTTGCATGCCGAGTTCAGGCTTGTAATGAGTCTTATGTGATGTATATCCCGGACATGCTTGTGCTTTGTCAGAAGGTTGACGAGGAGATGCCGGAAGCGGTGAAGGTCACCCATATCCTCAAAGGAATTGCGCACGACGCGTTTGCTCTCCTAGTCTTCGTGAACTCTTCGACAGCGCTGGACATTGTTTCTGAGTGGCGTCGCTTCGAGAAAGCCAATAGCCTTCGCACTGCCCACCACTTTTTTGCCTTCCTAATATGGCTGCAAATCCAACCTGCAAGATTGTAGTTGACGAAATGTACCGTCAAAAAACCACGTTTATCACACCTGATGGCCTCTATCAAGTTAAACTGATGGCGTTGGGGTCATGTAGTGCACCGGATACACTTGAACGTATTATGGACGCACTCCTAAACACCTTTAATTGATTAATCTGCCTGTGATACCTGGATGAACTTAACGTATTTTCGCCAACTTTTCAAGGCACCTCGATCGTCTTTCGACAATTGTTGCGCTTTTACGCAATTTCAGCTCAATTAATCTAAAAGCAACTTCGGCCGCCGGCAACTTACGCTGCTTGGTCACCTCGTCAATTCTTCCCGCGTCCGTCCTGATCACGAGAAAGTTCGCAGCATCAAGAATTTTCCCGTGCCGACTTGTGCCAATGACGTTCGAACCTTTGTGTGCTTCTGCTCGTACTTCTGCCGGTTCAAGAAGGAAGAAGTAATCTGGCTAAAACTACAGACGGGTACCTTCCCAAACCCGTATATCCTACACAAAGGGCATCCTGAGGTACACTCTTCCAGATCCAAAAACTGTGAAGGCATGGCGACCCTAAATCACATGCTCTGGGCTTGCCCAGCGCTAAACGGTCTACATGGGAGCAAAGAGTCATGGGAATCCTCCCTCCGTAGCCAGGAAGAAAAAGCCTAAAAACAAGTCACTGGTCAAGCCCAGGCCACCGTCGGAAGCCAACTATTTCTGGCCGACGTCTAGGGGGCAGGTAGACGGTGAAAGGGGGAGCTGCGTCTCACCCAGACCACCCATACACTCTGACAGGTGCAAATAAAGTCGTTTCTCTCTTTCTCCCCGCCGGTTCAAACGCAATTTTGCTAATGTTGCACGCCCTCTCACAGAAATTCACATGAAAGGCGCAACTTTTATGTGTGCTCAGGATCAAGCTACTGCGTCCGCTCGGCTTACCCTACGACTCACTTTACCCCCCGTTCTCCCACATTTAGACGCGACTGCATGAATTGAAGTTGGCCCCGATTCCAGTGGTCATGAAATCGATCGGCTGTGTTTGGGCTCATCGCCAGGAAGGTTCGGACCATGTTGTTGCACATGCTAACCGCCTTCCGTCCGAAGCGGAACGCGATTACTCTATAACTGCGTGCAAATGCCTTGCCGTCATTTGGTCAGTGGGTAAATATCGCCCATAATTTTGTGGAAGGCAGTTCATAGTGGTCACCGACCATCAAGCATCATCATAAAGCATCAAGAGTGCAGCGGTGGTGCAGAGGTAGAACACCCGCCTCGCGTGCAAGAGGACCGTAGTTCGAATCCCGGAGGCGCGCAATTTTCCACCGCATTAAAAAAAATCCGCGTGTTGATAAAATTGCATAAACAGGCCTGGAGTGTTGCCTGATCCCGGTGACGAGAACCGGTAACGCAATCCCTCACCAGAGCAGGATTGGCCACCCTGGTGCAGCACTTGGCCCCAACCTCCTACATGAACACGACAATCAAACCCCGGCCCTCAGTCCGCAGCAGCTGCGAAGCAAGTGACCACGGCGGCGGTCAGACCTGCGACGCTGCAGAGGGTGTTAAGAATCCCTGGCTCCGGACAGGCCGCCATTGGAATATGAACCTGGCAACGTTTAACGCTAGAACGTTATCTAGCGAGGCGAGTCTAGCAGTGCTATTGGAGGAATTATAGGGCAGTAAATGGGATATAATAGGGCTCAGTGAAGTTAGGAGGCCAAAAGAAGCCTATACAGTGCTGAAAAATGGGCACGTCCTGTGCTACCGGGGCTTAGCGGAGAGACGAGAACTAGGAGTCGGATTCCTGATTAATAAGAACATAGCTGGTAACATACAGGAATTCTATAGCATTAACGAGAGGGTGGCAGGTCTTGTGGTAAAACTTAATAAGAGGTGCAAAATAAAGGTTGTACAGGTCTACGCCCCTACATCCAGTCATGATGACCAGGAAGTCGAAAGCTTCTATGAAGACGTGGAATCAGCGATGGGTAAAGTCGAAACAAAATACAGTATACTGATGGGCGACTTCAATGCCAAGGTAGGCAAGAAGCAGGCTGGAGACAAGGCAGTGGGGGAATATGGCATAGGCACCAGGAATAGCAGGGGAGAGTTATTAGTAGAGTTTGCGGAACAGAATAATATGCGGATAATGAATACCTTCTTCCGCAAGCGAGATAGCCGAAAGTGGACGTGGAGGAGCCCGAACGACGAGACTAGAAATGAAATAGACTTCATACTCTAACCCAGGCATCATACAAGATGTGGACGTGCTCAGCAAGGTGCGCTGCAGTGACCATAGGATGGTAAGAACTCGAATTAGCCTAGACCTGAGGTGGGAACGGAAGAAACTGGTACATAAGAAGCCGATCAATGAGTTAGCGGTAAGAGGGAAATAGAGGAATTCCAGATCAAGCTACAGAACAGGTATTCGGCTTTGACTCAGGAAGAGGACCTTAGTGTTGAAGCAATGAACGACAATCTTGTGGGCATTATTAAGGAGTGTGCCATAGAAGTCGGTGGTAACTCCGTTAGACAGGATACCAGTAAGCTATCACAGCAGACGAAAGATCTGATCAAGAAACGCGACTGTATGAAAGCCTCTAACCCTACAGCTAGAATAGAACTGGCTGAACTTTCGAAGTTAATCAACAAGCGTAAGACAGCTGACATAAGGAAGTATAATATGGATAGAATTGAACATGCTCTCAGGAACGGAGGAAGCCTAAAAGCAGTGAAGAAGAAACTAGGAATTGGCAAGAATTAAATGTATGCGTTAAGCGACAAAGCAGGCAATATCATTACTAATATGGATGAGATAGTTCAAGTGGCTGAGGACTTCTACAGAGATTTATACAGTACCAGTGGCACCCACGACGATAATGAAAGAGAGAATAGTCTAGAGGAATTTGAGATCCCACAGGTAACACCGGAAGAAGTAAAGAAAGCCTTGGGAGCTATGCGAAGGGGGAAGGCAGCTGGGGAGGATCAGGTAACAGCAGATTTGTTGAATGATGGTGGGCAGATAGTTCTAGAGAAACTGGCCACCCTGTATACGAAATGCCTCATGACTTCGAGCGTACCGGAATCTTGGAAAAACGCTAACATAATCCTAATCCATAAGAAAGGGGACGCCAAAGACCTGAAAATTATAGACCGATCAGTTTACTGTCCGTTGCCTACAAAGTATTTACTAAGGTAATTGCAAATACAATCAGGAACACCTTAGACTTCCGTCAACCAAAGGACCAGGCAGGATTCCGTAAAGGCTACTCAACAATAGACCATATTCACACTATCAATCAGGTGATAGAAAAATGTGCGGAATATAACCAACCTTTATATATAGCTTTCATTGATTACGAGAAAGCGTTTGATTCAGTCGAAACCTCAGCAGTCATGGAGGCATTGCGGAATCAGGGTGTAGACGAGCCATATTTAAAAATACTGAAATACATCTATAGCGGCTCCACAGCCACCGTAGTCCTCCATAAAGAAAGCAACAAAATCCCAATAAAGAAAGGCGTCAGGCAGGGAGATACGATATCTCCGATGCTATTCACAGCGTGTTTACAGGAGGTATTCAGAGACCTGGATTGGGAAGAATTGGGGATAAGAGTTAATGGAGAATAGCTTAGTAACTGGCGATTCGCTGATGATATTGCCTTGTTCAGTAACTCAGGGGACCAACTGCAATGCATGCTCACTGACCTAGAGAGGCAAAGCCGAAGGGTGGGTCTAAAAATTAATCTGCAGAAAACTAAAGTAATGTTTAACAGTCTCGGAAGGGAACAGCAGCTTTCAATAGGTAGTGAGGCATTGCAAGTGGTAAGGGAATACATCTACTTAGGACAGGTAGTGACTGCGGATCCGGATCATGAGACTGAAATAATCAGAAGAATAAGAATGGGATGGGGTGCGTTTGGCAGGCATTCTCAGATCATGAACAGCAGGTTGCCATTATCCCTCAAGAGAAAAGTGTATGATAGCTGTGTCTTACCAGTACTCACCTACGGGGCAGAAACCTGGAGGCTTACGAAAAGGGTTCTACTCAAATTGAGGACGACGCAACGAGCTATGGAAAGAAGAATGATAGGTGTTACGTTAAGGGATAAGAAAAGAGCAGATTGGGTGAGGGAACAAACGCGAGTTAATGATATCTTAGTTGAAATCAAGAAAAAGAAATGGACATGAGCAGGACACGTAATGAGGAGGGAAGACAACCGATGGTCATTAAGAGTTACGGAATGGATTCCAAGGGAAGGAACGCGTAGCAGAGGGCGGCAGAAAGATAGGTGGGCGGATGAAATTAAGAAGTTTGCAGGGACAACATGGCCACAATTAGCACATGACCGGGGTAGTTGGAGAAGTATGGGAGAGGCCTTTGCCCTGTAGTGGGCATAACCAGGCTGATGATGATGATGATGATGATGACAGTGCTGAAAAGCTGGCACGTCCTCTGCTACTGGGGCTTTGTAATTTTTTTATAATTCCTCCCGACCTGACTCAACGCGTTTATTCCGTTTTACGCCTTGCATTGAAGAAGGCCCAGGATGCCATTTCACACGCTCCTTACTGCCATTCTTGAAATGTTGTCAGAACACGCATGTGAGGCAATTTTAAGAGATGTAGTGGAACGACAGATTGCCTTACTGCTTTGCAGGAGTAGCAACGATGCTTCTATGATGCCCGCCAAGGCGATATCCATATGAACCCTGGTGATATGGCCCTTCTTTGGGCACCGTCACAGCGAGTTGGCCATCTTGAAAAGTTTATTTTGCCTTACTCTGACCCGTACCGTTTCTTGCGCTAAGTGGCAGACGTCACATATAAAATCACACCTCTCTGTTCCCCCATGTCTCCACAATCCACCGGTCGCGCCCCCGTCACCTGCCTTAAGCGATACGCCTCGGATAACCTAGCAATGTCCGGGATGGCACCTTCGCCACCGGGGGTCACGCTACCAAGCACTGCCAAAGACTAAGCTGAGGGCTGTACAGAACAGGGCGGTGCTCGCTGATGTCACACGGACTGTGTTCCACCTTGTATGCCAATGAATTAGTTGTTTTTACCTGTGAATATATTTCAACATATCTTCTTCCTGTAACAATATCATCACCGGCGCGACTTGAGCAAGATTTTTTTTCTATTTATTATGGCGCATGTGAAGCTACCTTGAGAAAGTCATAGGGAATTCGAAATGTATTCAGTGTATTTAAATCCTGCTAAAAGTGACGGTATATTGTTTCTTTTGTGCGTGGAAAAAGTAATTGTCTCAAATATTGGCTGAACGTGTAACTATATTTGACTTATGCAAAGCGAGATGACATGGTATGCTTATCATTTTGCAAATATGGAATTTACAAGTATAGAACTCACTTGCTCTGAATATTCATTTTTTTATCGTTATTCCTTTGGAGTGCAATGAGCGAGAATCTCTCTCTAATCAGTGAAACTATCATCCGTTTCTACTGAACTGTCATGATTTTGTTATTATTTGGAGATATTTTCTTTTTGCCCTTACGCTCAAGCAAACTAAACTAGGTACGTAACTACACGAGTAGTAGAAGTGAACCTTGACAGTCTTCAGTCTAATTGTATTAGGCTTCATGATTTGAGCAGCCAGAACACTGTTACGGCTCTATCAAATGTGCGCTTTCACAGTTTGGCGCTCCAGGAACTGCTTTCTACAAAGAACGCGCAGAGAAATGTTTGTGTCTAAACGCCCTGCAAATGTGGTGCCTTCGCAGTTCGGAACGCGCTTGCCATGTAATGGTTACACTGCGGTAGAATTGCACATACCACAGGCAATACTTCAGCTGCTGGCGAAATCTTTCTACCATAAACAGTATGAAACAAGACCGCTGGTAAATGAACCTCATTTTCGTGCTGCCACTTTTTACCGTTGTAGAAGGGTAAGAAATGACATATTTTAAGAAATGTTGTGTTACTTACGGTGTGGAAACTGCCAAGACACCTAGACTAAACTGCACAGTTTATTTTTTGGCAGCTCCATGTCTCACGTGAGTCATTTCGTGAAGCTAAGCCCAAAACATTACTTCTTGCCTCATATGGGAGGCAGTATTCAGATATTGGTGTTTGTTGATTCTTTTGCCAACAAAATTATAGCGGAAATGATGGTTTTTTTTCAAAGGAATAATATCTGTGAGAATATAATTATGTCATTCTTGTTTGTAAATCTGCAGTGTGGGTCTTGTGGATGTTAAAGTTGCACATTTCTTTCATTTTACAGGAACATGCCATAATCATGTGTGCACAGCGAACAGGGGCTAGCCCCCAGAATAATATGATGGCAGTATATTGCAAATAAATAAAAGATACCCATAAGTCATATTGTTCACTTAAACGAAGGCTTCTTTCAATGAATCTATTTGTTGTCATAGTCCGTTCCTTTTTGCAATAGTTTTGTTGACAATTAAAAAAAGGCTGTACAGCTCCTTCTAGTATTTCGTACATCTCTAGTGGTGTCGCTGACAGCAGTGCGAGGGGACGTTCTCAAAATTCCTTCGTTACTGTAGTGATACCACAGCAATCTATTATTACAAGTGGGAACATGCCGTAGTTTCTTACGTAAATCTCTGTTGTTTCATTGTACACAGAAAGCCCACGCAATGTGGCATGCGTAAAACATTATGCGCATTTTGAGCCACTAATAGTAGCGGTGACCTAATTGCAAGCTGCGCATGCAGCTTCTTAGCATAAGCTGCGCCACGGAAAAACACGTCTGGTGCGTTTAACACTAGCAACTTGGGTAGTTGGAAAATGAGCTTTTTTTCTGGTTTATCAAGTCTATGGGATATAAAATAGATGACATTCACAATGAATAGCGACCACGCAGCACAGACTACATGCGCTATCTTTGTTACGACGCAGTTCTATGTAAGAAAGAGAAAAGTTTACAGTCACTTTAGTTTACGCCAAAGACTTCCTTCGTATTACTTGTTTTCACACAGCAAACATCGTGGGTTCCTGTGCCTTAATTACCGCTATCCTAATTACAGTGTCCAGTACAGTGTCCAGTACAGTGAACATGACTGTAATTAACACCAATAGGCATGGGCTCGAGTGCATTAACTAACTATATCCTAACAGCTGTCCCTCAATTAACATAGCCTTCATTACCAAACGACGCGGTTACATTTGATCCTGACTGAAGTTATCAGCCAAGCTGTTTTAAATGTAATTCACGGACCTCCCAATAATGAGCTCATCCTTGTGATGCGCTGTCCTTGCGAACAGCTGAACAACTATAGCTGAAGTACAGTGAACTCACTAAACCAACACGCCCCGTCTTTCTTCCTAGCTTCGTACTGATACACGGGACACGCCAACATTTCCTCGTTCTGTGCTCGTATATGGACGTTTCTTTTTGTTTCCTTCCCAAACTCCGGCTAGCCAGTTTCTCGTAAGAAACCCAATTCAGCATAATGCTGCGGCGCTGCAGGCTGCAGTGCGGCCGGCGACATTTGTCAAGAGTGGTCGACGCCAGCGCCGCCGCATCGTCCCACGCTGAAAGGCCCGCTCCCAGGAAGCCGCTCGTGCCACAAAAAAGTGTTTTAGTTCACAGTAGCGAGCGTATTCGACGAACACACTTCGCGGCAGTGAAGTTTGTAGTCTCGTTAGCAATGAGCAAAAAATAACAAAAGTAATATTGAAGTCAGAGTAAGGAGTTCTTTATTAAGATGTTTTTAATTGCTAACGTTACAATTAATTAAAATGCAACACTGCAAAAAAATAGCGAGAACCCACTCTCGCTCTCGGCTTGTTTACGGCCACGCCGGGTAGTGGCTGCGCAGTTGCTCGGCAGAAGGCGTCGGTTTACTGGTACTCGCCAAGTCGCCATTGATGCCGTCGCTTGTTTGTAAAGGCTCTTTCTAATTATAAAAAAGTATATTTGGCCATGTATCTTTATGTTTGCGAATATAGGCTTTGCCTTCTGTCTCCTGATCGCCATCGCCACCAATATGAAATAACACTTTTTCGTGTAGCAGTGGGCCACCAGAATGACACTCAGCGCACTGAAGTGCTCTTGCTTAAAGTGCACATTAGTTTGCCCGTGTGACAGGGATACTAGCTGCCCTTCTAAATCGGCTGACTCGGTTAAACTGGTCTGCCGTGTTGTAGCTTGACAGCGCTGCCTCCCATTGCCCTGTGGCGGTATGTGTTATGTGCGTGAGCACTTGCGCAAGCCATACCACCTAGTAAATGTTGCAGATTGATCGCAGTGTGGGCATTTCAAAGACTACTGTATAGAGTGTATGGAGTGATAAGAGACTCAAGCGTGCAAATGTATTTCTTTGGAGTTTGCGTCATACTGCGGCTTCAGCTCGCGTGAGAGCAATAGGAGGTGGTGGTACCGTTCTTCGTGAAAGGCGATAACGTTGTAGGGTGTAGTGTAAGTTGTGATATCGGCTCGGGGTGGAAGTGCTAGTCACGTGCCTCTAGCTGCTCCCGGTGTGCATACGGTCAGGGGTAGGCGTGTGATTGTTGATTGTCGCCTAGGGACTAATGCCCCGACGTCCACACGGTTTCTATGTATGGTGGAAGCTGGTGCGCCCGCTCAGAAAGCGATGTGCATCCTTGGAAGTTGTGACCGTGGAAAAAATTCGGCATTCCGTGTGAGAGTGTGTCAGAACTATCACGCACTCACAGCGAAGTCTCGTTATGGAGGCTACCCCTATCGCTATTTTTTCTGCCTCCGTAGCGCTCGCTCCGGGAACCCACGACTCGTAGATGGTTATTTTTTATGCCCTTAGTAAACATCTTTACGACTTGTAGCTGAAGTTGCAGACAATCGGTATGGACGCCTATGGATGGCACTGGAATCCCCGGTGCCAATTCCAATATTCACAACTGTTGTCTGGATAAGGTGGGACGAAACGAAATCGAAAACCTCACTGTAAGCGGTTAGCAATCTATGAATGTCGTAGGATTGAGCAGCGGAAAGGTCTGTGGCAATCATGGCCTCAAAATGGTCGGTGAATAAAGTGCTGGTGTCAGGGCGTCCAGGAGGCTGTGCGGAATTGTTAGTAAGGGCTAGTTGGTCGAGCGCCCTTAGAAGCAAGATAATTTTCAGCGTGCTTCCTTCGGTAAGAAATGTGAGGTCCATCTAAATTTCAGAATAGGGATACATGCTCAGTTCGCAGAAATAGTCACCACGGAGTGATGGAGAGCTACATTGCTTGTTAAAGGACACAAAAATTCGAAGTCGAGTTATCGGATGAGATCGATTTATGTGGGCACACACACCATCTGCAAAATATAAATGGCGAATATAGCCTAGAACATATTTAAAATCGATTTTAAAGTACGCTTCCGCGCACCCTGCCGCAAAACGTAGCACATCGTGACATCGACATCAAAGGAGTGTAAACAACGGAGAAAACGCTACGTCACGAGTTTGCGCTGCCGTCTAGGCGGGCCCTGCGAGCAAGATTCCCTCCGGCCCTACAGCCCCTGTTTGTTTAGCGGTAATGGCAGCACAAAACATCACATAAAATTTATTTCTGGCACGAAAGAACTCAGAGTAAAGTGACCTCGAAAGTGGTCATTTTATAAAGCGTTGAGCGAAATAGTAAATCATTGGCTAGATTTTGACTCGCAGGTGCTCAGCGCAGCCACCGCTGCAATCGTCTCTGCGAAACGGCTCGCCTGGCTAATGTGTACTATCATCGCTACGAACAACGGGGGAAAAGTATTTGTATTGTCACTGATGAGCGACACAAATTTGCAGACATTGATGGTGTTGACGAATATAGGTGCTGTATTACGAGTTGCGGTAGAATCGCAAGGGCTGTCGGCCTCGGATCCGACGGCCAGTGGGCTACGCCTATTAGCGCTTCACAACGATTGCCAGCTCGCCTAGCCTGTTCGTTCGCTACCGCCGGCGTAGATGGGCGGCAGAAGTGGTCCAAGTTCGTGCGCACCGCTCGATGTTTAGAACAAACCCCGTTGAAGAGCAGCCAGACTTGCTCGTTCCATTTCCAGCGTGCATGGTATGGTATCGTTTTGGTAATGATGCTCTGTTAGCGTATCCTCAGGCTGACGCCAGGTGATGTATGCTCCGGGCAGGTGGGTGTACCCAGTCTGTAGGATATACATGCTCAGCAATTGAAATGCGAATCTTGGACCACGTGGCTGTCGGTACTTTCTCGCGCCACCGGTGGGCGCTGGTGACACTGAGAGTATGCATTTTTGGGTCACATGCGAACGAGAATCTTTTGAATGCATCTTAACTGCATTCGGCCTCCTCAGCGATCAATCAGTGGTCACCGGTGGCGCAAAAGCGCAGGCCGCCATGCTGTCTGGGTGTCGCGTTTCAATCGCTCAGCACTGCAAATGTGTAGTACTTAGCATACTGCGTTGCGGTGGATGACTTCAGCTGTTCTTGTACAAATTCTTGCGGCTTGGTAGTTTCTGCATGTCGATTCTGGGTCACCCCATGAGCAAAACACGTTATCGTTTTCAAGTCTGAGAAACAAACCAAAACCAGGTGAAATTGCAGCTCAAGGGAAAGTTGGTTGGGACACTTAGAGGATTCAACTTAATACAAAGCGGAAGCCATCAAGTTCAGGAAACCAGTTAGGGTGATGGGTCACGCTTTTAATACGATTAGCATTCTGTGCCTACTGCACGCGTTCTGAATCTATCTATCTATCTATCTATCTATCTATCTATCTATCTATCTATCTATCTATCTATCTATCTATCTATCTATCTATCTATCTATCTATCTATCTATCTATCTATCTATCTATCTATCTATCTATCTATCTATCTATCTATCTATAAAATCTCTTAAGGCAACCGAGTGACCTGAGTAGTCTACCAGCTTTGAGAAATAGGTACGTGCTCGTGTTCGCTGCATCACTGCTATTACAACTCAATCAATCACTCTCGTCAAGACGTTGTTGTCATCCCATTCTGGTCATGCAGGCTTTGTGATGCAGTCGTCGTTACGTGATTGTCGTTATACACTCGATGTCATCCGATTGCCCTCGTACCGTCGTCATGCCATCGTCGCCATTATGTCGTCCTCATACAATGGCCGTGGTGCACTCGTTCTCCTGCGGTCATCGTGATGTTTATGTGGTCATTCCAACGCCGTTATTCGGATTTCGTCATGCGACTATCGTCACGCCGTTCTAGCGCATTACTGCATGCCACAGTGATCGTACCAATAAACCAACGACTACACTCCCAACAGGCCGGCGAGGCGACAGCATTGTAATCGGCGGTTGCAAAACTGAAGGCCAACGGCGCTTGGTCCTGCTGCCGCCTGATTGAGCGGGCCCTGTTAAAACATATGTGGACACCAGGCAGCAGCGTCTGTGTGGCTTTTCCTCCTCCACACCATCATTGTGGTATTATAATCGTCCCACAGTTGTTGTCGTACCAGAGTCATCATGCTGTCGTCGTCACTTTGTTTTACCATAATTATCACTTCAGCACCGTGAACCCACTGTCGTCATGCCGTCATCATCCTACAGCCTTCGTCATTCCTTCGATATCGATCCCCCGCAATTTTAGCGTAAGTACGTTGTCATCATTCAATCGTGATTATAATGCCGCGGTTATGCTTTTATGTACCATCGCCTTACTGCCGCCATTATGCCGTTGTGGTCACGTCATGGTTGTCACTCCACCATCGTCATCCGGCTCTGATTATGCCGTCGTCGTAACGCTTGGGTCGTCACGCCATCCCTTTCACCATAGCACCATAGCACATCATAGCACCATAGTCCTCATACCGTTGCAATGTCATCATTGTCATTGCATCGCCCTCCTCACGCAGTGCTAGTTATGCAAATGTTGTCATACCATATTCATAATGCCGCCGTGGTCGCTCCATTGCTATCATTCTCAATTCAACTCCATACAGTTGTTGCGCTGTCGTCGTCACACAGTCATTGTCATTGACATGTCGTCACGCTGTCGTTTAGTCATCATCATCACGGAATGAACAACATTCCACTTTCGCCATTGCACCATTGTCATACTGCATTCGATCTATCGACGTCATTCATTACTACTTCGTCATTATATCGTATCTATGCGGTCGACATTCAGTCCAGATTCTGCCCCCATTGCCATCACATTATCTCCACATTGCTGTCTTCAGGCAGTACCTATCATGCATACCTTGTCATGCCATCGTCGTCATGCCGTCGAGCTCGTTCAGTCGCCGTCATTCCAGCTTCCTCATCTGACTGTCGTCATGGCGAAGTCTACACGCCATCATCAGTCGTCGTCATTAGATTGTTGCCATGTCGCGGCCATCACATTGTCGCTGTTGTACCGTCTTCATCACTTAGGATTTGTCATATCAGTGCCATCATGTGTGTTCTCAAACAGCTTTTGGCAATGTGCCAAAATAATTCCTTCGTCATTCCGTCGTCTTCTTTGTGATGACTCTACACTCTTGCCGTCATGGTCACAGACGACATTGACAGTTGAGTACCATAGAAACTATGGGTGACACCGGGTCATATCATACATAGCCGAAGCGACGGAAGTCTCGGAATGAGAGCTGCATCTGTAAAATAATCTGATTTTATAAATACGACATTTGGCTTCATTGCTATGGACAGTAATCGCGAGGTGAGTTGTGCCAAAATTTATCTTTAATCCTTAGAAGGCACTGCCTTTGGGGCAATTGTAAGCGGAAAATATTGTTGAGATGTCATATATGTGAATCAATCCGAGAGTAGAGCAGTCGAAACATATGAGCCGGTCTCAAAGGAACTGTAGCATAAAAAAATTGTGGCAAAACCCATCTCGCGATTAGTGTAGACGGTAATGCGTTAGCACTGACTCACTAAAGTGACCCCACGCATCGCCACCCTCGTACTGGAGGGGGACTGTCCTTTCGCGTTCCCTAGAACACTCTGCGTCATCTAGCGTCGCTGCCACATAGCCTGCGTGGGACTTGTAAAAAGCCGGTGTGAGCTAACACGGAGAAACGCGTCATCGAGCAACGCCCTTCCTCTTGCGATAATTTCGGGGCACTCTGCGCCATCTAGTGGCGCTGAAGAGAACTCTCTGCTTGGCCTCCGAAACGAGAAGCGCGCCATGCCGGTGCCTGAAAACGTTCAGAATTGTTCCCTCGCTTTCAGCACACACAGTGGCGCATACTGAGTGACATGTTTTGCGAGACGGACTTAGAAAAGTGTTGCATACGCAGTGCATTCATGCCTCAACTCGCTGAAGTGTTGCCGTGAAAGAAGTTCGAAACGCGGCACATAGGCAGTAAACTTGTGGCGCAGCCTGCTAATGCGTCGGGTTGCTGTCTATGAGGGACCCTTTTGACGTAGCTTCCACTCCACTGAATTAACACGGCAAGCTGGGCGAGTTGGTGATTGAACATGTTCCTATGGGTGGGCAGCGCAACCTGGACGAAATACAAGAGGAAGTAAACGATGCGAGCGCAGACTAACAAGTGGTTTATTTTGCTCACACAAGGGACTAAAATATACATAAAATATAAACACGTGTAAAGTGACACTTACAAGGGTGAAAGGAGATTAGCCGATCTTGGCATTCAAAAATTCAATTTCTTTATCCTGCAGAGTGACAGAAGTCTTGCTGACGTATGCGCCTGAGTTTACATGCATGAAGTAGGCTACCACAAACTCGCGGTTGATTTGATTCATATTTTATACAATATTTCCTTTTGTTCGAACATAGGTTTGCATAAGCAATCTCTACAATGTGCGGCCAGATTCGAACCTGTTGCATGCCCGATCACACCTTGGTGCTCTCTAAGGCGGATGTCAAGGCAGCGTCCCACTTGCGCAAAGTAATTTTGGTTTTCGATGGCAAGATAGACTACCACCCTTTCACCCTTATATACGTCAATTTACGTGTGTTTACATTTTCTGTATATTTTAATCCCTAGTTCAAAAATAAACCAGTTGTTAGCCTGCGCTTGTACCGCTACTTCCTCTTGTATTTCGTCCGGGTTGCGCTGCTCACCCATAGGAACATCTTCAACTGCGCTCACCATCGGAAAAAATTAAAGGCTCTTATTGTCATTGTAGATAGAGACATTCCCTGCGGCGCATAATCAGTTGTCAAGAAGGCGTCACAGACGTTCCTTGAACAGCAGCACACACCTAATTCCACACACCGAGTCACCTGTGCTGACCTCAAATGGATTCATTGAAGACAAGCAAAGACCGAGTGGCATATGCGCAGTGCTCTAATGTGTTGTCATTGTTTCTTCGAACAGTGGTATGTACCTAGCTTCGCATCTTACAGTGACCTATGTAGGCGAGAAAAAGGTCTGCTGAACAGCGAAATTCATGTACACATTTCCGAAGCCTGTGAGATGGTTGATTTGAAAACCTCTCACCTCAGCACAGCAGTCCGATGCGCTACTCATTTGCCCACGGATTACCTAGCAACCAAGGTAGGCGGGAAACGGTTAGAAACAAACAAGCACAGATACAAACATAGATAAACAAATAAACACATAGCCATTGGACGTAGTAGTTCTGCGGAAACCCGCTAGGTGGAGAGAAGTAATGAAAAAAGGGTGTTGTCGACAAATTCGACTTCGCCCTGCCATCTGCTAGCGGCCTGGTTAGCTCAGATGGTGGAGCGGCTGCCCCGGAAAGGCGGTGGTCACGGGTTCGAGTCCCGGACCAGGACGAATTTTTCTTCAGCTATGAGGCCTTTCTTTCGAGGAACCCGTATGGGTTTCCTTTGTAGCAATTGTTACGAACGGGTGGATGTCTGATTTTCCCTTTATTCCTTACTTCTCTCCACCTTGCGGGTTTCCGCAGAACTACTACGTCAAACTCTTGCCTTTGCTTCGTGTTGTGGACAAATTCGACTTCGCCCTGTCATCTGCTAGCCGCCTGGTTAGCTCAGATGGTGGAGCGGCTGCCCCAAAAAGGCGGTGGTCCCGGGTTCGAGTCCCGGACCAGGACGAATTTTTCTTCAACTATGAGGCCTTTCTTTCGAGGAACCCGTATGGGTTTCCTTTGTAGCAATTGCTACGAACGGGTGGATGTCTGATTTTCCCTTTATTCATAGCCATTGGAAAGCGCCCATAATTCGCTAAGAATACGAACACATTAAAATCAACAAATATAGGTAAAATACAGTAGTGTTTAAATAAGAGACTCTGTGTAATAGAGGTGTGGTATTACACATGCATATATAAGACGCTTACATTAATAATCTGTGCACGTAAAGAACGTTCCGTTTAGGCTTTTGGGCGTTGTCATTGATGGCAGGGTGTCCTGAAATACAGACATTGCAACGGGAAAATTGAGATTGACTGGCCTGGAACGTTTTCTAGCTTACGCCGCAAGTAAGTCATGGGAGCCTCGGTACGCTTCTTGCACCAGGTGTAGATAGTTATTTCCGTAGTTTAGGTGCACTTTCAACAGCACGCACTAGAGGTTCTTCCCGGAGAAGTCCTTTCGCGTCATTTTCTTGAAACCGAACTAAACTATCCTCCCAGCATTGACGGCGACTTGCGGCTTGTGGTAGAACCCATAACCAGCACAGTGGTCTGCTGAGCCTAACGTTTGCTTCTTCAAGCCGTGCGTGTAGCTCTACAAGTCGCTTTTTCAGCAGTACCTCGCGAGGAGGCGCCATACCACGGTGCGAAGAGGTAACACAGGTAGCGAGGCTACGCGGGGCACTCACATGTCCTTCGGAACGCTTCTTGCACTAGCTGTAGATAGTTATTTCGGAAGTATAGGTGCACTTTCAGCAGCACGAACTAGAGGGTCTTCCCGGCGAAGTCTTTTCGCGTCATTTTCTGCAAACCGAACTAAACTATCCGCCCAGCATTGACGGCGACTTGAGGCTTGTGGCAGAACCCATAACCAGAACCAGCACAGTGGTCTGCTGGGCCTGACGTTTGCTTCTTGAAGCCGTGCGTGTAGCTCTACAAGTCGCTTCTTGAGCAGCTGTTAGCACTAGTACTTTGCGAGGAGGCACCATACCACGGTGCGAAGAGGTAACACAGGTAGCGAGGCTACGCGGGGCACATGTCACATTCCTTGATATGTGTCAGAATACGGTGGAAGTGGAAACCCGAGGGTCCAAAGCACTCAGTCTGCACGAAGTTTCATGCACTGAGATATTCAAGTACTCAGTTTGCACGCTTTATGAATTCGCCTCCCGGATCCTATGTGGCAGGGACACAGACGAGCGGCTGAAGTTTGTTCAAGGCGAGCAAAGACGGGCACGCTGCCACATGTACTTGTAACGCTGGCACTTTTTACAGCGTAAACTGCTATAGGTTCATTCCAATAGCCGTTTCGGTTAGTGATGGCGTCCGCTGCCTCCGCCGCTGGTTACCAGTCTCCAAGGAAGCTATCGTCACGAATGAGAAAAGAAACTACCCTGTTTCGGGGCGGGGCTCAAACCTGGGCACGCTGCGTGGGATTCATCATCACCATGATTAGCATCGTATCGTGCCACTTTTCGAATCCAGCTGGCTAGGTGACTGTGTCATCACCCCTTCTCAAAGGCGGTGCTACTAAATCAGCGTCCTCTTATGAAAAATGTATCGTGCCACTTGCCTTGCGATGTAAAATTTGCGCCTCGTGGTGTCTCTACAAGCGCCCTTTGCATTGCCATGGAATATTGTTACACCAGGTGAAATCATGTAGCATTTGCATAGGTAGCTGTACAATGCGTTGAGCAAGAAAAACAAGATTATGGAGATGAATAAATACTGAACTAATAAAATATATGTACGCCACGACAGATTAATTCAATCAGGTTAGATAACTGTTCGCCAAGGTCGGTTTTCAAAGGGAAGAACAACAAATCATCACCACGATCATTAGCATCGTACCTTCCCCATTTGGCACCGGATGTGACATGCGCGCCGTCTCACGTTGATGCGTACAGACTTTGCACTGCAGCTCCTCTAAAAGGTGCCCGGACATGTAGCAGTTGCATATAGCAGTTCCATGCTGAATGTAGCGAGACCTGCTTAACTCAGACAGACTAGGTGATTATTTGTCACCACCCCATTGCGAAGGGAATGCCAATAAACAATAATTATCACCATCTTCTTATTCAACAGCAACGTACTATGCCACGGGCCAAGGGGTGTCCAGGGGCATCTATGTGACATGTGCGTCACGTAGATGGATACCTGTGTTTACTGTTCCATACGTGATATCTTGCCTCCTGTCAATGTACAAACCGTTGCTGAAGGAGCCGATCGTAGAGCTACGGCCATGGTGGATACCAGGCAACATGGAGCTCAGTAGACCGCTGTCGAGATAGCAGGGCAAGCCGCAGCAAAGGCAGCAGCTCTCCATTGATACCGGGTGGACTGCTCAGATTGTTCTAGTAAAAACGACGCGAAGAGATTTTGACGCGAAATACCTGGTAATGCATAGTGCCGCAACTGAAGGTCATATAGACCCTCTTCTGCACTTTGTGCTCTTATTGTTCTGAGTATGTTGCGCAGGCCTGCGACAATTTTTTTAAAGGGAAGACTTGTTATAGTGGAGGAGACATTTCCAGAGATCGCTCTTCGAGGATCAACGTCAGAAAATGAGCCCATGTTCTCCACGTCGTATAGGACCGCCGCGGCCGGGATTTATCTCGTAATCTCGAGCGCAGTTCAGCAGCTGCTAAACAATGGCGGCGGGATAAATAGACGATTGTACCTAATTACAAATAAGTTTGCATAACTAAACCAGGGGCTCTATAACTTGAAGCTATTTCAAACATTTATATTCCAATTCTTCAATCAGCCCTCCGCGATTGGTCAATACCTCTTTTTGGATCATCCCCACTTCTGTCTGTCACGCGACGTCAGAAAAATCGCGATAGCTTTCAATATCATATGACATGTACACAATGATTATGTATGATTGCAGCCAACAAAAGGAAAATAGTTATTTATCATTCGACGCCTTTTCACCATTACCACTTGGCTATTGGTCAGAAGTTTTTCACTTCACTTTCCTGTCACGCGACGTCACAAAACCACGAGAACTCACGGCGTCAAAGTGGAGTCTATGCGTTAAAGACGCATTACTATGCCGAACAAAGCTGAATTTTTTTCTTAACAGCCGCAGGCTACTCCGTTCCGAAAGGAATAAAAGAAGGCTGCCTGCGATCGTTCAAGCACTGGCTACTCTCACCTTCCCGAGAGCATGGGTTTATTTACGTACATTAAACCTTTCTGCGGGGACATGTAACGTTTTCGAGCACTTTCGGCACGTTTACGACATCGCTCCGCCACCGCTTCTCTGCTGAGGATCCGTTCGCACGACATTCTTAACCTACCGTAGCAGGCCCCCACGATTTTCGACCAGCCACGTCCAGCAAAGTAAGGGAAAGTGGACCAATCGTAGACACCAGCACTACCCTCTTCAATCGGTTGTCTATATTCAGTGCTGGCTGGGCCCCATCTATACCCTCTCCAATTAAGTGTTACGAGTCACTCACTTGAGCCAATTATGAATGGAAACCTGCTCAATCTAGGCAATGCTATTCGTTTTGAAAGCAAATTGACTTCCTATAGAATAAAAGGGCGTACGATTAGGCTGTTGTAGCAACGGTGCGCTCACGGCGCGATGCTTACGGCGGCGGCTACGCAAATGTGACAGTTTTGCGTTATAGTTTTACGTTATAGATCTCCAGAAGAGCGGGAATTCCATGAATGAAGGGCGCCAGCTAGGTTAGCTAGAGAGAACTTAATTCCGTTACTTATTCTTGTACGTTTAGCTCCAGAGTGAAAAAAAATTGAAAAGTTTTGGTTTAGTTCTGGTTGAAGCAATTTTTTTCAGCTTCCAGATTATTCCCAAGTCATACCCTGTTTTGAACTGAAAAATTACGCGCATTCCTTGAACTACTAGTGTCAAGGTAATTTCTATGCGCGAATAGTAGAGGCATCACTGTTTCACAAGATAACTTTGCACAGCAGTGCGTGCAATATTTTTCTCGTAAATTGACTGCCATGCTAAGAAATTGTGCAGGCTGAAAATTCTGGAAATTCCTTTGGAGGCATATGTTACAAAACTGATGATTGTTTTGGGATACCGCAAAATGCAGACATGCCTAGGGCACTCACTTGCTTCATTAGCTTAATGTTTGCTAACGAAGCGAACAATTTCATTCGTTAATTTTGCTTCTTAGATTTTCTTCATGACACTCCTGTTACAGTAAGCAAGGTTTCTTCTACATTTTTTTCAAGCTTGTGCTGATAAGTTCGAATGCAATAAATTAGTCTCGTGAATGCAAAACATATTATGCTGTTTGGAATAATGTTGAAAAAACATTTACACGCAGTTATGCCTGTGAAGGCTTAATAGTGAGGGAAATGCCTTAAGGCATGTTCTAATTTTCTGTAAGAACAAAGCAATACTTTCTAAGAAAGGTTTTGTTTTTATAAAGGTTTGCAATGGTACATGGCAAACTGCAGAAATTATAGTAGAGTCTTTTGTGGAAGCGGTTTCTGCCTGATCCTTCCCTTATTCACCGACTGTCAAAAGCTGGGAGATTTCGTGTACTTGTCAGAAGCGCCAAACTATCGGTGTTCTGAATGTTCCATTGTCATCACTACAGCAACATGATATAACCTTCCTCAGAAATGCATCATTGACTGTCGCATTGTTTGACATTCATAGGATACATTCATGTCTGTTTGAATTTTGACATTTTTACTGAGTGCTTCAGCGGCGACTGACTCTTTTAAATCTATATACTGCAAAATATTGCTAGAGGTTCGACTGACGAAAACTGAGAGAAATAATAAAGGGAAAATCACACGTCCACCCGTTCGTAGCAACTGCTACAAAGGAAGCCAATACGGTTTCTTCGAAAGAAAAGCCTCACAGTTGAAGAAAAATTCGTCCTGGTCCGGGACTCGAACCCGGGACCAGCGCCTTTCCCGGGCTGACGCTCTGCCATCTTAGCTAACCAGGCCGCTAGCAGATGGCAGGGCGAAGTCGAATTTATCCATAACACGAAGTAAAGGTAATTTTTTGACGTAGTAGTTCCACGGAAACCCGCAAGGTGGAGAGAAGTAATTAATAAAGGGAGAATCAGACATCCACCCATTCGTAGTAACTGCTACAAAGGAAGTCAATACGGGTTCCTCAAAAGAAAAGCCTCACAGTTGAAGTAAAATATGTTCTGGTTCGCCCTTCCATCTGCTAGCCGCCTGGTTAGCGCAGATGGTAGAGTGGCTGCCCCGGAAAGGCGGTGATCCCGGCTTCGAGTCTCGGACCACGACGAATTTTTCTTCAACTGTGAGGCTTTTCTTTCGAGAAACCCGTATGGGTTTCCTTTGTAGCAGTTGCTACGAACGGGTGGATGTCTGATTTTCCCTGGATGGATGGATGAATGGATGTTATGAGCGTCCCATTTGGAACGGGGCGGTGGGTTGCGTCACCAAGCTGTTGCTATTATACTACCTAATCTCCTACCTAGGTTAAACAATAAAAAAGAGAAAAAAAACACTATGAACTACCCCACCCAAATTTTCTGATCCCCTATCTCGAACTGTGCTTTTGTACATCTCCGTTTTGTGTCGTTTCCCTACTTTTCTTCCACCAATCCTCAGATTGCGTCTTACTAATGCCTATTGCGGACACGTGTACTTTTCCCCTTCTCTCGCTGAACCCAAGTGCTTCAAGGAGGCCAGTGGCGCCTAAATCGACCGCTGGATAGACGTCTTCCCATTCTAATAAAGCATGCTTCCTAGTCTCGCTAGCTTTCCCTCCACTGTGAATCAATGTTTTTCCTGTACATGTACCTGAACACTCTCCCAACCCATTTACCTTCTTCCATATTCCTCAGCCGTTCTTCATACTCAATTTCACTGCGAGCTTCCCTCACTTCAACACTAGTCCAGCCCATATCGTCCTGCACAGCTTCATTTGTAGTCTTCCTGTGCGCGCCCAATGCGAGGTGACCCACTGACCTTTGCTTCCCGCCGAGTCCAGTTTGTAGCCCTGATTTAAAGCAAACAACCAAATTTCCAAAAGTAAGTCCTGGAACCATTGCACCTTTCCACATACCTCGGAGCACCTCGTACCTTTTGTATACCCATAGCGCTCTGTGCTTCATTATGGCTGCATTTCTCTTCCCCTTCACTGCTATTGTTTTTTCCAGTGTTTCCATATATCTATTGCCTTCGTTTATCCATATACCAAGATATTTATATTCTGTCACCCGAGGTATTTCCTGGCCCTGTATCTCCACTGTCTGTTCACTGTTTTCAGTGAATTCCATAACACCTGATTTTCTAACACTAAATTTCAAACCTGAATTGTTGCCTTCCTGCCCACAGATATTAGCGAGACGTTGCAAATCACTTTGCTTGTTAGCTAGGAACACAATATCGTCCGCATGAGATAAACCTGGGAGCTGCTGCTCTATTACTGTACCCGCCTATTTGTATGAGAGATTACACCCGATGTTACTTCTTTCTAGCGCCCTCTCCATCCTCCCTATGTACATCATAAGCAGCAGCGGGAATAAAGGGTGCCCCTGCCTCACTCCCTCTTTGATAAATTTATTTATTATTACTTTATTATTGACCCTTTATTAATTACTTCTCTCCACCTTGCGGGTTATCGCAGAACTACTACATCAAACACTTGCCTTTGCTTGGTTTTGTCGGCAAATTCGACTTCGCCCTGACATCTGCTAGCCGCCTGGTTAGCTCAGATGGTAAAGCGGCTGCTCCGGAAAGGCGGTGGCCACGGGTTCGAATCCCGAACCAGGACGAATTTTTCTTCAACTGTGAGGCTCTTCTTTCGAGGAACCCGTATGCGTTTCCTTTGTAGCAGTTGCTACGAACGGGTGGATGTCTGATTTTCCCTTTATTAATTACTTCTCTGCACCTTGCGTGTTTCCCCAGAACTAGTACGTCAAAACTGAGAAAAGCGACAGACCTTGTAGTTACTGTACAAAAGGAGTTCTTTGTAAATTTGCTGATAAGGGCACCAATTCTGATATATGCTTCCCAAAAATTAGTGAGGAAATAAGTGTTTGTTTCACAGGAAGCTCTTCCGCAATACCTACCAAAGATTGAGGGTAACCGTTATTTGAAACACTAAAGCATTCGCTCGCGACTTTCGGGGCAAATATTTCAGTGCTACCAGTCTGAAGACTCCTGAAAAGTTGTCGCATTTTGAGTACTCCGCACTAGCTAGCTTCAAGAATAGGAGCCCGGCAAGTATGCTATATTATACTAAAATTTAATTCGCATAGACGCAAAAGAAGTTCCACAAGAATAAGTGAACTTCCCTGTAATTAAACGGCAGAGGTTAACTTTGCCAAAGATATTTTTTCTACACACTGCCAAATTTTAAATGCCATCAGCCACAGAAATTCTGGCGATACCTCTGAAGACAAGATAGTCAAGTATTGAAGCTAAAGATGGTAAAACATGTAGTATAAGAGGCGCGTACCATTGTGAATTCGTTGAAGTCGCATTTATTTCCGCTCTGTATGCACCCGTACGTCCACAACATATATTGGCTTTTCAGCACCATGCACCTTAATGCCCCTCCGCAGCTGTGGAAGGGCATGTTGTTGAAGGGCCACAGGGCATGTTGAAGTTGCCATTACTTATTGACGTAAAAAATTATTCTAGCCTTGTCAACATTTCAAACCAGTTTCTCAAATGACACGTAGGACAGATTTTGCCATCCTTGCTTGCCATTTTCGCAGTATCACTTGATATAGGTGCTCCTGCTGTGGATTGGTTACGGCTAAAAGTGATACATATTCAGAAAAACGGCAACACAATGGTGCTTATCAGCCCACATCCTTAACTAGCTGTCGTTGTTAGATATTAAAACACGTCCTCAATGAAACAATCATAGGATCCATCGAAGATGACTTCCTTTATAGCTGACAACGGAGATTTCTGAAAGGTATATAAGCTGTAATATCGTCGCTTCAAATCAGGCATGGTTTAACCATGGTAATTGGCTTGGCCGTGGCAAAAGCATGCCTTTAAATCATGTGTCATATTTCAAGGCTAGCCAAAAGCTGAAAACAATAGACATTTATCACTAGATAATCACGTAGATTCAAAGGGGTTTGTCCAATAGATTGTATTATATATCAATGAACAAGGTTGATTCTAAGCATTTTACAATTTTCGTCATATGCACCACAGGTATCTGTTTTGGCACCTTTATTATTCCTGATCGATGTTAATGGTTTAATGATGTGTACATCCAGACCTCATACTGAGATTATTCTCCGGTGAGTGCGTGATCTACAGCCACGTGCGGCGTTGAGGACCAGCAAAGGCTAAATTTATTATTCAAAAATTGCTTAGTGGTGTTTGGCTTGGGATGCGGCTATAAACGGCAAGAAAACAAAGTGTTTCAGGGTAACAAGAAATAGAAGCATTTCTTATATAGTAGCAATTATCAGGCATCAATATTACATGAGTGCCTCAACTAAAATATGCGTTCGTCCCAATTACACAGAATCTAATATGGGTCGACCCTATTGAGACTACAAGCACTGAGGCACTGAAGCAATTACAATTTTTGCGATGCAAATGAAGAATGGCGCCACTACAGGTGAAAAAAACACGCCTTACAAAAATTTATAAAGGCCTATTCTTCAACATGCAAGTGACTTTGGCATGCTAGCCAAGCATATCTTATAGAAAAGTGGTAACAAAACACTCGGGTATTTGTAGAGTAAGTACTTACGTTAGAACAGTGCAACCGCTTTACGCGCCCAGGCCTGCATCACGATTTTGTTCCTTCAGTGTGATATTGTTGCAATGATGCTTATCTTATTACATAATCACGGCAGCATAAAATTTAGAGTACTATCTGATGCAACGTTACAAAAGTTCTGGTAGAAACAACCGCGACAACAGCATTCGGCCCTTTTTCGCATGGTGTTACACTTCATGCAATTCTCTCTTTACCAAAGAGATAGAATTGTGGAATACCGCGCTAAATGGCAAATTCGTCTAATGGGGATGCGTATATGCACGAAGTCTAAATATTTATTGAATGGCGGTTTGATTGAAAAGATCGGGTTAATAGATTGCTCGATTTCCACATATCTTATTCCACGACCTGTTGGCGTAATTAGCAATAATAGTTTGCACTATTTATAAATTATATACTATTTTTCTATGGGCTCACACTGTTGTTGTACCAATTCCGTGCATTACTAGTACGCACCTCCTGTATGAGCCCGCAAGGCTTATAGTACGCAAAAATTATGAATAGAAAGAGAGCACTGCCAATTCTTACACACATTGTGATGTCGGTCACCGCTTTAAATTATAGCCAACTGTAATTTAGTTAGTTTAGTTAGTTTTTTTATCAGTGGTATTAAATTTATTCGTCACAGGAAAAAAACTAGTACATCGCTTTTATCAATGTTTAAGCATCTTTTTTTTAATTTTCAAAGATGCTAACACTATTCTAGGACATGGAAGGTATGGTTGCCTTTTATTTCAGCCCAAGAGGCGAAACTGTGAACAGTGAGAACTATTGTGATGTGTTCCGAACTAAACTGAAACCTGCAATCAAATCGAAACGTCGTGGAATTCTGCGAAAAGGTGTCATCCTGCAGCAACATAACGCTCGGCCAAATACTGCCAAATGGATGGCCGGAACAATAAAGGAGTTGGGATTCGAATTGCTGGAACACCCGCCATACAGTGCAGACCTGGCTCCAAGCCATTTTCATATGTTTGGACGAATGAAGGAAGCGCTCAGGGGAAGGTTTGCAACCGATGCAGAACTTATTGATGCGGGGATAAATTTGTTGCAGGTGCAACCAGAAAACTTGCGAAAAGTAGGTCAAAGTGCGTTAAGTACAAGGAGGTTATGTAGAAAAATATTGTATGTTTCAGTTTGTTATCATTATAACAAATGTGCGTTTTCTCAAAAGTCCCTTTATCTTTTTACTTCCCCTCGTATATATATGACTTCCTAATATATATATATATATATATATATATATAAGGAAGTGCACTTCATGCAGCAAATCTGCCTTCGTATGGTTTATGGTTTATTTGTGACAATCCTGTTTGACGAATAAGGAGTGGGAGAAAGAGTGTGCCGACGCTGCCTGTGCACGTTGCTTTGGCTTGTGTGGTTATAACGTAATGCGCTTTGGAGGTGCCGGTGTGGAGGCAGTAGGGGTTGCGGCATATGCATGGGAGGTGCGGCGATGGTGGTGGTGCTTGTATTAGCGTAGTGTAGTGCCGCACTAAAAAATATTTGATTTCAGAATTTATGCAGCACGTGTATGCAAGCTACACAGCATCGCTGGTAATCCGTTTTTATATGGACGTTAGTACTCCACGACATTTTCTCTCCTTTAGTTATTGTGGCCGCGGTGTGCGTGTTTGTGAACGCGCTCGAGCTTGTTTGCGAGCAGCAGAGACGTGTCATCAGGCTTTTGTAGAAGATAAATTACTGCTGTTTCCGTGCAATAATTGCTAGGATCAATGAGCATATATCATTTTAAAATATATTAATCCTGTTTACGCTCAAACTACTTCGAATCGTTATTGTTCAGGCGTTAGCATGATTAGGGTACTTCGCGCACTTTCCGGACGCTATGATTGAATGTATTTATGTTTGTATCTAGCTGCTTTTCCAACGCCCTGCGTAATTAACCTACTACCCATGACCCAATGGATTGCACATCGGGCTGCTGTGCGGAAGGAAGAGGGTCCGAAGCGCAACATCTGACCAGTTTGGATCACTGAATATGGGGCGATGTACACATACGTCCCGCTGCACCGGGAACCTCTTTCACGGCTAAATGGGTCCCTGTAGATGCGGGGCTGTGTCGGTAACGCTGTTCAATGAAACACTGAGGCCGACTTGGGGTACGGCGAGTGCTCGGGCTCGACCTCAAAATTAATAGGCATTGTGTGACGCCAGTGTTAGCTAATACTGTAGAAGACCCGAGCTTACGGCTGCAAGCACCCTGCACCGTCTTTTCATTGTAATGTAGGGGGATATGCAACCAACATGAGTTATGAGGTCTTCATACACAAGCAAACTTTCAACTCCGGATAAGCTATATTTCAATTCTGGATAGGAACGCAGCGATTATGCACGCCCAGCTAGAACACTGCGTCCTAGGCTTAAGGAAAAGTAATAATGGCTAGTAATTTTGCTTTGATGCAATGCGGTCGCCGAATAGGGCCAACATAGCGTTACACCACGTCTTTATTTTGGAACACCAAGAACATAGCTCAACGGAGTGCAAACTGGAATGCCAACGTCAATAAACCATTTGCCACATACAGCCGCCAATGGACTGCTACAGACGTCATCGACGCTGATATTGTCTACGCGTCTCAATCTACTCTACATGCAATCAGCACAACAAATGCTACACATTTTATCACAGACTCGCAATGTCGTGGCATTATCAATCCTCCTGGCCAAGGAGGAATGTCATTACAGGGTGCACTCACGCAACATAAATGAGCCCCTCACCGGCCATCGCGGTGAATTTCACAGGCGCGACGTGCACTAACGTCAAAAGGACACCTAAATCACTTACCTGTATGGCAATCCATCGTCGATTCCTTCCTATTCTCAGAGTGAAATCAGAAATGCAACAGGTATATCCCCTCAGCACACTGCCATTTGAAGCCGCTGTCCACTTCATACTGTTGTGCCGGAGAAATGCAACCCGTCCCGTAAGACTGATGAAGGGTGGTAAGCAGCGCCACCGCTAAAACTCTTCAACGTGTGTGTGTATTTACGATTCGCCTGTAAATAACGTTCAAGCGGTTCAAACAGCGTTACCTATGGTGATATTATGTAAGTGCTGGTGACAGTGGACAGTGTCGTTTCTTTATATTCTTTGCGTGTTGATATTTTGCTCTTAACATGTTTAGTTGCCCTCCACATGAAATTACGGACGGCTCTCTGAATTTAGCAAACAGAGCTCACGGCCGTGTTTGTTTTTTTTTTACCTATAAGGGCGTAGTTTTTCATAAAACAGAACGGTCTAAGTAATCTTTAAGTAAGGTTCGGCCGTAAAATTACGGAAATTTTTCATAGTGTGGTTGAAAGTTTGCTGGCAGAAAAGTAGGGAGATCAGAAACAAGGGACGCGAGTAACAACAAAGTTCCCACTAATGGTTCTGAAAACTTCGTGATCAGAATCGTGTGGTCGTTTTGCCTGAACATCGGTGGGCCCTTAGGCGAAAAAAGTCACAGGCCTGCGTGGCACGCGCAGCACAGATACAACGTAAACTATAGGAGCGGCTCCATAGGAGCTCCATTTTCGGAACCCCTCACTACAAGGTCCACGTGGCGAAGTATGTTGGCGTCATTTTCACAAGAACGATCCGAACTGACCGCCCGGGGTCGTCGGTGACTCTCCTGCTCTCTGCACGGCGGGCTGTTGAGCCTGATGTTGCCTGCTTACAGCCCCGCGCATAGCTCTGCGACTTGCTTCTTCAGCAGCGGTTTGTGCTTTGCGAGAAGGCTCCAAAACGTGTGCCGAATAGTAAACACAGGCATCCAGACTACGTGATGCGCATGTCTCATACCTTGACCCGTGGTACGGTATGTTGCTCTTGTTAATGATGATGATAACAATGATTTGTTGGCATCCCCTTCCAAACAAGATGGTGGCAAATAGTCACCTAGCTTGCTTGAGTTTACCAGGTCTAGATGCGTGCCGCATGTAACTGCGATATGCAACTACTACATGTCTGGGCACATGGTGGAATATAATCTAAAAGCAATGCAATGTTTGTACATATCGACGCAACGGGGTGCGCATGTCAAATGGCACGAGATGATGGTAATCATGATGATGATTTAACGACATTCCCTTTGAAACGGGACGGTAAAAAACAGTCACCTATCTTGCTTGAATGAACCAGGCATACCGTATATGTTTTCCTTTACGGTAACATTTATGCATCTCCATTATCTTTTTTTCTTCAGCAAACCTTCTTTAACAGCCTTGTACCGCTACCTTTGCATCTGCTACACGGTGTTCTACCTGCCGTAATAATATGCGGCTGCAAGGTAAAACGTGTAAATATCTACGCTACGCGTCAAGCACGTCACGCCGCTTGTCTGGGGGATTTCACTGTAGGACGCGTTTATGGGGCATTTTTCACTGCACGCGAGAACACTTTTAAACAAATGTACACCCTTTGTGGTGTATATTTGGACAGAATTATTACCATCATCTGTCTTGCTTGCATTTTCTTTGTTCAAAACACTGTGCTCGCTATCTTTCGGTCGAGAATGATCTGTCATGCTGATAACGCGCATGCCGTTCGTGACATGGAAGTACCAGGCTCGCAGCTATAAAGAAACGAAACGTGGACAAAACAGATGGCGATAATTGTTGTGTGGCAAGATACGACCAAAAGGGTGTAATTTTGTTCAAGATTGAAGGCGCTGGCGTTGCTGAGTAGTACAAACTTAGTTGCGTAATAGTGAAATAGTAGTAGAGTAGCTGGAGTTCCACGCTGCGGGATTGGGATCGATCCCGGCGGGCACTGGGTATTTTACTCATTCTCGAGGTAGCTGCTGCTGACACCGGACACCAGCGGCGAACACAGTCCCCACCAGGAAACGGCTGCTGGAGTGAGCTCATACCAGCTTATGCTGTAATATTAATAAGAGCTCGGTGGCGCTATCCACCCCCCTGTTTCAAAGGGGACGCTCATAGCACTCATCGATCCATACATACAAAGCGCAAAACAGGAATGTCGCTGCGGAACACGCTTTATGGATAGCTCATTTCAACGGTGGCAGTACCTTTGGTCACTATTATAGTCAAGGCTACACGCATTTGCGTCAGCAGTCATCATGTGATGAGTTCAGCAAATTTTTCACAGCTTAATTTAACCTGAAATGAACCATTTTTGCAACATGCTAATACGAATAGCAGTAAAGACTGTTTCGGTTCTACATACATATCTAGTGAAAGTTCGGCACTCATAGTGCCATACAATGGTTGTTCGACTCTATATGCTATTTTGAAGTGGCAAACTTCACTTGTTTTAGCTGTTTGGATGAGTGTTCTCGCATCATGTTACCTGCACTGTACGACTTTCCTGCCAAAATTGTCACTGCCCATACTTTTTTTTACTTGTATTGTACTCTATTGATTGAAAAGCAATGGGAGTCTGATTGGTCTCACGTAGAAGGTGCGCAACTCACCACATGCGTGCATTAGAAGCAAAACGTGTCTCTAGATTTTCCTGTAGTGTTTCGTGGAGGAGTCCTCCTTATGACTGCGTGAGATAGTATGGGACAACCTGTTTGAAATTTTACACAGCCCACATGCGTACTGCTACACGTGTTCTGCGAGACGTGGACTGTGCTGCAATGTGATTTTACACGTGGGCTTGCGGGAATCTTTTTTTTAAGAAGCAGCGTCCCTGGAACTTTTTTTTACCGTTCTTTGCAGGATTTATAGATACGGTTGTCCCATACAGTATTACGTGCCTGGTCCCGCGCTATAAATCACTTTCGTGTGCACTTTCAAACGCTTTTTGCAGCCGTCGTTGCGCACAATAGACAGTGGCAACCCTCCGTATTATTTCCCCACTGCGTAGCACAATTTCAATGTACCTGGAACGGGCTATGGACATTCTATACACAGCGACAAATTCCACAGCAGACATATAGTGTCCAGTATGCGTTCAACCACAGTGGCGCTGCTCCTTCTCATTGTTGAAATTGAGAGTGTAAGGTGCAGCACAGCATCTATGGCAGATCCGTCGCTGCATGATCGGCGAGTAGAAGGATCAGAAGGAAAACGCCTTCAATCGAATTTCGTGAGTTTTCGCAAAATATTGAAAACGTTATCTTCAATTCGCTAATATTTAGCCCGCTTGTTTATCGGTATCTGCCGGTACCAGCACTGGCATTGCCTCACGGAATTCATTTAACGACATAATTCGGGGTTGGCATGGGTAGCTATTTATGCATTGTAAACAAATGTCCGCTATTTCTACAACACCTCTTCCTTAACATGCGCCGAAAGCACACGTAAACGAGCGTGTACATTTCACCGTCAATAGAAATCAACAGTTGCAGAAGCTTATCAGTCCTGTAACATCATGCTCTGCAGCGCGACGCTGCAAAAACTGTGTCACGACCGCAAGCACATCTGGACGCATGGAGTGACCGGGCACCGAGTAGAGTTTGAAATTGTCAGTTTTATTTCATATACCTCGCACTGCACGATGACGAAAAATTACATGAAGGGTTCTGCTATTGCAGCCACTTTGGCCAATCTTGGATTGGTCAGGTACTTCTTTAGTGATGTGCGGTAAGTTCGGTGTTGTCATAAAGAAGGATTGCAACACCTGCGGACTGCGGACTCAGGTAACTATAGAAAGATCAGTGTCTGCGAAATGCTGCAATCTCGGCTCTTGAATTTCTCGCGATCTTCGGCTTGACTTAGCTGCGCTCTAGTACGTGCATTCATGCCATTCGCGCTGCGCACCTGTCTTAACAAATGCCTCTGATGACTAAAGCTCTAAAATATGTGTTAACAGCGCAACAATAAACGTGTTTTTGCTATTGCAGACTAAGGCGCAAGGTGAAGCTTGCATGAACACCGAGGATTGCCAAAAACACCTTTGTTGCCTGCGACAACAAACATCTAATACCTGCCAACCGTTGGCCGGATTCTTGCAACTGTGTTCAGTAGAACAGCTGAGAGGTGCCGTCTACCATGAGCACTGTCGCTGCAAAGGGAAACTTGGTAAGAGGAATGCTTTAATGAGCAACTTATGCCTACACTGTGTTTCACAGTTCCATGACAGGTAAATGAAGGCTGCAGGACTGCATGACGCTTCCAATTGCCTGATACAATGTAATCTCGCAGATTTGGTCACATTCTACGCCTTGTTTTCATGGTGTCGGTCTGAACGTATGTGAAATTTGCCATCAGCAAAGCACTGTCACCCCCTCCTGTGCGTTTTTCAGAGCGTGCTGCGGACACACCACCATGCCGGATAGTTAGTCGGCTTATTGCACAAAGGAGCGAAACGCTGGTCGCACGATCGCGCTGCTGTTTCAATGAAGCCAAAGTTAGCTTATCGCTGCGTGACCCACACACTGTGAGAGATAGTGTAGTGCTTCCTACTTCAGTGTTAGCGCGAAAGGATTGAAACAGAAGTGATATTAGACAGAAGATGCACGGTAAATTGAAAAGGCCCTAGTGTTTTGCTTTGAGACAATGAAACCCAGCACGAAGGGGCGAAGCCGGAAGTTTCTGAAGAAATCATACAGTAACTAAAAGCGGCAATACACACCAGTACTAATTCCAGCAACATAACACAAGGAGTGACACTCACCTAACCCTTTATTTAACGAATTTGTTAAAGATGCACCTGCAACGCAACAAAGTGCATGCCTATTTAATTGTCACTGGTTTCATGGCATTATTTTTTGCATATTGAAAGTAATTGAGTTGTCACATTGTTCAGACCTGCTTCTTCGTATTTTTCAATGGAACACATAGTCGTAACTTATTCGATGAGGGAGTCTGCAGTAAAACCTGAGGTACCAAAGTGAGCCAACAACACAATGGGTCATGCATCGCTAACAGCAACTAGGAAGCAGTAGGTCATCTGATCTATTGGCGATAGAAGCGAAATTTTATCCTCTTTGTGCATGTTTTATGGTCTTTACCATTCCACTGTCATGCAGTTGGTTTCGCAGTGAATTCGCAGCTGTCGGCTGCAAAGAAACAATTTGCGCGCTTTAGAAAATCTCGCTTTCCGAGTTGGGAGCGCCAAATATGGTACGAAATTACTTCTATATACGTATGGTCGACCGTTCAAAGAATATCCCCTTTCATCAATGTTGCTGATGCCCTACAGAAGAAAATTTCGCGGCACTGAGGCTTCATATATGTGGGGAATAGGAGACTTGGTAAAACAAGTAATCCGGTAACAATTCTTTGTGGAACATTTCAAGAATGAGTTAAGAGATTGGTGGCGCATGTGTACATTAGGTGAGTTCAAGACAAATCAGTACTTGAGGCGAAGCAATCTTTGCATAACGGTTGCTGCTTGGTTCACTGCGATTTTTCGGAACACAAGACGGTGGCCCAGCTCGGAAGAAAATTGGTGGCAGAAAATGCAAAGGTTGACACACGCTCGTGGTCACGACTACAAAATATACATGTCACTTCACTCTCCTCAATGACGGCACAAGGCAGAATCTACCCACGAGGTGCTACATAAGAAATATTCACGAGGGGCGTGATGGAGTCGCTGCAGTGCGAGAACGACTCCGATCCTTGAGTGAGAGCACGGCTAACAAACCTACGAACAAATCTGAGGTCCAAGTGCTCACAAAAGCAAGCTATTTCACTTGTAAATGGTTTATTTTCGTCACTGAGTGCGGGGAAAAGGCTCACACCGGCATTGATAGCGGTGTAAAGCCCCAAGCGTACCTTTATATCCCAGGTGATGCCTCTACATATAACAAGCGCATGTAAATGATACGAGAGGTGTTCAACACAAAACTGCTGAGTGTAAATTTTTTTGAGCATCAAAAATGTGGCGGGCAATAGTTCACTAAGTCCGTACCGAAACTTGGGAGCTCGTCTGACGCTGCCACTTGAGGCATTTCTGGAAGCGGAAGTGCATAAACTCTCTGCAAAACGAACTGCAAAACTGGAGAACGGTACAGTCTGTAGCAAAAGCACCTGGAGAATGAAATTTCGCGTATGTCGAAAATAGTGCAAATATTATACCTTCATATTCGCCTTTTCGCGATGCCCAGCGCAGTGTCGTGTTGGCGCCCTCAGGCACGGCATGATTTGCAGTGCACTCTCTTATTTATCGTGTTACTACCCTCCGTTCGACTGAGGAGGCCGGATAGCAAGTCCTCAAAACCATATGAAAATATCCAACCGTTGTGCCTTAGCGCTCATGCAGTTTTCGCGATCCTCGCTGAGAAACAGGCTGAATATGCATCGCAGAGAAATTTCTCTTTTGTGGATACGCGATTTATCTACCATCCTGGAGCATTTTCCAGTCGTAAAGAAAAGGAACGTACGACAATGATCACGCACGCATCCAGTATGTCGCACGGGAGCAACCGCTTAGTCCCTAAACAAATAATGCAAGAGCGCTTTTTTTTGTATTGCTTGAGTTTGTAAGTCATCACGCATACGGATCACGCATCGCCTTCCCAGAGCAAAGGGTGGAGCGAAATGGCACCAATATTCCGCTTGATCGCCTTATCAGGTGCACACTACGTCCCGCACTGCGTCATACATACAGAGGGCTACCGCAAAAGGGCTTTTACAAAACCGAAAAAGACACAGGTGTTGTTGATGCAGCTGCGACGGAGCACCGTTTAAACGCAGGTGGTCGTCAAACGGAGCCTCGAGAGAATCGGCGATATGCATTGAGCGGGGTGCAGTCCGAAGGAGCGAACACAGCAAAACACGTTTCTTTGTAATTTGCGATTGAGGATATTTTCTATTTAATTAGCATAACACAACTTGGAAAGACTAGAGTTTTATTGTAGTGGATGAAAATGGCGCTATCCATTTCTTTTCCCTAGACGCCCATGTATTTACAGCGGACGGGCATTTCACATTATTTAAAGTATCATTCTCAACTACGTAATTAAGTAACGTAAATGAAAGTTGGCGTAGGGTTAGAGTGTTCTTTGCGTATAATTGTTATATAACTTGTTTCGGGATAGTTTCGATAGAACAAGAGTGACAAATATTTTGTTTAACCCTACTCCCTGCGTAGACGGCCATGCAACAGACGAGAATTCTGTAACGTTTACAACTTCACTGTGATATAACTAATTAAGACAGGTAAATGAAACTCGGCGTAATCATAGAGCCGTCTTAGCGGCCAATTTAAGTATAATTGTTACCAAGATACCTACATTAGATTGAGAGCTACACAGCATTAACTAGAAAGGTGGCTTAGCCGCAATAGAATTTCTGTTCGCGGCCACTGTTCTTTCGAAAGGTAGCCATAGACAGCTTCCCTGTAAAAAGTGGTGGCAGCCGCGCACTCTTAGTACCGAGTTTCAATAGCTGAGCACTGTACGTTTACGATGTTGCTTTGATTTTGCCTAGTTGTGGTAAAATAATAAAGGAACCGGTTAGACTAAAGAGCAGAGTGTTTCACACGAATTACGTCTCTTCGCTTCAGTAGGTGTAACGGCACCGGACCTTAGGCGCCGAAGGCGAACGTATAGATTTATAATCCGCCTTTTGCGGTTATCTCAGTGGCAAGGCTTTTAAATGCGTAGCTTTGCAAAGCTCGGCGTATTTTTGTGACCGCGAGAGCTGCGTGAGAGTGGCTATTCCGTGGATAGATAGGCCAATCAATCGAAATTGTACCACCTTGCCCCACCACCAGACGGTGTGCGTCCGCGGCAGTGGCAGTAGCATGAATATGGCCTCTCTACAATGCCTGAGGAAAGCCTTCCGTGTCACTTTGTGCGGACATCCGATAAACACATACTCGTGTTTATGCACTCGCGCAAAGCTTCGCTGTTCATACGTAGATTGCAACTCTGTTAATCTTTTGCCATAATAGAGCGCAACACTTTGGCGCCCGTTCCTGTGTTGAGCGTTGGAGACGTACTTTGGGCGTAACTTAGCGGACGATCACAAGTAAGGACAAAAGAGCGAATGCGGAGGGCAGCGGGAGCTGAAAGATGGCAATATGGAAGCGAGCGCGAGGAGCAAAGGAGACGAGGAGGGTGCAGCAGAAGCATGAAGAGGAAAGCGGAGGAAGCTACCTTGAATCGCCACCAGATGGCGCACACGTTTACGCATCCGTTCACTAAGTGTATTGAAATATCAAAAGTCGAAAGGAGACCGTTATAGGTGGCCTTTTTAGACATTACAGGAGCCTATCACAACGTAGACTTCAAAATCTTGTGAGATGTTCTGGAAGGCTTAGGTGATAATTACCTAGAGATTTTGAGAGAGATTTATCTAGAAAATACCGTTTGCGTTGAATGGGAAGGGATGAGGAGCGAGGAGAAAGTTCATATCCACAAGGGGCTGAGGCAGGGGTGCCCTTTATTCCCACTGCTGTATGTGACGTATATGGTGAGGATGGAGGGGGTGCTAGAAGGAAGTAATATCGGCTTTAATCTCTCATACAGTAGTAGAGCAGCATCTTCCAGGTTTAGTTTGTGCAGACGACATTGTGTTGCTAGCTAACAAGCAAAGTGATTTGCAACAGCTGGCTCATATCTGTGGAGAGGAAGGCAACATGTTAGGTTTGAACTTTAATGTTAGAAAATCAGATGTTGCGGCATTCAATGAAAACAGTGAACAGACAGTGGCGATAGGAGGCAGGACATACCTCGGGTAACAGAATACAAATACCTTGGTATATGGATAAACGAAGGCAATAGATATATGGAAACACAGGAAAAATTAGCAGTGAAGGAAAGAGAAATGCAGCCATAATGAAGCACAGAGCGCTATGGGGATAGAATAGGTACGAGGTGCTCCGAGGTATGTGGAAAGGTATAATAGTTCTAGGACTTACTTTTGGGAACGCCGTCGTTTGCTTTAAATCAGGGGTACAATCAGGACTCGATGGGCACCAAAGCTCAGTGGGTCGCCTCGCATTGGGCGCCCACGGGAAGACTACAAATGAAGCTGTGCGGAGTTATATCGGCCTTACTAGTTTTGAAGTGAGGGAATCTCGCAGTAAAATTGAGTATGAAGAACAACTGAGGAGTATGGAAGAAATATAAATGGGCTGGGAGAGTCTTGAGGTATCTGTACAGGAAAAAAACATTTTTTCACAGTGGAGGCAGAGAACTAGGAAGCTTACCAGGAAGTATGCGGCCTGTAGGGTGGGCAGCACAGCAACAAAGAACGTCAAGCGGAAAGTCGGAGAGGCTGAAATAATCTCATGGGTGGCAGCAATAGAAACGAAAGCAGCCATCAGTAACTACTTAAGAGGAAAAAATGAAATCAGGAAAGAAACAATTTATGATAACTGAAAGGGAAGCTCATTACTTTTGGAAGCGAGATGGGGATGCCTTAGAACACGCACCTATAAAGCGAGATATGAGAAGGAAGGAGAAGCATGTGCTTGCTGCGGTAAAGCTAGGGGAACTATGGAGTATGTTTTATTAGAATGTGTAGACGTCTGCCCAGCGGTCGATTTAGGCACCACTGGCCTCATTGAAGCCCTTGGGTTATGCGAGAGCAGTGGAAAAGTAAGCGTGTCCGCAATAGGGATTAGTAAAAGACGATTGGAGGATTGGTGAAAGAAAAGTGGGGAAACGACAAAAAAAGACGTACAAAAGCACAGTTCAAAATAGGGGATCAGAAAATTTGCTTGAGGGAGTTCATAGTGTTTTCTTCTTTTTTCGTGTAACCTAGCTAGGAAATTAGGCAGTATAATAAGAAGAGCTTCGTGGCGCAACCCATAGTCCCGTTCCAAAGGGAACGCTCATAACATCCATCCATCCATCCATCCAACCATCCATCCGTCCATCCGTCCGTCCGTCCATCCGTCCGTCCGTCCGTCCGTCCGTCCGTCCGTCCGTCCGTCCGTCCGTCCGTCCGTCCGTCCGTCCGTCCGTCCGTCCGTCGTCTGTCCGTCCATCCATCCATCCCTGCGCAGCAGTGGTGGCGCCGGCCATGCAAAGTAATGAAATAGACGGACCATGTAGTTCGACTCCTCTCATAGAGTTAGCCGCAAGATTCTCCCGGTAAAGAATACAATTGCATCAGCGGCATGTCACAAAAGCCGCAGCTGTGTGGCCCCTCTCTATATAGCCTGGACGTCACAGCTGCGCCAATCCGTGAGGCGATCGATGCGATGCCTCATTATAACGCGAAATGAAAACATGCATAGAGCTCCGCTCTGATTTCGCATTATGGAGTGTCGTAGTCATCGGTGATTTTAAGAGCATATTCTTATACATCGCACTTCGCAACTCAGCTTCCGTCTAGTACTAGTCTCTCTTTGTTACGCATCGACGGCGGACACAGGCGCCGCGGCGTGTTCGCATTCGCCATCAACGCCGGCCTTACACACGCGCCTGCCGGCTCTAGTCACGCTAAGTCGTGTGAAATCAACCAAGACTGAAGATTTGGCCACTTCGTAAGAGATTCGCAACGTCGAAGCATTACAAAGAAAGAAATTTTTCAACGGACAGAGAGCGGGAATATAACGGCAACATGTGCGAGCAGGCGGTGCTGCGCGAGAAACAGATAAAGAAGTGGTCACCCTTCTTAAGTCCGTAACATTTTTTTTGCAGTTTTGCCAATGTGGGTGAATAAACACACCATAACGTAAGCGTGCACAGAAAAAAATTATATGAAAAATACCTAGTACCAGCTTGCCGCAGTGAGCTCTGTTTGTGGGGTGAGTTGGCATCGCTATTTGCCCTCGTTTTCTACCAGCGAGCCCACGATGCGGCCAGGGAGTTACAACTCCCGGTCCCAACGTGCGAGTAGCCCGCTCTATAGGACCTTGCGTCCCGTAGCTCGCAGGACCTTTCATTAAAGTTATTCAATCCAATCCAACTCTACTTTATCTTTCAATAGATGAAGCGCCGATAGTGACGGCAAACTAGAAAGGTACAAAGGCAGGACAAGGCGCTACTTGCAACTGTTTATTGAAGTCAAAGGTGACTGATTATATAGCAATGAGGAGAGGGGGGGCGAAAAAAGACGAACACTGATTATGTAAATGCGCACGTGCAAGAACACTGAAGATATATATGAAGGGAATCACGCTTATTCTAAATCTAAAGCTTATCTAAAAACATGCTTTCATTTGCGTAAATATTCAGAGACGGGGTGCTGACACAGGCGTCACCTCTTAATCTGGTTGGCCTCCAACAATTCACGCGCCACAGAATCTTTACTTTTAAACATGATTGTTGTATCATGAAGCCTTGCTTCATATACTTATTTCTTCTCATTCCCGCAGGCCTTGCAATGAAGCGGCAAATTTGAACTATATCCATTTTTCCATGAAAGCTTATGTTCCCGCAGGCGTTCATTAATACATCCGCCAGTTTGGCCGATATACTCTTTCCCGCACTTCAGCGGTATGCAATATACGACCCCTTCTTCACATGTAACCAAAGGGTTCGTATGTTTAATAGAACACCCTACTTTCTTAGAGTCATCCGAACCAATCAGGCGGAGCAAATTGGCATGTTTTCGGTGCGCAGAAAGAACCACATGAATTTTGTGTTTCGTGTTAAAGATTGTGCGCCACTTTGTGGGAATATGGTATCACCACTGGTTTAGTAACCTTTTCGAATGTTTGTCCTTCTTCAGTTCTTTTTCTTTGTTTTTTCACCTTTTTTTAGTAACGCCTGCGAAAGTGCGCTTAAAACCAAGCAAGGAAAGCCAGCCTTCCTCAACTTCAAAATCTGTTCGTCAAAGCTTGCTTGTGCCTTATGACACCATGATATTTTCATGGAGGATTCGAGGCTCATACTGGCAATCGCACGTTTAACAGCCTTGGAGTGTGCAGACTCATACGGCAACAATTCCTTGGGGGCACGGGGTCGCTACATCCAGCAGGAACCATCGTCAGTAAGGGTTATGTCAAGATCTAAAATCTGCAAGCTGTTATCCTTGGCTAGTTCAAAAGTAAAATCTAAGCCTTTGCCTGGGTGTTTAAAATCAGATAAAATGCCCTGCACAGTATGCGGGTAAGTCATGGGACATCGTTCGGTCAGTAAAATTTAAAAATCGTCAATATACCAAAAAACCTTGAGCGCTTTGCCTCCGTAAAACACATTGGATAACGCTCTGTCGATGCTCGCAATGAAAATGTTGCAAAGTACGGGAGCCACGCAGAGCCAATACAAATTCCTTTCTTTTCGGATACAACTATCATTAATAAGAAACAGCTGTTGAGCACAAATAAAACTCCAGGAGTGCTATAAAGTTATGCACAGAAATTCCTGTTGTATCCTGAAACGATACCTGTCTGATTTTAAACAGCAAGGTAAAGGCTTAGATTTTACTTTTGAACTAGCCAAGGATAACAGCTTGCTGTTTTTAGATCTTGACATGACCCTTACTGACGTAGGTTCCTGCTGGATGTACCGACCCCGTGCGCGCAAGGAATTGTTGCCGTATGAGTCTACACACTCCACGACGGTTAAACGTGCGACTGCCAGTATGTGCCTCGAATCCGCCATGAAAATATCGTGCTGTCATGAGGCACAAGCATGCTTTGACGAATAGATGTTGAATTTGAGGAAGGACGGCTTTCCTTGCTTGGTTTTAAGGGCGGTTTCGGCGGCGTTATTGAAAAAAGTGAAAAAAAAGACAGAAAAAGAAGTGAAGAAGGTCAAACATTCGAAAAGAAAGCTAAAGCAGTGGTGATACCATATCCTCATAAAGTGGCGCACAATCTTAAACACGAAATACAAAATTCCTGTGGTTTTTTCCGCACCCGGAAAACTTGCCACTTTGAGCCGCCGTCACTTTCTGCCGCCTGATTGGTTCAGATGACTCTAAGAAAGCAGGGTGTTCCAGTCAACATACGAACTCTTTGGTTAAGTGTGAAGAAAGGGTCGTATACCGCATACCGCTGAAATCTGGGAAAGAGTATATCGGCCAAAGGGGCCGATGTATTAATGAGCACCTGCGGGAACATAAGCTTTCATTGAAAAATGGACATGGTTCAAATTTGCCGCTTCATTGCAAGGCCTGCGGGAATGAGAAGAAATAAGTATATGAAGCAAGGCTTCATGATACAACAATCATGTTTAAAAGTAAAGATTCTGTGGCGCGTGAATTGTTGGAGGCCAACCAGATTAAGAGATGACGCCTGTGTCAACACCCCGTCTCTGAATATTTACGCAAATGAAAGCATGTTTTTAGAGAAGTTTTAGATTTAGACTAAACGCGATTCCCTTCATATATATCTTGAGTGTTCTTGCACGTGCGCATTTACATAATCAGTGTTCCTTTTTTTTCGTCCCCCTCTCCTCGTGGCTATATAATCAGCCACCTCTGACTTCAATAAACAGTTGCAAGTAGCACCTTGTCCCGTCTTTGTTCCTTCCTAGTGTGTCGACACTATTGGCGCTTCATTTATTAAAAGCTATGCACCAACTAGCCCCACAATGTGTTTTACTGTTGTACTTTATATACTACCTGATGCCATGGATGTGACGAGCCTTGTTCGAGGAGCGACCTTTCTCAAGAGCAGAGACAAGAAAATAAGTTTACCGCTACGTCACGCCGTGAAAACTGCCGTGCGAAAACCCTTGAAGGGCCGTGTGGGCCTTCATCACGGCGTCTGTTTTACATGTCAGTATTCTCACTGCTGCCATTGGTGGCCTTGTTTGCTAGCGCGCCACTGGAGTCTTACGGCGGCCGTCCGGTGCCTATAATGGATACAGGATGGCGTAAGTTGGAAGCAACGCACTTCGTAGGGTGCAGAGAAAAACATAAGAACTTTGGCAAATTTTGTGGCAAAGTTGAAAATTTCAAAAATGTTTTTTTTTTAAGTGAAGCTAGTATCCTCTAGTTGGTCGGAATATTTCGTGTCCGTGTCCCGCAGCAAAAATACAGAGCGACCGCAGCGGCCATTCGCTGTCAGGAACAATGGCTATAGTAACGCGGTAAAGCACAGGCTTCAAGCACTCCGCGAACTGAAGCGAACAGTGCCGATATTCTTTGGGATCACGTGTTCACCATACGGAACAGCAGGCTTCTCAAAAAGGAACAAGAGCAAAACAATCATCCGAACCATATAATCGATGAAAATGTGCTCTTAATAACAATGCGAAGCACGTTGTGCTCTCCGCACACGTTTCCCGGTGAAGATTACTGTTACGCAGGTGGTAGCGCAATCTGCAGCTTCGACGTGGGGAGTGTCGTTCCTGGCCTTTCGTAGACAAAGGAGCCAGCCTAGCAAATGATGTCAGTGTTTTTGCAGCACCGCTATGTCCGGCGGCGTGCAGTGAAGATTACCTTTACTCCGATTACTCTAAGTTATCATTAATATAATTACTCTAATGCAATAAAGCATTGCATACCCACATGAGTGGTGGTTTTCACAGATTCCCTATAGATGTACACTTTCGCAAGACCAAGATGGCGTGTCAATTCATTTATTTTGCTAATAAGTGCTAAGATTGTCCATGGTATATATTTAGAATTATAGCTAATAACCCGCAGTCTTTCGGTAGTATTCGCAGAGTTGCAGCCACAATTTTCCTTGGGAGAAAGCCGAAATGTTGTGTCTGGAAAACCCGCCAAAACGCTATTTATTGACTGAGTGCTCCTATATCTTTCTTCCCTAGAAAATGTTTTGTCCAGCTAAAGTAAGGTTGATTTCGTTCATTTCGGCACTAAAGAAGTGAAACATTATTTTTTCATCAAAGTAACAACGGCACCTCACATGACTGGCCCTATTTTTTGAACAACAGCGAGTTACAACGATATGCACATCTGCACGTAAATCTGTCAAACAGTATTATTTCCACATGATCGTTTTTAGATAATCGATGTATGCAATTTCCGTAGAGTTTGCTGAAAAGTACATCTTTATGGTCACATAATCACTCTAGATTTCATTTTTTTTAAGTTGTAAAAAATAATCGCTGGGACATTTTCTACAAATGAGGAGACTATGACGCTAGAAGGGCAGCGGATACTAGCTATATTTTGTCCATTGTACGAAGTGGGAACGGAAAACTTTCTGACATAATTTTTCAATGCAAGTTTGCAGGAAGGGGCTGCTCCTGTCGATCTTTATGGACGCTGCTGCGCAGCCCACGTCTACGAAAGGACGGCGCTGCAGGATATTTGGCGAGGAAAATTAAGAGCAACTTTAATCAAATCACTCAAGCCTCTTATGTGTCCTAGCCTATCATTCTTGAGGGCTAGTTTATTACATTCACTGACGGGAGATGACCTCTTTTTGTCATCTTGAGTACGACGGGAAGGGCGAAACAGTCACCTTGTCTACCTCTTCCGAATGCTTCAACTACTATCTACTCAAGAGGCCTTGTTGGTGCATACTGACACATGCAAGGTGTTGGCCTTGCAAGCAGTGATCGCTGAAATAAAACTACGTAGCATGATCTCTGCTATTTTCTTTTTGTCTATTTTTTTCATATACGCATGTATATCATTCCGGGCAAACGAACAATAAAGGTGCACATTCCACAATAATTTTCAACAAAAATTACTATTATTCGAAGGATTGATTCCACTTTCTTTCACATATTTCAACACCGAATGAGATCTTTTACAGCAACAAAAATTGTAATTCTACGCGACGAGAAAGGGGAAAATAGACATATTCTAACGCCTATTAATACCTCAACACCCTTAACTGGTTTTGCTACTCTTCATAAACACTCCCTAGCAGTAATACCGTTAACACGGCATAACAACTGCTTTCAATACCGTTATTTTACAAGAACAATAGTCGATGGGAATAAAGTTCCTGTTGAAGTCGCTACACAAAATTTTTTATCCCGTTTTCAGGCGCACTTGCATTCATGATTCAACCGCGCATAGTTTATTTGCTGCTTTTTTCATGCGTTCTGTCCTTTTGCGAAGTTGAATTCAATCGTCGGCATGGTTGATTGAACTGTATGTTTGTATGAATGTTCTTGTATGTTCCCACCCTGGTAATATCTTGGAAAACATCGCAGTATCTATAAATAAAATCAAATAGACAAATAGATTGCTATTAAGTACGAATTACACAATATGATTACAACCACAATATGTCCATTAGAAGAATATTTATAGATGGTTCGGGTTCGTGTATTTTTTCGTCAAAGAAACGTTTCATCGCATACAACTGACTACTTTTGAGCGGCGTGCAAAAGAGTCCACCCGTCACCCCAGTTTAATATAGACGAAAGACGTGTACAACAGGTGTTGTCGAAATCCCCGCCACAGAAACGGCTGCCAGCACGCCGCAGAAGCAAGTTTAAGAGGTTATGCGTTGGCTGAGTGCAGGCGCCGGAAACAACTTCAGCAGCGTAAGGACGTCACAGAAGAGACGTTCGTGTACCCGACAATAAATCAACTGCGCGACAGCAAACGACACACAAGGGAGTTAAAGAAGCTTGCCACGATTGCAGGTATGTTTATCGCATGCAATTGCATCGTGCAACTTATGGACAAAATAAACAATTAGGGCGGACCGTCAGCTGATAATTTTGGTCATGATACATGTGAAGGAAATGTAGGATCTTGTCATGTGTTAGGCAGGTGGTCACTTCTGCCGCCTTGTTCTGGTTCCCTCACCTGTGGCAGTTTCATATCGCCTCTTCTCATGTGGGAAGGTGGCGAGATGAAAATTAGCCAATATGCGCCGCAGTTGATGTTGCGCTGAGGCTCGCTATATAAACCTCAAGTATGCCTGAAAATCCTAGACCACACTCGTATGTCTTGCAGCTGTTTAGAAGTGAGGATGCTGGCGATTTGTTTCATCGTTGCGGTTTGTAAAAGTTACGCTCTGAAAATTTTATGCTCGTGCAACATGTGATCTAGCTTTTGTCGATGCCTCAAGCCTATCAATCAAGAACAAACGCACCCGCCATGGTATCTCGGTGGCTATGGTGTTGGGCTGCTGAGCACGAGGTCGCGGGATCGAATCCCGGCCACGGCGGCTGCATTTCGATGGGGGCGAAATGCGAAAACACCCGTGTGCTTAGATATAGGTGCACGTTAAAGAACCCCAGGTGGTCAAAATTTCCGGAGTCCTCCACTACGGCGTGCCTCATAATCAGAAGGTGGTTTTGGCACGTAAAACCCCAAATATTATTATTATTACAAGAACAAACGAGCTCATATTGACAACAAGAATAAAGCTAAATGTGTAACGTACAACTGGACTCCTGAAGTGATAATCACAACGGAACAAGAAAAATAGGGTATAGCATTTGTGACAAATTCTTGTCTCCTGCATGCTTAGATAGCCCTTACGTTATATAAATACGTTATTTAACCTGAGGTCCATACGAGACTACGGAACAGCTTATTATGTCATCGTCGTTGCAAGAAATATGACACAATACAGAACAAGTAGTGTGCGGTTTTTGGAATGAGGCAAGCGACCAGTTACTTACCTTATAGTAAAGGCCCTGTCACCTAATATCATAAACTGCCTAAACATTTAGAAGGCAGCCTGGTGCCGTCCTTAATGGTGTCGCATTGGTCACGTGACTGCAATGTGGCTGTATGCCACAAAATATTTTCTTCCGTACTTCATCAACTGCACTTCCCCATATTAAAGAAGGACGCGCCATAGGCATGTGCTGTCGCATACCTCGAAGCGCCAGGGGCATCTGTTCACAATGTCTTGGGTCTCAGCCCTTGTCCACTCTTCATACCAACTTCAAACATAATCTTCGCGGTGCGGCTGCACCATTAAGTTGTGTGTGGAAGCACATGACCCTGATGGCACGCTCTCGTGACGTAGCCAGTCCATTGTTGTATGTCCGAAGCAGCACAGCACTTTTCAAATGCTGAAATAATCGCATGAAAAGTGTTTAACTAGTTCTAACACAGTCCCAAAATTGAGGCTTTAAACATCAAAAATTCTAGGCCACCAAACCACTTCTTATGAGTTGTGAATGTGCAAGCATTATTGTCCATTTAAATGCGGTTGAGCGCTCCTCTGAACGAGGTAATACCAAAGGGATCCAATATTGAGCTATGCCCATGCCGCTGCATGGTGATAGCTCACTATTGGATCCCTGCGTAGTCAGCGCCTCCTAAGCCGATGAAGAAGACTGTTCGCCTAAGTTCTAGCGCGGAGATTTAGAACATGTTGCCACACCTGAGTACCTGTGGCGGCTTGGCTGGTCGATCTAAATAAACCGTGCGACGGCGTCTACCTCTTCGTGCCGCTTCACGCAAATTGTTGACCCGGACGACCAAGCCCAGCGATGTGAGCGTGAGTGTACCGACTCTATCAAGGCGTGAGCGATGTGGGCTCAAGTGGTCCGACATACGCTTAGTTGTTGTAGGGTGTTCGTATTCTCTACATCGACATGCTGGGCATTGTGCAACTGGGCAACCACTTCCATCTTAATTATTCTCCAGGCTCCCGATGCGTTCGAAGCTTCGGCTGCCACACCTCGGCCCCGACTTCTACAAGGACTTGCTGAAAGCCGTGCTTACCCACTACGTTTCTTCGAGTGCTCAGTCACAACACCTCGCGGCATTTGAACCGCCACCTCATTCAGCATCTTGTCGTACCAAGTCGCACGCGTGCGCCCATACCGATGGCTCAGACGTTCCGGACCCACCTTGAAACCTCTATTCGGTCCATGAGCCTCCCCCTCATCTCGACTCTTACCAAAGAACTGAATAGGCCAAACGTAAATGCTTCCGGCTATTCTACAGCACGCAGCCCTCCTTCCTTGGAGTTCCCACAAGCAGCTCGCTTTCCATTCGAAGGCACCTCTCTCATAACTAATTCAGAGGCTCTTCCACCTGCTGCAATAGGCACAAGCTATACTCTCGCAAGCACGGCGACTCCACAGGCACAACCTTCGCGATGTTTTCGGCGACCACTGCAACCCTCATGCTATCGGCATTCGACATTTCACCGCCGGCCTTCCTATATTCAGTGCTCACAATTTCGGCGGATTCCTCGCCTACCGAAGTTTTGCAGAAGCATCTCTGCCATCCTGTTTCTTCAGCACGAGGTTCACTTCTACGTCAACAACGTGAATGACCAACACTTGCGTTAACTCCACGCATGTCGCGAACTCCCAGACGGTCCTATTTTGGAGCTTTAACTTCTACAGTCCAGGGCATCTACCAGAACCTGGGCCATGACTTTATTTCGCACTATGGCATCAATGTGCCTGCGCCTCGCTCCCAACCGTATCTCTTATCACCGCCTCCCACAACCGCATCCCGCCGGCTTTCGCAGATGCCCGGAGCAGCCGAATGTCGCCGCAGCGAAAGAGCGTCTGGCAGCTCATGACTTGCGTGACGGTAACGCAAGCGCAGGTATCTGATCTGTGTACAAATATTGCGGACAATCCATCTTACCTTGGCTGTCAACGGTAATGCGTTAGTTTTGAATAAATATAGCGACACACCGTATTGCCACCGTAGAAACGATGTATCTATGCGGCGAGTACTGAGGCAGGACTGCGCTTTCGCGCTCCCGTAAGAACACTCGGGGCTAACAAGAGCCGCCGCCGCGAACCTTGCGCGTGGCTTAGGAAAGACATGGCATGTTGGTGCGTCCGAACGCTCAGAAACTAGCCAAGCGGCAACAGGGTTCCTGGCGCTTTTTTTCTAGACATGCTGCGCCATCTGGTCGCACTACCGCGAAGCCTGCGCGCGGCCTCCAAAACAAGAAACGTGGCCTGCCCATGCGTGTGAACGAAGAGAATTATTCTTTGGATTGATGCACACTTAGTGGCACATACTCAAGAACCGAATTTGGCGATAGGTTCACTGAAAGCGGCACATATGTCCAGTGTATTTGTGGCGCAGCGTGCTAATAGGTCGGGTTACTTTGCTTGAGGAACTGATGTGACGTGCGTTTGATTCCGCGTAGCAACTGGTACATTTAGGGGTCTTTTTGGCCTTTCTAGGGCGGCACACTCCCAGTGCCACATACATATTTGCCCAATACGCCGTCAAACACGTTGATTTGAGAGCACGCATCGCTGCTGGCAAATGCCCAGTAACCCACATAAGAATCAAAGAGGCTCACTGGAGACTAGCGCAAACATTTTCCTTCTAACAGTGACACCTACCCAATCCTGCGTCTGCAGGTGCTTTGGAGAGTGGCAGATGCATACTCATTGTCACATAGTGAGTACTAATGAACCAAGTAAGCGGAAAAAGTTAGATACAAATACAGAGAGATAGATAGATAGATAAATAGATAGATAGATAGATAGATAGATAGTTAGATAGATAGATAGTTAGTTAGTTAGTTAGATAGATAGATAGATAGATAGATAGATAGATAGATAGATAGATAGATAGATAGATAGATAGATAGATAGATAGATAGATAGATAGATAGATAGATAGATAGATAGATAGATAGATAGATAGATAGATAACCCCGCAAATTACGTTAAGTACCCTGAGAAAGTTGAAGCTATAAATGTGTCTTTCGACCTGTAAGAACCAGAGTGCCGTGTTGCTACTTATCACATCTTAGGTACATACGGAGCTTTGTGAACGTCGCCTTCCCTTGCGTAGCAAAATAACTCTGTGGACGAAGAAGTAGGGACGTCTGCGGTGGTCTCTTGAGGAGCCGCTCTCCTGGAGCCTTTCGGTTCTCTGTGGTGTCGAGAAGACAAATTGCGCCTCTAGCTCCCTGGGACACAGCCTCCGGAAGGGTTGCGAAAGCAGTCACCCGATGTCAAAGGCTGCGAGCAGGCAGCAGTGCCCAAGTAAGGAAGATCGGGGGCCGTGAACTAGTGAATAGCGCTTGATGTTGCCAGCTTTTGTCGTTTAAATAGCAGGCGACACAATTTGTGTCAGCTCGGATTGCCCACAAACGTGCCACAGAGAGGTTGGAAATCTGGCTCGGGTCTTGATGACAAGCAGTGCGAGAGGACGCTGAAGGTGTGGGTCGCGAATAAGCGGGATGAGGCAAAATTTCACGTGGTAGAGCTCAGACCTTGCCGGGAGGATGATCGCGTGAGCCTGACAAAGCTTCGTACCCGTAGATGGCGCACCGCAAGTCCACAAACGTCTCGAATAATCGATGAAAAGTCACAGCACGAGGAAATGCCCAGCCTAGAGGATTTGATAAAGGTACTATTACAGCGATGCCACACCATTCAATGATTTATGTCTATGGCGTAATTTCTGAAGAAGGACTTGTAGAACTGAAGGAAACTGAACTACTGGAAGGAATCAGAGGCCGGAATGTGGCCAGTGTTCTACGAGTAATTACTATGAGCTACGACAAAGAAATCGCAGCTGAGAATCTGTTGACATCGCTTTTAGTAATCTACCTGAAACGATTGAAACAGGACACTGTAAAATCTGCGTGCGCCAGTACATTACGAATCCCCATGGTTGTAATAAAGGAGGAGGGAAGAAAGGTAAATGGCTGGCACGTTCACCTCAAATGCGTCTAGTTGGCTACCCTACACTGGGGGATGGGGAAGGGGAACAGAAAGCTCAGCCACTCAGTCAGTTTTTTTATTTGCAGGAAAATTACATCATAGAGAGGGTGGCAGTGCTAAAGCCATGGTTGCCTTTAGCTCTGCCCCAGTAACAAGAGGAGCAGTCTACGGCAGTACAGCAGAGATGGTACAAAAAGGAGAAGCAGCGTTACAAATAGTACACGCATACATCCTACATCATACATTCATTCTACATCCTATACAATAGGGCTGTACTTAAGCACTATCGACAGTTATTGTTAAAATCACATTGAAGATTTGCTGATATACTAAAACACGTAAAAGGAAGTGAGCAATCGAAACAGAAATTTACATTTATCATTGTCACTGAACAATTTTAAAGGAAAACAAAATTGGCAGCAGTTTACGTTTAAACGTTTTTCTGGGTAGGCAGAAAGATGAGATTGGGTCACGTGAGGGGGAGGAGGTTGAACGAAATATGCGGTATGTTCACGATACACGCGTGGATTGCCCCACGCTCTCAAAGGCGTTCACACTGTGCGGTCACTCTCAGGAAACACTGAGATGCCTTCACAGCCTTCTTGGACGAGGACAAGGGGGGCGGTCTTTGAGCAGCACCTGCACAGACAACGGCCGATCTCCCAGTCGCCGCAACTCTATATAGAGTGTCTTTGAGACTGAAATGGACGACAGTGGCTGAAAAAGTGTTTGATATTCTCTTCCGTGCAAGAGACGTCGCGCGCAGCCTTGTTAGCCATTCCGATAAATGAATGTAGTATCAGCCTTCGTGAAGGTCACTCGCAAATGCGGCCGGTTTTGAAGAGACGACTCATGTCGATGAAGCCTGGGTGGAAGCCGGAGCTTGCAGGAAGCGTTCAGTTCGTATAACCTGGTGCGCCTTATATTTTGAGTGTTCCACTTTGTTAAGGAGAGCTTGCGTGCCACGTGACGAAGATGTTTTGCAGTGCCTGTCCTGGAAAGATCAATGGGAACGCTGTGTTCGCTTTAATGTGGTTCTCGGGTAGCTTTCTCTGCGTGATCATTTGATGTTATTTCTTAATGGCCGAGTAGCCGCTGTAAAATAAGTCCATCTACTTTTTTTGTTTTACATCGTGGAGAAATTGGACCATTTCGAACGTTAGCTATTCGTAAGATCCACGCCGGAGAACTGAGTGCACACTGCCTAGGCCAGTCTCGAGCCACAAAGATGGCCCATATCACACTTCTGTCTATGTCAATCAATAGAAGTGCAGTGCGCAAAGCCGTGAGTTCTGCAGCCGCAGACGTCAGGACACGTGACGTCTTGAATCTGCAGTGTTAGTCCTCTCACCGGTATACGCAAAGCGCCGCCACAACTGTTGGATGTATTCCATCCAACAGTATTCCATACAGTTGCATACGTGGCTACAGCAATACTGGTACAACAGGAGCTATCTTGTTTTTAGTGCGGGCCTTGGTAGATCTGACTTTGTAGCCCATCATCAACTTCTGACGTGTACATTAAAGCGGTACAAACACCATGGTGAAGAAAATGGGGTGACCAAAGGTGCTGACCCCGATATAAGTGAAGAATGATGTGCACTGACAATGGCACTATATCACATTTGAGGCATTTTTTACGTTGAGGCTGGTGAAGTGGTGTCAAGGCTGCGGACAATAAACCAGTTGGGCGTGCGCATTGTGTCGACAGAGATGTGCGCCATCATTCTATAATCCTGAGCAATGGAAATAGTTTCAGCCATTGACGCGCTGCGTGGTATTCCAAGGCATATCCCAAGAGATTTGGTCGGAATGCCCTACAATTGACGCTAGTTTTACAGGTGTCGGTTAAAGCCGGTGTAAGTTTCTTTCAAGGGTTCATGAACCACCCGTTCAGATTCCGCGGATAGCATACGCTTTACGTAGATCGCATACGCTGCTGTTTAGATCTCAGCCAAATATTGCAGTCGTGAGCGGACATGGTGCTCACCACCGAAGCGCGTTGTCCCCTTTTTCTCAAACGCTCTTTTGACTAAATTTCTTCTATTTATCATTTTTGGAGCTGCTATATTTCACTAATTTACATACACGACAGCTCTTCCCAAACCGGCGCCGAGCGGCCATCGTAAAGTGCCAGGGGCACATCAGTGACGTACTAGCGAAGAGCGCTGCGAACGGCAGAAGTCAGACCACTGGTATATGAAGCAGAAGACGGTACGCAGACACTCAAACCGTGCTTTTGGTGGTTTCACACTGTGGGTTTTAAGGCCCTATCTACCGAAAAAAGCATTTGAGTGTGTTTGCTTTTGAGAAAGATCGCCACGTGTACGAGGCAGGCAACATTCATGGCTCCAGGTAATATATAAATTAAAAAGCTGGTCCAAATTGCAATATATATGCACCTCGCCGAAAGAGCTCACCGCCGTAAGCCAAGATATGGAGCTCCAGCATTTACATTCCAAATGCTTTTTACTGTACCCATTAACATCGGAGTGTAATTAATCTAGTACATCAGTCAAGATCCCAAAAAGAAAATCAACGACGATGTATGAAAAATCTACAACATACGTACCTCTGAATATATATATATATATATATATATATATATATATATATATATATATATATATATATATATATATATATATATATATATATATGCCCCAGGGCCCAATGAACAGCGGCAGCTCTTCAATGAACCTATTTTGACGTGTACTTGGGTAACTGCAAGCGTCACAAGGACCTCACACCTACACGGTGACATTCACGCAATATGGTTTTATAGCGAAAGCTTTACTACTTCAGCCAGCGAGCCATTTCGGCTCGTCACGCCGTATGCCGTATGCAAGCAGCCACATGCCGTAGGCCATATGCCCTGGGCGACGAGCGACCTTGAGCCGCCGTTGCCTAGCAACGCCACAGCCACGCTCCAACAGATGGCGCCGCCGTCACCGCTCGCTCCACCAGATGTGCTCCGCTGAGGTAGAGGGAGAGGAGGTGCCACCTCGCGGGGGTATATATATATATATATATATATATATATATATATATATATATATATATATATATATATATATATATATATGCATGCTTCGCCTCGGTGTATTTAGTAGTTATGGGGAGTGCGAAAGAGACGCAACAACTAGAGAACGAAGTGAGGAAGAGACAACACTCTCAAGAGACGCAAGAAGAACGCGCCACACGACTCGAGAAGCATCGTAACGAAGATGCGGCTACAAGTCGTGCAACGTCCCCCAGTGACTCTTCAACTGCGGAAGAGACCGCTTTGAGTTCTCGAAAGCGTCGGAGTGAGACGCTGCGTAGACGTTACCTAGTCGTTACCTAGCCTAGTCATCACCTGGAGGGGTATTCTGTAAGAGTCCACCTAGCGGACTGCCCATTTCGGCCGCGGCTGATTGGATGCAGCTGTACTAGCGAGGAGGAGACGAGTGGCCCTAGCCAATCGGGAATGGCCGAAATGGACAGTACACTAGGTGGACTCTTACAGAATACCTCCCCTGAACAGTGTGTCTTGTCGTGTCTGTAGAGTAGACCTAAACCAAACGCTGAAACACCACAATCGTAGCCATGCAGCTCTTGCTTTCGCAATTCAACTAGGTTTAACCAGAGGTAAACCACAGGCAATTTTTTTTCCAAGTGAGGATCGGCGTCGACATTGTGTGTTTTTTTTTGCAACTCTCAAAACGCAGGTTATTGCAAAATATTACCTTCGACGTTGCATTTATGTTCTTTACGCGCTTTGCATCAAAGTTTTGAACTAAGAGACATTGGCTGCTGCTGAAGTTGTTCAGGAAGAATTTAAGATTTTCTCGTTAATCATACACGGACGAAGTATTCGTTAGAAAACTGCAGGTGTTGCCAGAGAGACTGCTGCGGTTATTAGCAAAAACATGCTGGCCTTTGCCTGTGGCCTTCGGCTCCCACAACTACGTAGCTGTCATCTGGAGTTGCTTCTCTCTAGCCGATGCCAACTTAATTGGAGCACCTCTACAACGAACGCATTTACCACTGAATGACTCGTATAACGAAGAAGTCATTCCGTCCATGTTCTCGTGTGAGCTGTTTAACGAAGGATTTTGTAAGCACCAAGCACTCTTTATAAAGACGTTCCACTCTATAACGCTTATATGACGCGAGAGGAACCTACACGTCACCTCTCACCTGTGTGCGCTCCGGCTTCAATTCGGCCACTAGAATTAATGGCTTTTTTTCTTGCGTCACGAGCGGGAGCGTGTCAGTTTGTCACATTCTCCCCTTGCAGCAGCTAACGCGTTTGGACGCTGTGGTAGCCCGCCTTCAGACTCGGCTCTCATTCCGCAATCCCTTTCTCGTAGAAGAACGCTACAAGACGCTGGGAGACATTTTACCGCCTTCGTATTCGACCCAGGTTTTACCCTTTTTTTTGGAGTAAACCATCCGCCTACGATTATGACACTCCCTATTGCGAAATCTATTCATGTTTTCGCGATATAGAGGCTGGCGCGGACGATCTGTCACGCGCGGCACATTGGAAACGGAGAAAAGTATGGCGCGACTGCTTCGCCAATCGGGAGATCGCGGCAGGCAGCGCGTGAGTGATGCTTCGGTGCGATTCACAAAATCTGCCGAAGACGGACGTACAGCGTCCGTCTTCGGCAGATTTTCGGCAACGAAGCGCTGCAGGATGCAGCGCTTCGTTTCCGTATATAGGTTCTGTGGGCGTTGTTTCCGCATGTCATCGGTAAACAGACGACGGCGAGCTATTCTGGTGCCTTATCCTAGCGTTCGTCGCCCCAGAGCCATTCTTGCGCGGCCCTACGTTTTTCTTCTCGCACTTTCGCCATACCCTCCTCCTCCGCTTTCCGTGTCATTGTTTCGCTAAACCCGGCTCCTTCTCTTTTTTGCTCGCGCTGTCTTCGTTATCGAAGTCTTTCAACGCCCCGCTGCGCTCCGCGTTCGCTCTTTCATCATTCGCTGTGCTTCTTTGCTGGGTTACACCGACACTCAACGCAGGAACGGGCGCCTAACAGCTGCGATCTAAAATTATGGACAAAAAGAGGACCTACAGTCTTGGTAAAAAAACTTGAACCCGCTGTGAACGGCCGGGGAGCAACTGCGCTCCACCATCGCGGCGCTGCCACCGTCGGCGCGCGCCGCTGATCGCTTGCGCCGAGGATAGAGGGTGAGGGAAGCATGTCTCTTACTCGCAAGGGTCATTTGATAACAGCGCTCCTGAAAAAGTAGTGCGCCGAGCGCGGCGCGAACGCGAAGGTGGCCAAGCGGAAGCCACCCGACCGGCTAGCAAGCCATTTGCAGCGTATGCTGGATGAGCGGGCGGCGGTATCTGGCGACCGCTGTCAAACGCGATACGGTCAAATTTCCCAATTCCGAACATCTTAATCATCAGGTAATATTTTTTGGGACAACATTAAAGGAACAACGCTATGAATAGTCCTGCGCATGCTAGAACAGGGGCAGTTTGCGAGGATCGCCACTAAGATCTGACTTCAACAGCTGAATGATATATTAAATAACATGCCACAATATCATCTCGTATTTGTAATCATGAATGTCACAAGTGGCAAATTAATCAAGAAGAAATTAAGCTTCAGGGTGGCACCTGCATCCCACGACGAAATCACAGGGGGAAGCATACCTTCAAGGCATTGAGTGCGGCTTGGTCTGTGGTTGCCAACAATTACAGCTTGCCGATGTGTTTGACTGTAAACTAGCCAAAGTCTCTTGTTGAAAGGACGCTACGTAGAACCCATTTTTTTTAGCTGCCTCTGAGGCCCTTCCTCGTAGAGATGAACGATGGCGCAGTAAACTATATCCACAATACTTCTTCCAGTGAACACGCGACAGCGACAGCACCACCGATGTGACGCGTTCATAATGCGAGAATCCTATAGTCTCCTGACCTGGTTACATTACGCGATTCAAACGCGTGATGCCCAGTACAAACGAAACGAACTTACACAGGCCGCATGTGTGCATGAAAGTGGGCGCTAACGACAATGAGGCAATATAAAAAAGGCGAGGTAATCCGCACTTTCCAAAAGCCCGAGGGAATGGGTCTTACTCAATCGGCTACTCATGCAGGGTGACAGCTGTCAGCGGGTGGGCAAACCAGGGGACAAATCGAGGGCGCCGTTGAAGTTGGTACCTATCATTACGGAGCCTTTTAGACGGCTCAATATTGATACAGTGGGACCTCTGCCGCTAACAACCACGGGGTACAGACACATTTTGACTGTGATCTGCACAGCGACAAAGTTCCCTGAAGCAGTGCCGCTTAAACAACTCAGCTCAGTTGAGATAGTCAATGCACTACTGTCCATATTTGCGCGAGTTGGTTTTCCTGCGGAAATCCACTCAGATCAGGGCACAGTGTTTACTAGCGCTTTGACGACAGCCTTTCTCGAAAGGTGCGGGGTAAAGCCGTTACACAGCTCAGTGTACCACCCACAGTGGAATTCCGTTGAGAAGCTCCACTCCGTCATGAAACGCGTGTTGAGAGCATTGTGGTTTGAACAACAAACTGACTGGGAGCTGTGTCTGCCTGGGGCGATGTTTGCATTAAGGACCACGCCGCATGCCGCTACGGGATTTTTGCCAGCTGAACTGGTGTACGGTCGCTCGCTGCGGTCTCCGCTTCGCATGCTTCGAGTCGGATTACTGCCCTCTCCAATGGCTGCAGAACATCTCTTCCACAAATGGCCGCCTCCTGCGCTGGAGCCTCGCTTTGCAACAATATTCCTTTGAGGTTCGTTACAAAAAGGGGAGCCTCAACGGTAATGCCGATGGCTTAAGTCGAGGCCCCTAACGTAGGTATCAGCCTCAAAGTTATTTGTTAGTGATGTTTTTCTTCCGGAGGCAGGATTTTTAACATATTGCTTTTGTTTAGTGTTTCAAAGTCATGACGTGCTTTCTAGTGCAATTTTCCAATTTGTGGACGCGTTCTGAGTGCTGCTAGACTACTGTAAGGAACTAGGCAGTAGTATAAAAGGGGAAAGAGCCTGGCATGGCTTAGTGAGGGTTGTGTCGTGCTTACTGACTGAGCGGTTGAGTTTCGGCGTAGATCTAACGCTTGCTGGGAACGAGAGAAAAAATGGCAACTCTCCCGAATTCACTTTGCAGTGTCCTGTGTGAACCTGAATGTGAGAACGAGGCCTTCTCTGTGCGCTGCGCTCAAGAAACGCCGAAGGACGACCGACTTCGGTTATGAGCATCATCGAGCGACATCCCTCCGGACAGCGGATGCAGTCCCCTGTCCATCGGGATTTCCTTCTCCCGGCGGGGCGGTCTGTTACGTTTCGCCTACGACGCGCGGATAGCCGGCGCGGATGCAACGGACGCCGGGGCTTCATTCAAAGCGGCGGACATTTTAGCCCGTTCAGCGCTGCCGTAACGCTTCCTGCCAAGCGCGTCCAGGCATGTTTCAATGCCACGTGTCTTCGTGTGTGTGTGAGTGTGTGTGCATGTTGGTGCCCACGCTTGTCAAAGCGCGGCAGCCGGGGAGAGGAGCTCCCCAACTGTGAAGCGAGGAGGTCTGACCGGCGCCGGCCCGGCGGATGCGTCACTTCTTGTCTCAACGTGTCTCTCAGCGTGAGCGTGCCCCGCCTTCACTGGCGCCTCTCGCAAGCCGTTCCTTCTTGCTCTCGACTCCGAGAGTGTAAAAGCAGCTGCCCCGGACGCCGAGGGAGGCTCCGAATTCTTCCGTCGAGTAACGTGCTCTCCCGTCTCTCCACTTCGGTCGACTTGACCGGCCGCTCTTTTGCGATGTTAGAATAAACTAGTTGTTCTGTTAGCAGTCGACTCATGCTTTGCCAGGACCTTCGGATGCTTCAAGTTGTGCCCCAGGCCGGCAGGCCAACGCTACCCTTGGGGCTTGCGACCCATTTGCAACAGCACCTACATTCTACTCTCGAACCGGGCGTTCTCGGAATGGCTGCTGCGTTTGCCCTGACTGCGTCATTTTTTTTCTTGTTTTGGTCAACGCGAACGCACACCTTGCGCATGCGGAATGAGTGATTCACGTCTTTCCCAAGACTTTGTAGCAATATGTAACGTGTTTCCTTCATGACTACGTCTTTATCTCGAGGGAGATGCGCGCCGTGTCACACGGCAGTCCTTTAGCAAAGGAAGTTTAAGGAAGTTCCTTCCAGTAACCTGAACGGCTACCGCGCTTTATAAGGGTAATGTACAAAATTACCCTTATAACATATAGTAATATTATAAGGGGGCTTTTTCAAAACACGTCACCTACAACTTGTGAGCTCACGTACATAATTTTTTTTTCCATTTCCAATACGATGGCTTTTATCATTCATTGGAATTGCAGAGGCCTAATCCACAATCTAGGTGACATCAAAGATATTATAAATAAGTTATCACCAGTGGCATTCTGCCTCCAAGAAACGAACCTAGAACCCAAACATATACATTTTTGAAAAGTTTTACTGTCGTAAGAAAAGACTGTCAGCACTCCAGTCGTTTATCAGGAGGTGTCGCCATTGTCGTCCAAAGCGGCATTCCCACACGGAAAGTTTTATAAAACACTCCGTACGAGGCAGTAGATGTCACCGTTTTGTCATCTATGACTGTCACCATCTGTTCATTGTACTTTCCTCCCCATAGCCATTTCACAAGTCGAGATTTGGAAGATTTAATTGAACAGCTGCCGGAGCCTTTTTTTCTAGTTGGATATTTTAATGCTCACTGCACTCTTTGGGGTAGCGATAAGAATGACCAAAGAGGTCAACTTATCGAAGATTTTATTTTGACTAATAACATCTGTCTATTAAATTCATGTGCGCCAACTCATTTTTCACCGAGTTCACGTACTTTAGCTGCATTGATTTAACATTTTGCTCTCCCGACATTTTTACCGAGTTTAAATGGCATGTACTGGAGACATCATGTGGCAGTGATCATCTACCTGCTATAATCAACATCATCTCAATGCTACCCATCAATCTCACAAACCGCGCCATTGGAAACTACAAATGGCAGACTGGTCTGTTTTCACAGAAAGTGCCAGGCTGTAGGAGGCTTACCTTAACAGACTTAAGCATTGACGAAATTAATGAAAATTTACGAACTGTATTGTTTCTGCAGCCGAAAAGGCCATTCTGCAATCGTCTGGCGTTGTTCGGAAAAAGCTGAATTCTTGGTGGACACATCAATGCACCGTAGCAAAAAAGCAGCAAAATAAGGCCTGTGGAATCTTACGCAGGTACCCAACATATAACAACCTTCTAAATTTTGAACAAGCCAAAGCGAAAGCTCAATATATCCGGAGACAGGCGGAAAAATTTTCATGGTAAAAATATGTATCTACAATTAATAGCACCGTCACATCCAAAAGGATGTGGGAACAGGTCAGGAAGTTTAAGGGGGACTACTCATCATACACGATACCCATACTTACAACTTCAGGCACTCAAACAACACTACAAGAACAAGCGAATATACTTGGGGAGCATTTCTACAACGTCTCCAGCTCGGCTAACTATTCAAACACGTTCCTAAAATACAAACTGTCGGCAGAAAAGGAGGAACTACCAACTGCTAGCATGTCAAGCGACGAATACAACGCTCCATTCACGGTACGAGAACTTAACAGGGTTCTCCGTGCTGGCAAGAAAACTCCAGTAGGTCCTGACCGGATCCATTATACCATGCTTGCACACCTGTCCCAAGCATCCGTAGACGCTCTCCTTAAATGTTTTAACAAAGTATTTGAATGTGGAAGCATGCCAAAAATTTGGAAAAACGCAATAGTTGTGCCTTTTCTAAAAACAGGTAAATCCCCCACATACCCAAGCAGCTTTCAACCCATTGCCCTGACAAGCTGTTTGGCGAAATCGCATGAAAGTGTAGTAAATGCGAGATTAACTTTAACGCTTCATATACGAAACTCCATTGGTTTTCATCAGTGCGGCTATAAAAAAGGCTGTTCAACGACAGACCACCTCGTGGGACTTGAACACGAAATACATGAAGCATTCTTCAACAAACATCACTGCCTGGCAGTGTTCTACGATGTAGAACAAGCGTATGACACCACGCGGAGATTTGGAATCTTACGTGACTTCGCCGCGTTAGGAATCCGTGGCTAAATGCTAAACTGTCTCGCTGATTTTATGTCCAACAGAACATTCCAAATGCGTCTAGGCAATGTGCTCTCGCGCACATTTATGCAGGAAAACGGCGTACCACAAGGTTGCGTACTTAGCACAACACTCTATATAGTAAAAATGAACTCTATCAACAAAGTCATTCGCACCTGTGTTATGCGCTCCACATATGTCGATGATCTGCAAATAGCGTGCCGCGCCTCAAACTTACCAACATGTGAAAGGCAGCTCCAGATAACGATAAATAAGCTAATGGAGTGGGCTGAGAAAAATGGCTTCCGCTTCTCTATTCAGAAAACTGTTACAGTGTTATTTTCGCAAAAAAGAGGGTTGTACTTAGAACCGCATTTAAATTGAGTGATGTCGCGCTGCCTGTAAATCAAGAATATAAATTCTTGCGAGTAATCTTTCACAAAAAACTAAACTTCCTAGCCCACATGAAAACACTAAAGAATAAGGCAAACAAAGCATTCGATATCCTCAAAGTTTTATCTCATAAGCACTAGGGTTCCGACCGAACGTGTCTTTTACGCATTTACCGGTCTCTTGTTCGTAGCGTTTTAGACTACGGCTCCATTGTTTACGGCTCAGCCAGACAGTCCTACATCCAACTATTTGATCCAGTACATAACTTTGGACTTCGACTGGCCAGTGGCGCCTACAGAACGTCACCTATTCAACGTTATTGCGTTGAGTGTAATGAACCCTCATTACAGCAGCGCAGAGCATTGCTCACTTTCTCTTACGTACTCACAGTTCAGTAATCACCGCAACACATTTGCTACAACATCGTCACACGATGCAACTCACGCCTACACTATACAAATAAACCGAACATGATTAAACGGCTTGTCCTGCGATATGTGGAATATGTTCGGGATTATGACATGCCTCGCAAAGTGCTTCAGGTTGCCAGAAAGCCACAGCTATAAACAAGAATTATACAAGAATTTCGTGCTCTTCAGGACAAATGTCAAAATCACATGGAATTCTACACTGATGGCTCTAAAACTAAAGAACACGTGGGTATGGTGGTCGTAACGGAAAATTGGGAAGAAAGTATTAGATTGCCACAACGCGCCTCTCTTTTCACGGCCGAAGTTTTCGCTATATGGGTTGTTCTTAAAAAGGTTATCGCTGATAAACAGAAAACTTCAGTCATATAAACAGATTCTTTAGGCACAATGAAGTCTCTCCATCTGAAATCTGAGCGTTAACCCCTGATAGGAGACATATTAAACATGGTGGCACTTAATAAATACGGGAGGTCAATTTGTTTCTGCTAGGTCCCAAGCCATGTTGAGATACCGGGTAACGAAGCAGCTGATAGATATGTATCGATGGCAGCGTACAATGACATTAAAAACACAACACTCCCATATAAAGATAGCATCCGTGCGATTAGAAAAGCCTAATGGTAAATGGGCAACACGAATGGGACCGTTGTGCCTAGAACAAGCTACATCTCACTAAACTCATAGTTGGTGAGTGGAAGACATGTTATCATCAGGAACGGTTCTTCGAGGTAGTTTTGTGCCGACTACGCATTGTGCACACACACCTCACACACAATTACTTACTTACGAAAGAAGACACACCAACAAGAGAGAAATGTCGACAGCCACTAACGGTTATGCACATATTACTCACATGTAAGCAGATTGAAACACACAGACGAACATTTTTGCACAAATTATATCAACTACACATACATTTACACCCAGCTCTAATTTTAGGTGATGATCCACTTGTTCCATTATGTGACATCCGTAAATTTCTAGACGACACTGGATTTTTAGATAAAATATAGATTAACACAGCTTTTTCATTGGTAAACTGGATTTTAAAATACCTCGTGCTTGGCGCAGCATAGCCTTAGCCGCTTTTGCGTCATTAAACCCTACCTAACCAACTAATAAGCTACTTATTGAAAGAATTATACATAATTGGGTTGCGGTTTTCTCGCACATTTGCTTTTTATTAATTATGTGTTTATTGTGTCGTATCGCAGTGACATTTCAAGACGAACATCGCTCGTCCTATTAGTGAGTCCTAAAAGTGCCGTTTAACATGTGTAAACTCTAAGGGGCTTTGCATAAGACTTCATGTTGGTTAACTTGAAATATTTGGCGAACCTGGGGTCTCTATCTTGTACTCAGAGCTCTGTAGGACTACTGTCACCGCCACTGTCATCGGACTACTGTCACCGCAGCCAGGATTCGAATCTGCGAACTTGTGTTCCGCAGCCAATTACACTATAGGCACTTAGCCAGCGAGGTGGGTCTCCGTGATTCGCTTGTTTCAGTAACCGAAACATTAGAAAACTTCCAAAAAACTAGAAAACACCCTGCCTTTGTGCGAAACCGTTAAAGAGATCACATCTACGTAATTAAACGCAAGTGTAGAAATAAACATTGAACAATACAGCAAATGAGCAAAGCCTACGGGAAACTTGTAGATGGCTTTCTGAAAACGTCGTCCTCTTAATTCAGCACCATCCTGGTGTGTATGCGCCCCCCCCTCGTAACGTCATCGGCGTCTCCAAACTGTCGACGAGTTAAGAAGACGACCTCCGACAAAAGCACACAACGCAGTTCACTTGCCACTATCATAGGTGTACTATCTTCAGTTGCAATGCAAATCTATCGTAAGGAAAACATGAAGGGGATATTTTCTGAAGTAGCCCCTTGGCACCTCGCCATTGCTACTATATCATTTTCACTATGGTGGGGTAACACAACATTTTGCCCATGACAAAATTAGAAACGAACGCGTGCTACCAGGGCGACCTGCACTTGGCCGTCGAACTTTATCAGCACTACTGCGACATTGGTGAAAGTTTGCCAGGATGACAGCTGGACGCACGGAGTGCGACGTAGGCTTGACACTGGTGTATTCATTTCTCCTTCAATACCAAGTGCCTAGTTTTGTTTTTCACCGGTAACATGCGTAATATTAATTAGGAGTAGTCATCTCGCGGAAACGTAAACCATTTGAATGATAATTATATCACATGCGTAAGTATTTTCCTTCCTGGTCGGAGCTTCTATGTGTGCTGATGTTTTTTTGCTTGTGTTTGTTGGTGTTCTTTTCACTTTTCATTGCGGAGCGAATACAAATCTTTTCTTTTTTTTTGCTGGGTTTTGTGTCAATGGCATCTGCATCTAAGTTTTTCTCTGGAAAGCTATTAAGTCCTTACTCAGAATTTGTAAGAAGATATAGGCAGGAACGAATATACAGAAAAACTTTCACCCTTTTCGTTCGTATATGCAATCCCGCCTCTTCTACGTGGTGTTGGCGTCGTATTCGCGCTGAATGCTACCGCACTAACGAAACAAGAATGCTGTGTTGTAGTTCCCAAAATTAACGTTTCACATGCTCAGGTGCTTGAAACCTAAAGCTACTGCATCAATTAAAAATTCCTGTGACCCCGTGTTCAAGGATTTTTCAATACACTCCAGTATCCAAAGGCAGCTTGAGCACAAAATAATAAAGAAGTCAATTAGACGCACTGTCTCCTTCCACGCGGAGCCGGCTTGACAGCAGAGTACCCTTACAAAAATGAGTTTAAACTGTCTATAGAAAGTCTATAATATCTTTATACACGATATTGCCTTTCCTTAGATTTGGTCCTTCGTTGATACAAAGCCTATATGCGTTCCATAGATGGAAAGTCGATAAGGTTTCTATTTCTTTTTGTCTACTCGCAATCTATAGACGGCCTATAGAAAAAGGTCGATATGGTGTTTGTTTCTTTTGTGTCGACTTACCTTTTATAGACTACCGATAGACGAAAGTCGATATTCTATCTATTTTTGTCTATATTTAGTCTATAGACTTTATATAGATGAAAGTCGCTAAGGTTTCTATTATTTTTTGTCTACTCGCAGTCTATAGACGGTCTATAGAAAAAGGTCGATAAGGTGCTTTTCTTTTTTGTCTACTTCCTCTCTATAGACCACCTATAGACGAAAGTCGATACAGCCTCTATTTACTGTTGTTTATTCTTGGCCTTTAGACTGTCGACACACTAGAGTCGATAAGGCGTTGATTATTTCTGTCTGCCATTAGTTTATAGATTGATTGTAGAGAAAAGTTGATAAGGTGAATATTTCTTTTGTTTCTTCCCGCTCTACGCTTTTCTTCACAAACATACACATGCACACATTCACGTACACACCCACGCACGCACGCACGCACGCACACACACACACACACACACACACACACACACACACACACACACACACACACACACACACACACACACACACACACACACACTCACACACGCACGCACGCACACACACGCACACACACGCACACGCACACACACGCACGCAAGCCACACTGTGTGTGCAAAACGCTAATGCCAGTAGCGGAAGGCAGAATTCCTGCCCTCTTTCAGATGCAGAGCTCACTCTCGTCTCTGAGGACCTCTCCGAAAACTAAGAATGCGAGCGGCACATGTGCCGGCGATACCCTGAGAGCACGCCGAGTGAACTAGTGAAAATATGTCTTGGGAGTTGCTAAATTGTTATTTAATAAAAAGCACAAAAGTTGCCCGAACGAAACGGCTAAGGCCGTTTGTTTCATCCTCGTCTTTCGTAGCCCATTATGTTGGTTATGGCGCGAACAGTATTACCTGCAACATCTGGGTGTCTGTTCGCGCGCATGTCAGTGCAGGTGTTCTAACCTCTGGAACAACAGTTCCGAGCAATCCTACTCGATATAAAAAAAGGAGCTGCTATGTTCAGTCTCCACATAAACTATTGTCTTTTAAGAACAAACGGAGAATAAGACACATGTATGTCCTGGAGCTTTACACATAGGCTTTACTTTCAATGTGCATTGTAAGAGGCGTGCCAGTACCGTCGTTTGCATGAAATAGTGCTTTTGCAAGTATTCTGTCCGTGCCGAAGAAGCAGTAGGAATTACTGAGAGCGAATGGCTTGGCAAGTGTTCTTGTCGCCAGCCTCTAAAGCAGCAATGAATCAAAAGTACCGATACTTTTACCGGCTTCATTTTCTATTGCTACTGGTTGTACTTCTAATCGCAAATGTTCTGTGTCAAACCGCAGGTCGTTTTCCCAAAAAGAAGGCAAGTATGCAAGGTCACCCTTTTTCTGAGTAACGAACACTAAGAGCGTCGTTTCGCAGGCAACCTGATTTATATCTAGTAAATAGATAGTGAGCAATAGCTAATATGTTAATTGTTATGTTAACATAGAGCGTGGTCATTATTAAATAATAATTGCTTCAAATTTTGCTCATGGACGGCTCCTTCCACTGTTTCAATCGTACATTCTTTCTAGGATATATTTGCGCTCTTCTTTAAATATTGTGATCCTGATAGATTGAGGCAGTAAAATCATTTACAAAATATTAATATTAAATATTTGCCATACTTATGACAGCTATTAGAAAGTCCGATATGTACTTTGTTGTATATATAGTGTGCGAGAACCACGTCTTAATATTACTGTCTCCGTGCATAGGATAAATTTTAAGCTCTACTTAAAAAAAGATGTCAGCGTGTTATGTCAAAAGACTACAGGAAAAGTCTCACCACACCGCCGATATGTTTTTATAAGAAAAGTGGGCTTACACTAAGCTGGAAATGTATCTGGCTTATGTTAAACGCCCTGAGGTGCTTTTCGTTTACAATGTTTGACAATAATAGGTACATTATTGTAATAGGTGCCCAAAACGTGTACATTTTCATTGTTAAGCAAACTTCACTTCAACTAATATAAATACAGGTAGCAGCGTTTACTTGCCTTTTTTAAAGTGTGCCCCCGTACTTTAAACGTGCAATAAAACAGTTCCTAAATGTGGCAAAATTCGGACATCTTGCGTTAGGTGCAGTATTGCAAGGCTTCTTTATGCCGTTGCACTCGTATCTTTCTAAACTGTTGCAGTGCAATTACAATGCAGCAAATTCGGCATGTTCTCGCAAAAATAAACGTAACTGTGCTGGTTTATTGACCGGCCTTCTGACAATCACCAGTTGTGATACCCACCGACGGAACGACGACTTCATTGGCACTATGATTAACAGCCACAGACACGGCGAAATTTCCTGTTCAAATACGTTTTTTGTATAAAAATTGTCAGTCTGCTAGAACGTTCATTTAGTGTAGAGGTCAGCATGAATGGTATTTCCCTCAATATGAAATAAGCAATAGTACCGGCCATTAGCGGAATAACATATTGTCACGATTCACAAGCAGCAGGAACTGACAAAACAAGTCCGGGCACTTTAATTGTAGGCAGACTGTACACGATTAGGCAGGCACATCGTCTTCTCATCTCCAATGCCCGATATCTTCGTCTTTCTCCATGTGTCGCATATTGAATGTGGCATTTGCCACCCTCCAGAGTTAGCATCGACCCTATGCTCACCTATCGGCAGGAAGATGTGCCAGACGAGGTGTGAACACTTCATTCTGAACAATATGGCTGCATGCGCACAATGTGTACGACTTCTGGTGGGCAGTGCCTCACCCTGAACGAAGTAGGACTGTCAGGGATAACCTCATAGTTCAGGTCACTGAGGCGTCGTACAACGTTGTACGGACCAAAGTACCTCCTGAGTATCTTTTCTGAAAGCCCTCGCTGATGGATTGGACTCTAAACTCACACTTTGTCGCCTGGCTAATATGTGGTGTATCGGTGCCGTAGATTGTAACGTCGATCGTCGTAGTCCTTTGTCAGGTGATTCTGACGCGGGCGAGTGGTCTAGCTTCTTCAGCCCGTTGAGCGAAAGCTTCAGCGTCCATGCCTGTGTTACCACAGTTACGTGGTAAAATCGCATCCAGCATCGCCGTCACTTCACTTCCATGAAGAAGGCTAAATGCTGATGTCTTTCGCGTGTATTATAAGCGAATGCGATGTGCGGTAAAACGTCATCCCAAGCTTAATTTCCCACGCCTTGGTTTCTACACAGCACGTCCGCCATGGTCTTGTTCAAGCGTTTTGTTAGGCCGTTCATTTGCGGGTGATTGGCTGCGGTCTTTCGGTGGCAAACCGAAAGGGAGGACCTTGAATGCGTAAAGCCCTTTAGACATCATGAAAGCATTCTTTTCTCAGTCTCTCTCGTCAACTTCTATTTGCCAATAGCCACATTTTAGGTCCATCGACCAGAAGTAGCGGGCATGCTTCAGCCTGTCGAGAGAATCGTCAGTACGTGGTAGTAGGTATACGTCTTTCTTTGTCACCTTGTTCAACTTACGGTAATCGACAAAAAAAACGTAAACTTCCGTCTTTCTTTGTTTACCATCCCTACTGGCGATGTCCACTGGCTTTTTGATGGTTGGGTAACGTCGTCATCGCGCATTTTCTGCATTTGCTCTTGGATCGCTTCACGTTTTTTTTGGGGGCTACACGGTACAGGTTTTGTCGGATTGGTCTCACTGTCTCCTCCGTGATATTGCGGTGCTTCGTCAGTGGCGTCTTACCGACTCTGGATGCCAACAAGAAGCAATCGCTAAACTGGTGCAGCTTGTCCACAAGGCGCCGCCTTTCCTCTGGTCATAAGCTTGCACTCACGTTGAGAGCAGGTAACGGGACCGAAGCGTATTGCTCTCCCTGTTGTAATGCAAAGTACTCCTCGAATACGGCAATCTCGTCAAGGTAAGCAACTTCTGCGCCTTTTGCAATGTGTCATCGTTACTTGCTGAAGTTTGTCAGCAGAAGTTCAGTTTGGCCAGGCTTCTTGTTATGGCAACACCTTGAGTGAGCAAACGCGTAATTAGCTGCGCCGCAAGACCTTCCCAATCGCAGTGTGTCGCAATTGACGGAAACAAGACTGCAAGGTAACGGTGGTACGGTGACGTCGTCTATGATGTGCAAGGACTCGTGTTGTAGTTCTGCGCTTTCGTCCCCAGAAAAAGTAAGTATACCTTCTGGTATGTTGACCGCGCCGTACCCGCATAAGAAGCCCATGCCTAAGATTACACCTTTGCTAAAGTCACGAAGAATAACAAAATTTTCTACGAATGACGAATCCCCTATGTTGACCCTTGCAGTAAACTTGCCAGTTGGTGTCAGTAGCTGGCCTCCAGCCCCTCTAATGTGCTGCCCTGACCCCTCCATCCGCACCTTGCGTGGTCTGTCCGCCAGTTTGCACTCACAATTGAAAAGTCTGCGCCAGTGTCTACTGGCACCGTGACGTCGGCGCAGTCAATTGAGACACTAACATTGGCGCTAACAATCTCATCAGACGTCATATCATCCGGCTGTATCGGCTTTTCATCGATGGCAGTGGGGTATTTTTGGTACTTCGACGTGAGGCAACCATCCTCCCTGAGCCCCTGCTCCACAGTTTCCCCGGCGTCGACTGGGAGATCGCCCTCAGGCCGCGACGGCGGAACTGCGCCTTGAAGGCGGAAAACAATGTCCCGGAGAAGGGGATCGCGACTTTAACGAGGAGAATCGGCTCGCCAGAACGTACGATTTGCGTCAATGTTCGGCCATCATAATCACGACGAGAAGCAGTGGAAGGAAACTCTTGGTCCCCTTCGACGCGATTAGGGCAATGGCGGCAGATCTGGCCCGCTTCCCCACAGTAGAAGCACAAGGGCCTGTAGTCAGCTGTGCGCTAAATGTGGCTTCTCTGAAGCGGTTATCGTGTCAATTGTTCCCTATTGCACCAAGGTGATACCTGTTCTGACTGCTGCTGATACTGCGGCGTCGGCATCGGGGGTGGCGGTTGACGGACAACGTCTGCGTAGCTGGGCTGCCACGTCTGGGGACGTGGCTCGGGAGCCGAGAACGCTTGACTCATTTCTTGGCACACAACTTCAGCCACCGACACCGCTTTACGTTCCCTTGGCATGCCAGTGAGTTTCTTAACCTTTTCCAGAATAATTTCGCGTATCAGCCAGCGCAAAGAACCCTCCTCTGTGGCTGTCACTGCTCCGGCGCGTGCCGGTCCAACGCTGGTCAGGTGACCATTCTGGCGGCTGCAGAGGTGTAACGCGCGCTCTTTGGCTCTCGATTCTTTAATAAGTTCATTGACACTTGTCGGCGGGTTCCGCACAAGGCTGACAAACAGCTGCTCACTTAAGCTGCGCATGAGGTGGCTGAGGTTTTTTTTTTCGACGGCTAAGACGAGTTATGTTCTCAGCGAACATGGCCACATTTTCATTCAGATTTTGAATCCATGATATCAAAGACGCTGCTCGTGGTCTCGCCTTTCGGTGCTCCCGAACATATGGAGCAACTCGCGGCGGAACTGATCCCAGCTTGGTCAGATTCCCTCGAGATTTACGAAGCACGTGCCGGCTGTGCCTTCAAGAGACAAATACACTTGGGATCGCTCCTCTGCAGCATGCTACTCATTATACTTGGCTTCGCGCTCGTACTCCTCAAGCCAGTCTTCTGCATCCTCGCAGGCATTGCCGTGAACCTCACGGGAGATCGAGGAGTCACAAGAGTCACATGTGCAAGGCCTGAGTCTTCAATGTCTTGGGCACTCGTGCTAACAGGCACACTTCCTGGCAGGAGACGAAATGCAGGGCTTAGGCCTAGTAGGCGACGGCTGGCGCGGTGAACGGGTGTGTTGACACGGGGAAAACGTCCTGGGCTTGATGTGGGGCTGTCAATAGACATCCAGACTATTCACTCAGCACCTCCACCATAGTTACGATTCACAACCAGCTGGAACTGATCAAACAGGACAGGACACTCTAATTATAGACAAACTGAAAACGATTAGGCTATGGCTTCGTCTTCTCTTCTCAAATGCCCGAGATCTTCGTATGTCTCTACGTGCAGCATAATGGATGCGGAAATATTCGGGAATGCAAACTCTGTGGGAATCACTTTTGGCGAATATTTCAATTTTGATGGAGGAACGCTTGTCTTTTTTTCCACCCGTGCAGGACAACGTAGCCCTACGACAAGTTCGACTTATTTTGATCGAGAAAGGATCGAGAAAAATAAATTTCCAGTGCCCGAACATTTGCATCCCACGTAAGGCAACGGCGGAATGGAGAGGCTGAAATGACCACGGCGGCGTTACTTTGACATTCTTTCCACGCCTCTATGGCAATGAACGAACAATAACGATACCATTACAATGGGAAGACAATGATGTCTCGACAGCAACCGCAACACAACCATCGGGTGACGACGCTTGAAAAGTGATGCTGCAGCGACCAACACGGCCGATTATAGCTTTATGACGATGACGTAAAGGCAATTAACTCTCGGCAATTATATCAATAGGGCGGCTTTAGAACAAAAGCTCCGCAATGACGAAATGATGGCGAGGTTATGCTCAGAAGGATCCCTGAACCGTCGTTATGAACTTGTCTAAGCGACAATATATTCCTGTTGGCACGACTACGGAATGATCACTACACCACGACGACAGCGTGACGACGACGAAATGACGAAGATGTTATACTGAATATGATGCATGAAGACGGAAGAGTAATAATTGCGTGGCAGCGGTAAATTTTCTTGCTACTTAATTCAGGAAGGTTCTGTCGAGGATAGAAAAGCATTAAAGCAGAGTTCCCAAGGAAGGCAGAGCAGAAAATATCCTCTTGGAGGACTATGTCTAGTATATGTTTCAATACTTACTGTGTTTCGCATAGCAAATAAACAGCAAAAGAAATAACAAAGGACACACTACATAGCTACAACTGTTCGCTCATTTGTTCTTTTCTTTCTTCTGGGGGGGGGGAGGCAGCGATGTACGTTAACTGCTAGAATAGGTTGAAAATTTCGAGAGCAAGAAAAATATCACATATATTAGGAACTGTGTTTGCATACCGTACACAGCGAAAAATTCAAAATTATGTAGGAAGAAAGCACCTCAAAGAACCGATCGTAAGAGCACCATTTGAAATGATTGCAGATCCGCCTATATGAACAGCGCTGCAGTGCCGCAAAGATATGTAAGTATGGAACATGCTGTCGAAGAAAGGGTGCACTAGCAACGTGTCATCCACATGCACGGTACGGCAAAAACTGCACAGAACGTCCAGTAAAGGGAATCTATAACGGTCACTGCAATTGTGCCTACGGCCAAGGTAGGAAATAACTATTTTGTAATCCGGGAAACATGCTGTTTTGTCCTTTGCAATAGGTTGAATGGCGCCGCCCGTGCTTGTATTGCTGACATCGGAGAATCGACATCATGTTTACGACGCATATATAAAGCAAAATATGTCATTTTTGCTGAAATCAAAGAACAGAATATTGAGGTACCTGCTTCTAGTACATATGGAGCAACCCATATTATTCAAAGCTTGTTATTGTTCCGAGCTAGGAAATAAGTATTCAGTTATATATGCGAGGAATGATTATGCCTTTAGCTTGCACAATGCTGCACATATCACACAAGTGAAAGTATTTTGAAGCGAATTTGCTTTCCTCTTCGCTCGACTTTCGCGTTGCTGCTGCTGCCGCAGCAGCAATAGTCGTACTGACACTGTTGAAGTAATTATGATATTTGAGAACTAAGTCAATTGTTTCGGCGAAATGCAGAAAAATATTGTGTGTGTCGCCAAGCGACAACAACCATCATTAGCTTGGTTGTGCCCAGCTACGCGGCATTTCCACATTTTGAAATCTTGGTGCATGATGTTTGGGACACCTAATTTAATGGCGTCGCTCCAAAGCTAGCGGCGCTCATTTTGACATCACAGCTTTCGTCACGCTTCACTTCACTTCACTTTTATTTTCCTTAAAGACCCCTGAAATGGGGGTATTACATAAGGGGTGGGGTTTACAAATGTGCATTTTAATTGGTGGCCACATGAGTTCAGTGAAGAATATTAGTAATAAGCTTATCAGCAAACGTCGTTGAACAGGTGATTTCAGTTATGTGACCGGGCAGGCCGTTCCAGTCGCTTGATGATCGGCAAAAGAAGGACGCAGAGAAAGTTGTAGTTCGGCTGCGTGGACGGGTTACTTGCAAGGAATGCCCTGTACGCAGGGAATGGCGAGGGGGTGGGGCCAGCACATATGGTGCATGGTGGAGCGAACTGTAATAGAACTTGTGAAAGAGGATTAACGAATCAATGCGACGCCGGGATGATAGCGTGGTTAAGGCGGACTGTGCTTTAAGTAGTGATACGCTAGTGTTATAAGAATACGAAGAATGAATGAATCTGGCCGCACGATTCTGAATTCTTTCAAGTGCATTGATAAGGTAAGTTTGATGTGGTGACCAGATGGGGGATGCGTATTCAATTTTCGGACGTACGAGCGTCTTGAATGCTAGTAGTTTGACGTGTTGCGGTGCATGACGCAGATGGCGTTTTAGGAATCCAAGTGTTTGGTTAGCAGATGCAGTAATGCGCGTAACATGAGCAGACCAGTCTAAGTCGTATGAAAGGGTGACGCCGAGGTATTTAAATGTGTCCACTTTTTCTAAGGTAGTATTAGTAATATTATACGGTGAGTATAAGGGCTGATGGCGGCGAGTGAGACACATTACTTAACATTTATTGGCGTTAAGGGTCATTAACCAGTGGTTGCACCAGCTATGCACTTTGTTAAGGTCATTTTGTAAGATACTGTGGTCAGAGTCATTAGTAATTGTGCGGTAGATGACACAATCATCAGCGAACATACGTATTTGAGAGGTAACATTAAGGGGAAGGTCGTTAATATAAATAAGAAAAAGTAGGGGGCCTAGAACACTACCTTCTGGGACGCCAGAAGTTACAGGGAGGGGTGCGGAGGTGCGATTGTTGACATGCACTGACTGTGATCGGTTAGTGAAAAATTCAATAACCCAATTTAAGACGTCAGGGTGCAGGTTCAGCTGGGAGAGCTTGAGTATTAGGCGTTGGTGAGGTAACTTGTCAAATGCTTTAGCATAATCCAGAAAAATGGCATCTATTTGGGTGTTAGCATCAAGATTAACGTGTAAGTCATGGACGAACATAGCAAGTTGCGTTTCGCACGAGAGACCTTTACGAAAACCGTGTTGGGATGGGTGAAAATAGTTGTTAGCGTCAAGGAAGTGCATAATTTGGGTGAAAATGACGTGCTCCATTATCTTGCAGGGTACGCTGGTTAGGGAAATCGGTCTGTAGTTAAGAGGCGAGTTTTTATTACCTGATTTGTAGATTGGAACGACCTGCCCTTCCTTCCATGTGACGGGGATGCTACAGGAGGATAAAGACTGTGAGAAGATTAATCTAAAGTACGATGCGCAGATGAGTTTAGTATTTTTTAACAGTTTAGAGTTGATGCCATCCGCCCCAGATGACGATGAGAGTTTTAGCTTTTCAATTATTGATGTTATGCCATGTTCAGTGAATTCGATCGGTGACATAACAGATTGCACAGCTGACGGTGGTATAGGTAACAGAGCATCAGGTTCAGTGGTGAATACTGATGAAAACGCGCGGTTAAATGCTGGCTTGTCAATGAAACATTTCGGCCCAAGTAGGAAGGTGTCATAAAGCAGAGTGCACCAGCCTGCCATCCAGCAGGCTCTGGCACTGCACGTTTTGATTTGGTTTTGCCGAAGCGCAGCCAAAACGCAGGCGAGAGCTTGCGTGAACAATGAACGCGCGGATCGTACAGGGCCGGTATTTTGTAGCGATGCCTTTTCCGATTCTATGCATTTTCATGCTTTTCGCGCTTGGCCAGTGGTCAGAACGACTGTCTGCGCACATTATCAACGGGATCGGACGGCTGTGTGTGGTGGATGACAAGAATACCATAGAATAACGCATAAGGCATCGCTACAAGATAGCGGCCCAGGCTTCCGAGAACGGGCGCGAGGGTGACGTAGTCTCTCGGTGATACCCCCTCCCCTCACGCAAGATCTGGCACCAACAGGATTTCCCTTTCACTCTGCTTTGTTCGGTCGAGGGACGTTTGTGACGTAACATCACAGCCAATGGAAATTTATGTGCGGTTTTTTTTTTGCTTATACAGATGACAGGCGCCAGCTTTTTCGCTCAATGGCCCATTTGATGCCTTTGAATAAAATGGGTAGTAGAGTGGCATCGCTAAGGCAAATTTGACATCGAGATTGTGAAATAAGCAAGACATAGTTCAAAAACTTGTGATTGTAAACAATTGGAAGAACTTCTTATGGGTATTAGCGTAAATTCAGTTTCCCTAAGAAACACTGAACAATGCAAACAAAATTTAAAAATGAGCTTCTAATATTCTCAAATAAGTAATTCGTGAGCAATATAAGCGGTACGTCGTTCTTGTTATTGTGCATATGGTGCTGAAAAAAAACCGTCAAATGGACCTATTAAACTATTGCACCTTTTATTTTAATTTTCACAACACCTAAATGAATTAATTCGGTAATGCGGATTTATTATGTTTCTTTAGAACATTTCGATAAAAAAGCCAGCAGGCCTATTGCATAAGTTTCTTAGGCTGGAAAGTGCACGTTACATATACTATAGGCGCGCTAGCATATAGGAATTTTTTTATTTCGCGGAAGTTTCAGTACATAAATGGATTCATAATGCTAGAAGGAAACAAACATACCAAATTTCTCAACGTTTTGCATGACTGTTGTGATTAGTTTGATTATCCGACGAATGCTTCCGTTTTACCATAACATTTTCTTTTGGTTTCGTAAATCAGCAAAATTTCTGTTTGAAAAGAGGAACATTGTTGTGAGAAAAAAAGAACTTCAGTGATGTCGCATAGGATGCTTTCCATCAAATTGAAATCTTGTTGAATTCTTCATTTTCATTAACGCATTCGATATTACTGACCAGAATGTAATGATATAAATATATACGAATTTGAATTTGATGTCCTCTTTTGAGAGGTAATATTGACTACTTTAAGTACCTTTATAATAGCAACGGAATCGAGAACTCAGACAGCGCTTTCGTATCAAAAAAGCATGCAGTACAGTATATGTTTGTTTCAGGGTGCGTACTTTTTACCTGCGAAGAAAAACATTACCAATATTTATTTACATTTGAATTTATATAAATTCGTATAGAATGCTGTTACACTGGTCGCGTACTAAATATGTTTAGGTCGTTGTTGCTAATTTAGCAAAATGAACGCAATGTATTTATCTTATTGTATGGAAACCATGTTTTATTGAAAGGAAAACAGAGCTTTTTTTCCTAGCCTGTGCCCAGATGCTGAAACACATTAATGGCGTTGCACGCTCGACGCATGTATCCGACTAAAAAGATATTGAACAACGTGAAATACCTTCAAATACGAATAATAAAGTATAGAACATTGAGCCCACGTCTTCGGTCAGTATATGTAAGACCGTTTTAAGGGCCACTACAATATAACGGGGGGCTCCGACTCGGGAAGAAGACGAAGAGCACGACATTGCTGTTTAAAAAATCAGCAAGGACCCAGGAATCCACAATGTTACATGTAGCTGATGCACAAGGCTTTTTACAACGATTCTATGTGTAGGCCAACGATCACCAAGATGGCGACCAGTTAGCAATCGAGAACACGTCGTCTCCCTCTTCTTCAGCGCAGCCACACTTTTGTGGCTATTTTGCATCACCACTGCGAGCAGAGAGAGAGAAAACATTTATTCGGACCATCGAGGTGGTTGCTCTTGAGGTCGAGTGGGTGGTGTCCTCATTCCAGGACTCCACTGGCCATGGCTGCTCGACGTACTTGCTGGACGAGAGCTTCTTGTCCCGCCAGGGTATCGCCGGTCAGCTGTACCTCCCACCGCTCAAATGACGTGCTAGGAGTCTTTAAGTGTTGAGGCAGTAAAAGCACCGTCCCAGTCCTTAACCCACACAACCATGGTGAAATGTGTGTCATAGGGTTTTAGTCCCGCTACGTCAACAATGTCCCTTGCCGCTGACGATGACGCCGAGGCGTTGGCGGGGAGGATATCATGTTTGACATCGCTAACTTGTCGCAACACACGGTATTAACCACTGTAACGCGACAGCAGCTTCTTCGCAACGCCCTCATAGCTGGTGGGTGGCTATAGATAATCACCAGAGAGCCCGGAGAAAAGTGCACGTCACGATGGTGGCAATCATAGGGGCTGGCTGATACAACAGCGAGGCTGCTAGACGGGTGAGCATGAGCTGCCTAGCGTGCTCGGCGTGTGCGATCGCGTCGCGGGCGCATTAAGGGGCAGATAGTGCGGGCGAGGTCGGCAAGGTGTCCAAGGGAAACACGGGTTCACGGTTGTTTAGGGGATAGAATGGTGAATAGCCGGCGGTGTCGTAACGCAATGAATCGCGCCCAAACGTCACATATGGTAAATGAAGATCACAGTCATTGTTATCGTCCGCAACGTACTACGAACGCATGTCGGTGACGGTCCGGTGAAAGCGCTGCGTGAGGACGTTGGTCTGTGGGTGGCATGAAGTGATGAATTTGTGCTTTGTCGAGCAGGAGCGGATGATGCCTTCGACAACTGCCGAAAGAAAACTACGCCCATGGTCAGTTACTGTTTGGCGTGGAGCACTGTGCACTACAATCATGTAGAGTAGAAAGTCAGCGACGTCAGTAGCGCAACGTGCCAGGAGGGCTCTTGTGATGGCGTACCGCGCTGCGTAATTAGTAGCGATGGTGCCGCAGTCAATTATTGGATTGTCTTGTTGTAGAGGGCTTCGTTAAAAATACTAAAGGACGGCATTTAATAGGAATTTATAACAGTTGCTCGACTTCCTACGTTTCCAAGGCTCTTCTTACTGCGGAGCACGTATATATATATATATATATATATATATATATATATATATATATATATACAAACACTAAACTTGACAAAGAGCAAGTTGATGTGCTTCATCCGAAAATGTGTAAATGCTAAATTTACGTGTCATGCTTAATGCTTTCCCACACTTCATCCTACAAGTACCTGTGTGTTCTTCTCACAGAGAATCTATCATGGGTTCCACACATCCCTTCTACATGCGCCAAAGCATCACGTTCTCTTGGCTATCTACAACGGAACTTGCGAAATGCCCCGCTAAACATTCGAAAACTCGCTTTCCAAACATTCACCTTGCCACAGTTAGATTTCGTCCCCTCAATTTGGTCCCCTCATCAAAATTACCTAACAAGTATGACGGAAATTGTACAAAATATAGCAGCCCGGTTCATATCACGTAACTACGCTATAAACTCAAGCGTTACACAAATTAAACTAGACCTTTTGTTGCCGCCGTTAGATATCGGCCGCAACATCGCTCTTCTGTACTTATTCCACATATATATACACTAATAAACGAACCCGGTTACAACTACAAATACCCCACTCTTTTTCACGCAGATTACATAATCAGTTCAGTTTCATGCGCATATACGGTAAAACAGGTGCATTTAATTCATCTGCACTTCCTAGTGCCATTCGTCTCTGGTATGGCCTCCCTGATAACATAGCCTCCATATCGAATCCCGACACGTTCCGCTATCAGTTACTCACGCTTTTCCCATTAAATACCGTTCACGAGTGCCCAATCGAGTGTATTTGATCGCGTATTTTTCCAATGTTGTATATTTTTTTCATAAACAGTATTCATTTTGCTCTGTAACAAGTATTCGTGTGCCTTCAGATATTGCTTTGTAGTCCCTGTGCCTTCAATATTGTGTAACACGGCAATCTTTCTATAGCACCGTTCCTGTTGGAAATTTGTGTTTTTTATACCTTCACTGTTTAATATGCCCCCCTTACTTCTTGCCCTGTCATAGGGCCTGTGGGTTCTTTAAATACATATATATATATATATATATATATATCACGTACTGTGTCAATGACCTATTTAATAGAACCTTTGTACCTAATTGCGTTGTGTTGTTCTCGCACATTTGCTTTTTATTTATTATGCGTTTCATGTTTCGTATCGCAGTGACATTTCACGACGACCATCGTTCGTCCTCTTAGTGACTCTTAAAGTGCCGTTTAACGTGTCAAAACTTTCAGGGCTCTACATAACACATCATATTGGTTAAGTTGAAATATTTGGCGAATCTGGCGTCTTTATCGTGTACTCAGAGCTCTGCCGGACTTCTTAGGCTGGGGGTGCATAACACTGCCGAGGAGATTGCCGAAGCCCAAGAACGCGCGCAACTCACTCTAAATTCTTCTAAATGCTTCTACATTCTTCTACATGTCATCATCGCTTTTGCGTCGGGTGCGCGACGAGTTCGCGTCCTCGCCGGACCTACAATAAAGTTTATTCACTTACTCACTCACTCATTCACTGCCGGCCTACTGACTACTGTCCCCGCCACTGTCATCGGACTACTTTCACCGCAGCCAGGATTCGAATCTGCGAACTTGTGTTCCGCAGCCAATTACACTATAGGCAATTAGCCAGCGAGGTGGGTCTCCGTGATTCGCTTGTTTCAGTAAACGAAACATTAGAAAACTTCAAAACAACTACCGAACACCCTGCCTTTGTGCGAAACCGTTGTAGAGATAACATTTACGTAATTAAGCGCAAGTGTAGAAATAAACATTGAACAATACAGCAAATGAGCAAAGCCTACGGGAAACTTGTAGATGGCTTTCTGAAAACGTCGTCCTCTTAATTCAGCACCATCCTGGTATGTATGCGCCCCCACCTCGTAACGTCATCGGTGTCTCCAAACTGTCGACCAGTTAAGAAGACGACCTGCGACAAAAGCACGCAATGCAGTTCACTTGCCAGTATCGTAGGTGTACTATCTTTAGTAGCAATGCAGATCTATGGTACTGAAAACATGAAGCGGATATTTTCTGAAGCCGCCCCTTTGTACCTTGCCATGGCTAATTTGTCATTTTCGCCATGGCGGTGAAAAACAACATTTTGCCCATGAATATGAATAGGAACGAGCGCATTCCACCATGGCAACCTGCACTTGGCTGCCGAACGTTATCAGCGCTACTGCGTCATGGGTGAAAGTTGGTCAGCATGACAACTGAACGCAAGGACTACGACGTAGGCTTGACAGTGGCGTATTCATTTCTCCTTCAACACCAAGCGCCAAGTTTTGTTTTTGACTGGTAGCATTCGTTATAATAATTAGGGGTAGTCATCTAGCGGAAAAGCAAACGATTTGAATGATAATTATCTCCCATGCGTAAGTGTTTTCCTTCCTGATCGGGGCTCCTATGTGTGCTGATTTCATTTGCTTGTTTGTGTGGATGTTCATTTCACTTTTCATTGCGAGGTTAACTCAAAACTTGTCTTTTTTCTTTTTGCAGGGCTTTGTGTCAACGGCGTATGCATCTAAGAAATGGCGGGACACTATAATTTTCCTATAAGTTTTTCTCAGGAAAGCTAGTAAATCGTTACTCACAATCTGTAAGAAGATATATGCAAGAACAAATGTACATAAAAATATTTACCGTTTTTGTTCGTATATGCAATCCCGCCTATTTCACGTGCTCAGCTGCTTGAAACCTCAAGCTACTGCATCAATTAAAATTTTCTATGAGCCCGTCTTCAAGCGTTTTTCAGCCCACTCCCGTATCCCCAGACAGTGTTGGCACAAAATAATTGAGAAGTCAATTAGACGCACTTTCTGCTTCCACGGAGCCGGCTTGACACCGGAGAATATATCCCTTACAAAAATGACTTTGGACTGTCTATAGAAAGTTTATCGACCTTTTATAGACGATCTTGCCTTTCTTTAGAATTAGTCTTTTGTTGATACAAAATCTATAGACGGTCTATAGATGGAACGTCGATAAGGTTTCTATTTCTTTTTGTCTACTCGCAATCTATAGACGGTCTATAGAAGAAAGTCAATATGAGGTTTGTTTCTTTTTGTCTGCTTTCCCTTTATAGACTAGCTATAGACAAAAGTCGACACAGTCTGTATTTATTTGCGTCTATTTTCTGTCTACAGACTTTCTACATATGAAAGTCGGCAAGCTTTGTATTTCGTTTTGTCTACTCGCAATCTATAGACGGCCTATAGAAAAAGTCGATATGATGTTTGTTTCTTTTGGTTTACTTCCCCTCTATAGGCTACGTGTAGACAAATGTCGATACAGTCTCTATTTATTTTGCATATTTTTTTGTTTATACGCTCTATACAGACAAAATTGATAAGGTTTCCATTTCTTTTTGTCTACTCTCAGTCTTTAGATGGTGTATAGAAAAAAGTTGATGAGGTATTTTTGTCTACTTCGCTTCTATAGGCTACCGATACGCGAAAGTCGATACAGTCGCTACTGTTTATTCTTGGTCTTTGGACTGTATACAGACGAGAGTCGATAAGGAGTTGAATATTTTTGTCTGCTCCCAGTTTATAGATTGTCCACAGAGAAAAGTTGATAAGGTGAATATTTCTTTTTGTAGCTTCCCAGTCTACGTAGCTCTTCACAAACACACACATGCACACAGTCACGTACACACACACCCACGCGTACACCTGCCCACACACACACACACATATATTTATGGAGCACATTTTGAGCAACAAAAAACTCTAACGGGTGTTTCTCATACAGCTCTACAATATTCTCATTGATACTTTTCATCTAATTGCATAATTGAGAAGTTGATTTATTAGGACTGATTACCTAATCAAGAGGAATGAAAAAAATTATCTGAGCATCTCCAAGTGACGGCAAACAACATTACCTTGGTTCACTCCAGGTGCGTAGCATTTGCATACTTGAAGGTCTGGCTCAATTTAAGTGAAACACCGTGCATATCTCTTTGCAGTTCGAACTATTCTCCACAGTCTCCTGTATCACCGCCGATGAAGGACATAGAGTGGGACGTCACCAAAGGTCATGTTAACTTGAGCGAACAGCCCGTATACCGACTGTGGTAAGGCGTGAGATGAAGTAGAAAGCAGCCGATACGGTAGAAGTCTTATTGCTTCAGGCTTACGTGCCGTCTATAGATTGACTCTTGACAAAAGTCGTTAATATCAGCCCAACTCGTGTACGCTGTAACCAAGCGTAGGTAGCGGTGAATAACATGGAGCTACGTTTGATATAAGCCACCGTATTCGAAACAGGCATCAAGCGAACAGCAGGCACTCATAATGTTTGCAGCTGACAACGCAGAATTTGCGAGTGTTCGATGAAGCGATGGCGCACGTGTGGTGTGTGTGTGTTGTGTCTCCTCCGATTCTCCGATACTTTTCACGTTGTGCTCATATCTCGGCTACATCACTAACATCGGATGGTTTTTCGTTGGCTAATAGCCTGCACTATAATGACATCAAAGTTTCTCTAATCATAATCATCATCATCATCAGCCTAGTTACGCCCACTGCAGGGCAAAGGCCTCTCCCATACTTCTCCAACTACCCCGGTCATGTACTAATTGTGGCCATGTTTTCCCTGCAAACGTCTTAATGTCATCCGCCCACCTAACTTTCTGGCGCCCCCTGCTACGCATCCCTTCCCTCGGAATCCAGTCCGTAACCCTTAGTGACCATCGGTTATCTTCCCTCCTCTTTACATGTCCGGCACATGCCCATTTCTTTTTCTTGATTTCAACTAAGATGTCGTTTACCCGCGTTTGTTGCCTCACCCAATCTGCTCTTTTCTTATCCCTTAACGTTACACCCATCATTCCTCTATCCATAGCTCGTTGCGTCGTCCTCAATTTCAGCAGAACCCTTTTCGTAAGCCTCCAGGTTTCTGCCCCATATGTGAGTACTGGTAACACACAGCTGTCATACACTTTCCTTTTGAGGGATAGTGGCATCCTGCTTTCATGATTTGAGCATGCCTGCCAAACGCACCCCAGCCCATTCTTATTCTTCTGGTTATTTCAGTCTCATGATCCGGATCCGTGGTCACTACCTGCCCTAAGTAGATGTATTCCCTTACCACTTCCAGTGCTTCGCTACCTATTGTAAACTGCTGTTCTCTTCCGAGACTGTTAAAAAATACTTTAGTTTTCTGCAGATTAATTCTCAGACCCACCCCTCTGCTTTGCCTCTCCAGGTCAGTGAGCATGCATTGCAATTGGTCTCCTGAGTTACTAAGCAAGGCAATATCATCAGCGAATCGCAAGTTGCTAAGGTATTCTCCATCAACTTTTATCCCCAATTCTTCCCACTCCAAGCCTCTGAATACCTCCTGTAAACATGCTGTGAATAGCATTAGAGATATCGTATCTCCCTGTCTGACGCCTTTCTTTATAGGGATTTTGTTGCTTTCTTTGTGGAGGACTACGGTGGCTGTGGAGCCGCTATAGATATCTTCCAGTAGTTTTACATATGGCTCATCTACACCCTGATTCCGTGATGCCTCCATCACTGCTGAGGTTTCGACTGAATCAAACGCTTTCTCGTAATCAATGAAAGCTATATATAAGGGTTAGTTATATTCTGCACATTTCTCTATCACTTGATTGATAGTGTGAATATGGTCTATTGTTGAGTAGCCTTTACGGAATCCTGCCTGGTCCTTTGGTTGACAGAAGTCTAAGGCGTTCCTGATCCTATTTGCGATTACCTTAGTAAATACTTTGTAGGCAACGGACAGTAAGCTGATCGGTCTATAGCTTTTCAAGTCTTTGGCGTCCCCTTTCTTATGCATTAGGATTATGTTAGCGTTCTTCCAAGACTCCGGTACGCTCGAGGTTATGAGGCATTGCTTATACAGGTGGCCAGTTTCTCTAGAACAATCTGACCACCATCCTTCAACAGATCTGCTGTTACCTGATCCTCCCCAGCTGCCTTCCCCCTTCGCATAGCTCCCAAGGCTTTCTTTACTTCTTCCGGCGTCACCTGTGGGATTTCGAATTCCTCTAGGCTATTCTCTCTTCCACTATCGTCGTGGGTGCCACTGGTACTGTATAAATCTCTATAGAACTCCTCAGCCACCTGAACTATCTCATCCATATTAGTAACGATATTGCCGGCTTTGTCTCTTAACGCACACATCTGATTCTTGCCTATTCCTAGTTTCTTATTCACTGTTTTTAGGCTTCCTCCGTTCCTAAGAGCCTGTTCAATTCTATCCATATTATAGTTCCTGATGTCCGCTGTCTTACGCTTGTTGATTGACTTCGAAAGTTCTGCCCGTTCTATTCTAGCTGTAGGGTTAGAGGCTTTCACACATTGGCGTTTCTTGATCAGATCTTTCGTCTCCCGCGATAGCTTACTGGTTTCCTGTCTAACGGCGTTACCAACGACTTCTATTGCGCACTCCTTAATGATGCCCATGAGATTGTCGTTCATTGCTTCAACACTAAGGTCCTCTTCCTGAGTTAAAGCCGAATACCTGTTCTGTAGCTTGATCCGGAATTCCTCTAGTTTCCCTCTTACCGTTAACTCATTGATTGGCTTCTTGTGTACCAGTTTCTTCCGTTCCCTCCTCAAGTCTAGGCTAATTCGAGTTCTTACCATCCTATGGTCACTGCAGCGTACCTTGCCGAGCACGTCTACATCTTGTATGATGCCAGGGTTCGCGCAGAGTATGAAGTCGATTTCATTTCTAGTCTCACCATTCGGGCTCCTCCACGTCCACTTTCGACTAACCCGCTTGCGGAAAAAGGTGTTCATTATCCGCATATTATTCTGTTCTGCAAACTCTACTAATAATTCTCCTCTGCTATTCCTAGAGCCTATGTCATATTCCCCCACTGACTTGTCTCCAGCCTGCTTCTTGCCTACCCTGGCATTGAAGTCGCCCATCAGTATAGTGTATTTTGTTTTGACTTTGCCCATCGCCGATTCCACGTCTTCATAAAAGCTTTCGACTTCCTGGTCATCATGACTGCATGTAGGGGCATAGACTTGTACCACCTTCAATTTGTACCTCTTATTAAGTTTCACAACAAGACCTGCCACCCTCTCGTTAATGCTATAGAATTCCTGTATGTTACCAGCTATTTCCTTATTAATCAGGAATCCGACTCCTAGTTCTCGTCTCTCCGCTAAGCTCCGGTAACACAGTACATGCCCGCTTTTTAGCACTGTATATGCTTCTTTTGTCCTCCTAACCTCGCTGAGCCCTATTATATCCCATTTACTACCCTCTAATTCCTCCAATAACACTGGTAGACTCGCCTCACTAGATAGCGTTCTAACGTTAAACGTTGCCAGGTTCAGATTCCAATGGCGGCCAATGGCGGCCAATGTGTGCCAAATCTTCTGAGCTTACCCAGTACTTCGCAGGCGGTATCCCTGCGCGGCCATACATATGAGTACGTTATTGCTGTACTGGTTGCTATGACCTATCATCGGAAGAAAAAATCTGCACTAACATATGCGCGGGTATCACATTTGGCGGTACGCTGTAAGATATGCTAGGAATGCACTGTGTTACTCATCGTCGCTGGTGATAATGCAAACGCCTGACGGGCCCTGTAACGGCTTTTACGAACAGCACATTCATCCAAGTGTGCGTTTCAGTTCCATACGATAAACCACATCATTTGTAACAACGTGCCAGCGCGATTCCTTTATTCATAAAAAAAATAAAAGAATGTAAAAGGAAATTTCAGGACTCTTAAGCTTCGCCTTCAAGACTGGAACGCGATAGCGTTATCGCACCCCGTTCGCACCGCCCACTCATTCGCTCGGCATGCTCTTGAGTCACACAAAGACGAAACGTGCGTCTGAGCAAGCGGAACGAACCAAAGAACTCGGTGTCTCGGAGGGAGAAACGATCTACGCGAGCCAACCGTCGTGATTGGCACGGACAGCCAGGCCGCGACGCGCCATGAAGGCGGACGCGATCATGGGGCTGATGCCTCGATGGGATGGTCCTCTATCTCGCTTGGGAGCACCACGCAGACGCATGACTCCTCGCCAGCAGCATGGCACACACCGCAGGGGACGCTTTCCCACCAGACGCGCTACGGCGCAGCGATCACATCAGAGGCGTCCCGCATCGGACGCTGCACCTAGGAATTGCGCTGTGAGCAGAAAGAGGAGCCAGCTCGCGCGGGCGAGTGGCGCGCCACCTATCGGGACAGCGCCGTAGATTGCGAGGAGGGGTCTTCTGTGTTTGCCGCAAGAGGGCTCCGCGTGCGCACCAAGCCGAGAAGAAATGTAGGGGAAACGTACTTTGCTAGGTGTTTAACTGCGACTTCTGTAATTTACATGCTCATAATTACCTATATACACCGCAGTATAACTTTCTACAGCCCGTTTATAAGGCAACACCGCATTCACTAGAGGCGCTTTTGTCCTGCTTTGAAGCATCGAATTCGTGGCTGAGTGGTACCGTCTCCGTCCCACACTCCGGAGACCCTGGTGCGATTCCCACCCAGCACATCTTGCAACTTGTTCTTGTTTATGAATTGCCTTCCGCCTTTTTTCGCTCACTGCCGCCGTAGCCGACGACAGCGGCTTTACTGCGACACGAGCTCCTTAACGCTATCGCGTTAGAAAGCAATCTTTTCCGCGCGCACGGTGCGCAGAGAGAGATAGAGAGAAAAAATGAAAGAGGAAAATATGCTCGCACTTCTCGGAGCGCGCACAGCCTCGTCGCCCGCAACCTCCCGCGCAGCGCAATGGCAGCAGCGGTGGTGCGCCATCCCTCAGCGTCAATTTGGAGTATCAACCAGTGCGCCAGGCACGCAAACGCTTAGTGCAGCGTTCTCCTGTGTCTGCCTGAAGCTTGGTGTCGTTGTCTTCTTTGTGGCATCACACATCAACTACACTGAACGGTAAGTTTTAGCAAACATGTTTTCCGTGGAGAGCTCATGCTTGGGTGTGCGCATTTCGCAGCACGAACCGCTGCATGTAGCGTAGGGGACTCGGGTATGGTGTTGGTTTGTCGCTTACACATTCGATAACGCGTTCTTCTTTTCGCTTCAGCTGTAGGGACTGTTTAACGGCAAGCGATCGCTCTCGCTTGTTGATTTCAGGGTCATATTTGATGTGTGTAAAAAAGAAAATACACAATGTTTCACCTTGATACTGAGCAGCCACTAAGCAGATTGTGTGGGTCGAGCAGCCAGTGTCGGTAGATATCATTTCGTGGCGCTCGATCGGGCCGCCATGAACGCTGCGCAGCATGCGCGGTCAAATTATCGTGACACGCTTTACATACATATCGAAATTGCGTTGGCGTGATGAATGTTGCAACAGAGTTGATTAAAAGCTAGCGTACTCGGATGAAAGGCTGTGATTGCGGGGCATGCATCATCAGTGCGTGCGCTGCAGTTGTCGTATAGGGTAAAAGTAGCAGTATTTCTAAGACTCTTGGCAACCAGTCTCAATAATTGGGAAGTTACCGCAAGCGAAACACGAGACTTGAAGAAACAGACATCACCAAGTGGTTAGATTCATGGATATGTTCATGCACGAATTTAGATTCCCCCAATCTAAATATATACATCTGCGAAAGCGTTTGCAGCGTGAAACGTGCGATAAGCTCAGTCACTAGCAGCTTCGCAGCTGAGCCGAAAATTTGACAATAAATTGGTCGCTCGGGGACGCACCTTTACACATTTCAAACTGAAGGCGTTGGGTTTGAAGATAGTTGGAAGAATTCTTTCTTTTAGTCTCCTTTATGAACAGCTTAGCAGCAGAAGTTATTTTTCGGGCTCTTTGTAAAGCGTTAGGCACCTTTCTTTGCTTCGGCGTTATGCAGTTTACGTTCTGTTAGCGGCTGGCGCAGATTCGCATTTTGCCAATCGTGCATGGTATAAAGCCCTTGTCGTGCATAATAAGTGTTCCTGTTTTCATTACTGTTGTATATAGTGCCGTCGTCTTGGACAGGCTGTATACTACATGCGCTATACAAAAGAAAGAGCCAGATTATCAATTTGGTGGTCTTTCCTTAGTAAATAGTCGCACATATTATTCAAATAATTTAGTGTACATTGCGCCGGTTCTACACTTATCAACACACCTAAGAGGTTGTACCATGTTTTAGCTGATAAGTAACGTTGTCAATACACCCTATTCATGTCCTTCTACTGATAGTGTGGCAAATCTTCACATCTCGGAGTGGGAGAAAAGAGACATTGCAGACTATTCTAAGCGGAAATAATTTGCAATTCTTAACGTGATTCTTCAAAACTGCAGTCACTATTATGAGTAGGCTTGTTAGGCACAGGTATATTGCATTAACACCCGAAGTACCCTGGATGACGCGTGATATGCTTCACGTTTCACGCCGCGTTGGACGCCTCAGGCGCGTGAAGCGTTTATCAGGCCCTGATAGTGCTATCAAGTTTTGTAGGGCAAAGAAGAACTGCTAGTAATTACGAAATCGGCAAAAGTTCGTTTTTCATGCCCACTTAGGAAATATTCTAAAAGCTAATCCTCGCAAATTTTTTGGCGCTCTGTCTTGCCAACAGAGTCTATATCGCAATCTATTATCGTCAATGATGAAACAACTAATGATCCGTTAATAATAGCTGATGCTTTTAATGCCTACTTTAAATCTGTGTTTTCATCAGATACCCACGAAGTTCCATCCTCTGACCCTCCTAAAGTGGCAACCCCGATTACTGATATCATGATTAATGTGCATGGTGTACTGAACCTAATACTACATTTAGACACTAAAATATCCACCGGTCCGGATGGTATACAAAATTCTTTTCTCGTTCGTTATTCATAGTGGTCTGCTCGCTACCTAACTATAATTTTTCAAAAGTCCCTCAATACCGGCATTGTTCCATCCTCATGGAAGCTGGCCAAAGTACATCCATTATTCAAATCTGGTAATAAATGGCTCTTATCTAACTATAGACCTATTTCATTGACATCATATTCATGTAAGATGCTGGAACACATAATTCACATAACATATAATGGAATTTCTGGAATCTAATCACATGCTTTCTAACTTTCAGCACGATTTTAGGGAAGGTTTCAGCACCTTAATACAACTAGTTGAATTCTCACACGACACTCTCTGCGCTCTTGATACCGGCACCCAGGTCGACACTATATATATAGATTTTTGCAAGTTTTTCGATATTGTACTGCATTCTAATCTCTTAATAAAGCTTAACATGATCTTGAAAAATTCTCACTTGGTTAGCTGGATTGCCAGTTTCCTTTCTCATCGGTCACAATTCGTACGTTGTAATTCAACTAATTGTTCTGCTGTTGACGTGTAATCTGGTGTACCCCAAGGGTCGGTTCTTGGTCCGTTACTATTTCTACTATACATTAATGACTTACCTCGAACCGTCACTTCACACATACGCGTTTATGCGGACGACTGTGTTTTGTATCGCGTGATAAACACACCAGAAGATCATCTTGAACTAAATTCCTCATTTGTCAGCTTCTGCACCTGATGCAACACTTGGCAAATGAAAATAAATTTTACTAAAACTGTGATATTGTCATTTTTAATAGTGTCTCTCCTTCATTGATCAATTACACTTTCAACGACTTATCCTTGCAGAGAGTATCAGAATACAAGTATCTTGGCGTCATATTTACCACTAACATGTCCTGGTCAAAACTCATTAATTTCATTGGCACTAAAGCAATCCGGAAGCTCGGGTATTTGAGGCGGAATTTCAACAATTCTCCAAAGGAAACTAAGCTATTAATATATAAAACTTTATTTCGCCCAATCCTAGATTATGGTGCACTCTTCGTCTTTGAGTTTCTTCAAGAAAACATTATTCACTTTTCTACTAGATAGCCAAAATTATCCACATATCTAAGCTATTCACCTCACTCCTGCTCATTCCCTTGCCGTTTTTTTTCTTTTTCTTTTTTCTTTAGTTTTCTTTTTTTCTCATTTATAGCCTTTATAAGTATTTCGGTTTGTTATGTTGCGAATGCCCTAAACTACTGTTTTAATTGTTCGACTAGCTATTGACTTTATATTACTTTACAGTTTGTACTTATACTTTGAATAATCTTCCTCATAGTGACTACTGTATTGCTGTTTTATGCCTTGTATTTCCTTTAATGTATATATTTTCTGACATGAGGTCCCCTTTCAGCCACATGCACTAGGACCTCCTTCTGTATACTTATGTAAACATGTATGTCTCCTCCTTATTAAAGAAATAAACTGAAACTGAAACTGAAAACTGCTTCTCCTGTCTGAAACCCTCATAAGCAGTGCGACATTAACTCCATTCAACGCATACAACGAAAATCTATTAGGTTCATATATCGTCGCTATGATCACTATTTTTCCCCCCTCGTGCCTTATCTTCTTTGAACCTAACCCCTTTATCCATACGCCGTCACACTGAGTCATTGAAGTTTCTGCATGGCAACGTCAATTTTTCTTATCGTGTCTCGCATCCCATATATATTCCTTCAGACATTCTTCCGTAAAGTAGGAGTCACCATAGCCTTAATATTAAGCCTTACTTTGTTCGAAATCATAAATTTAAATACACCTTTTTCCCACGTACTATTGAATTCGGGAACTTAATTGCCGAAACAATTAGGTCACTGCCACTAAACGATTTCATGTTAAAAGTTTACTACACCTTCTTTTATGTATTTTATTGTTGTTACAGTGTACCGACTCATTCTCGTTTTGTACTGACTCTCAGTGTTGCTGTTATTTTGAGTTTCATTTGTGTCATCTGCCTTATTTCTTGCAAATTTTTAATATGTTATTGTTTACTTATTTTTTGTATTACTTCTTTTTGTCTAACCCACTCCTGCAATAGCCCCATAAAGGGGCTGCATTATGTATAAATAAATAAAATTAAATAAAATATGCATAGTCCAGCTGGGTATCTCTGTTTCAGCAATTATTATTATGGGAATCAAGGGAATAGCACACTGTGGTATAAACTTTGTAAACAGGGATAAGGTGCCTCACAAAGGCTGGCCAACGTTTCGGTAGGACGACCTATGACGAAGATAGATAGATAGATAGATAGATAGATAGATAGATAGATAGATAGATAGATAGATAGATAGATAGATAGATAGATAGATAGATAGATAGATAGATAGATAGATAGATAGATAGATAGATAGATAGATAATGTTTAAGTAGGAAAAGAATGGTGATCGCAGTAAAACGTTTATTTGTTACAAATGCGGCGTTTCTGTATACGGTACCGTGCTGATCACCATACCAAATGTCAGCACTCTGGTGCGAGCAGGACGACAATTGGCATGGCGAGCTGGATGCAGGTTTTGGGGTATTGACGCGATCCTTATGCACGACCGGATTTTTTTATGTAGCGCATTGGTATCGGAAAAGTATGTATGTGAAGCCGTCCACTTAAACGGCAGAGAATGGTGTAGCCAGCAGGGATGAGGACTAAACGTTGCCGAGGGTTAGTGAAATTTGCCTAGCTGACTTTTCTGGTAGTATCATATACAGCTAGACATTGCAAGCAGAAAGCGGAAGCGCCGAACAAAGGCCTAAAAGCGGTTTGTAAGCATTCCCAATTAGCTTGCCAACATTGTTCGGTTTAGTCGATGTGACTGAGACCTAGTAGAAAGAGAAGACTACTCTGATGAAAAGAACTTTCGCAAATCTTGCAGCGTCGTCTTTTTGCTAAGTCTGACAACGGGTAGCCCTCCATCTAGTATTCCTCATTACATGGGATATACCTTGGATACTGCGTGGGTAAGGCGTCCTATCATAGGGGAATCACCTTCATTGCGCTAATTGTGCCGACGAAGTGTTAACATTGCTGCACCAAGGCGACTAAATGATTATCAAGAATGCGATTGATCAATCACTATCTTGCAGGCTGTGATCGGTCTGTTTTGCTGTGTAGTACTAGCAGTTATAATTTTTCCAAAGCACACTGTCGTCCACGGTTCCAGAAGTATCAGCGTGTGGTATCAATGGTTTGTTGCGGTGCGCTTTTCTTTTTGCCGATGGAACCCCGGTTAGCCCAAAGTGCGTATATGGAGGTATGTGGGAGGTGATGTTCATTATAAGTGTTTCTGTGGCATCGCCGGTTTCAACAAAGGGAAGTTGTGAGTAGTCGATATTTTTCAGTGCGTCTTGGACCTCCAGGAATTTGGATGCACTCTCGCACTAACGAATTTTATGACAGTGAATAGAAGGTAAGCATCGGCGAAATAAGTTTGCGGCCACTTTGATTTTTATTTGCTTTATTATTTTCTGTATTTCGAATTCAACCAGAGTTAATTCCACCGGTGCTTTTCTCGGCTTCATTGTCTGTGGCCTTTATATGGCCATCATTATTAAAAATTGAGTCCATCGGTTTTCCTTCCCTCGTTCATATATAGCGAGGGTATTGAATCTGGCAACCTTTATGTCATTACGTAGCATACGGCGGTTTTCCAGCCACGTGCTTGCTGCCCTGAGATCGCGTGTTACCTGAGGCCATCGGGCAAAAAAGAATCTTCGACATGCGCTCACGATGGCTCTGACTTACGCTGTCTGACACTTCCAGGCCTAGATCTAATAAACAGAAATACGCAATTAGTTGACGGATTGACAGCGATCGTCCTAGCACAATTAGTAGTGCAACGCACGCGTAATGTGGAGGTTGTGCGTTCAGCTTGCAGCAGCGACTGCTTATCCCCTTCCATTTCCCTTTCCTTTACTATTTGCTACACTTCAATTTACAGGATACAAAGATGTGACCAATTGTGCTTCGCAAAATTCCTGTTCTGTAAACCTGCAGTTTTCTTACCTTTTCTCTATCATTACTGAAATAGCCGAAATTATTAAGCGAACCATGGTTTACTAGTCCATCTACGGAATCTCGGCTGTTTATCGCGCTTTGCATGAGAAAAGTTTTATTGAGTAGTTGCTAGAACACTACAAATTCTTTGCCTTCTTCCTAAATAAATATTGTTCGGCAAAATACGAACACATGTTGCATTGGCATGCAATACCAATAAGCCCCCATTGCCACATTAGGTGACAGCAGCACTCTTGAATGGCTTTTCAATCAATAAAGTTTACAGACTGCATAAAAGTGATAGGGAATTGATGTGGCTGTTGACTGCTGCTGACAAGAGCCGCATGAGGCCGGAGGCCAGAGCAGTGCTCGCTTCTTTAGAACGCGAACTAGGAAATGTGGCAAAACAAGCACAGCGCGGATGACACAAACCAAGCCAGGAAAATAGACAAGGCAGTGAGCTTCATACGCACACGTACGCGATTCAGTGTGTGTGCGTGCGAATGCTCATTGGCGCATGGCGACAAATAGAGTCAGGTACGTCTTCCTTTCTTTGTCAGTGCATTCCGCATTGTGCTGGTTTTGCCGTGAAATATCAAATCACCCACAATCGTGACCTCGTCAGATGAAAATCTGCCATTGTCTCAGCAGCAACGAACAGTTACGCCAAAGCATTGGCGAATAAAAACTGTTGCCGATTGAGCCATTTAGTAGAGTAAGCTGAATTTACTTAGCTGACTTTTGTCACGTCCTTGTTCCTGTGGGTGCGTAATTTCCAGCTGGGACAATATCGCAATTCGATATGCCGCTCGTATTGGTACTTGCGACTAGTTTAGCCACTTCGTAGTTTCTAATGTTGCTAAGGACGTCATACTATCCTAAGGGCCAACAACGATCATTCCTGCCTTGTGGTTTCTTCATGTCGCGTTACACCTTTTCCAAATTTATTACACGAAACAGCAGTAATGAACTCCTTTGCAATAAACCCTCAAGAATAATGAGGAATAGATATGTTATTCGTAGTAGTACATACATAATTTGTTTTATATATGCCTACCCTCAGCTCGTTTCTAGAAAAATATATGCGCTCCACAAGGATTTTGTAGGGGAGCGAGCTCTATAGCGCAGGTGTTATGTCAACGCAAGAGCGACGAGGCTACCTAGAAGCTGGATTGCTTTAAACAATAGGCTTCGCGCCATTCCATAAACCAGCAACGATGTCGAAGTATCGCTACTGTGGCGTCATTTGCGCTGTGCTGCTTGTAGGAAGCATTATTTGCCATAATACAGGTCAATTTTCGAAAAAGCAGGCAAGTAAGCACACTTACCCGCATTATAGATAAGCAATATTAGCAGCACTGTTACCATTGCAACCCTAACTAAAATGGTTTTATCCTTTATTGTTACTCTGTTTCACAGAGATTACACGAGGAAACGTCTGTTTGTTTCCTACATGTTGAACTTTGGTCACCGCTTTTATGTTTCCTTTAAGTGTCTCGCCTATATGCATCCTTTATGGAGCACTATTGATAAAATCCTGTATTTTATCTAGACATGCATAGATGAGTTGTCTGTTCATTTTGTATTTGTGCACATGTTGCCTGTCTAAAGTAGTGCACGGCTTTTTATTACAAGGCAAACTTTTAATAATTTTTGAAACCACCATGAAGTGATGACAAAGCCTTTTTCTGCCTCATTGTTCGTGGTTCTCTTAGCGCTTTCGTGTTTGTTTGCAGCATCGGGACGATGCTGCTTTAGAGGGGGAATTGATGAGTGTGGCTTTTTATCTTTCTCCTGCAAGTGCTTTTTCACCTGCTAAAATGTTAAACGTCATCGCTCAGCTAGCGCGAGACGGGCATGCAGGGGTTTAGAACTTACCCGAATGCTATCGTTCATTCTGCCTGTTATGTATGTCCTCGCCGAGCCTTGTATGATCGATTGCATGTGCATCGCGAATTGTGCAGCTATTCGTAGAAACCACGTGTATACGCGCGATTGCACTTAAACCTTTTGATGTATAAAAGGCGACGGGCTAGACCAGCTGATCAGATTTCGACGATCGCCCACCGTCTACGACGCTATCAGTGTACTTTGAGTGTAACATCCTTTTGCGGGCACAAGTTGCCCCAATGAAAAGTTAGTTTCGTCATTCGTAGTATTGCGGCTGTGTTTTTCACAGTCACTACTATACTCCGTTCCATACATAGCAGTCAACCCTGTGGAAGCTACGCAAGAAGTTCGGGCGAGAAAAATTATCACTCCGCGCGTTGCGCCTGTGCTTCGCTGCGTGCGAACAGCGTTCACTAGCGCGAACACGCACGTGAGGCTCCTCGCCACGGGTTGCAAATAAAAAAGCCGAAAAGAAAAAAAAGTAAATAAAAATGATCTGAAACATTGCAGTAGCAGCCGTATACCACAGTATGTTCATTTCCAAGGATTAAAACTTGCTTCATTCAATACTGAGCTTATATAGAAACTACTTGGGCACAGTTGTGGTAAAAAAACATCGAACTATATCCAAGTGCTAACGGAGTCACCGCAAGAAGTCTCTCTAGTCTCCAGAGCGTTTGCTACTATGTATGGAATGGAGTATACGTGGTAATATGCCAAACATATTTTCCGTCTTGTGAAGATCATTCATTAGGGTTGGAATATCAGAACATGCGCGGTAGATCGGTTTATGTTTAGTTATTTATTAGGTAAGTGTACGTGCGACAACGTTATTTTGCAACACTATACCTGCTCATTGTATTTGGTCAGCTTTCTTCTAAAAAAAAAAAAAAACGTGGGGTTTTGCGTGAGAAAAGCGCGATCTGATTATGAAGCGGAGTTCTGTAGATGGGTATCTAAAATAATTTTGACCATATTTGATTTTTCTATTTGGACATAAAAGGGAATACACGAGCATTTTTTTTGCATTTTACCACCATTGAAATGCGTTCGCCGTGGCCGCGACCGCAGGTGCGACTTTGACCTCAGCAGTGCAACGCTGTAGTTACTAATCTATGCAACGCAGGGTCCGTTTCCTTCCCCTTCAACAGCCAATGAATAGCTCCAAATTTTGTCGCCTACAAAGCGTTGACCCATAAAATTGGGCGTGTATTCAGCAAATGTTTGCATTAGAGAGCTTCCTAAATGGTAATCCTTACAGTGCCTGGCAGAAGGGATAGCACTCAGCGGAATAAGAAGACGATTGCTGGGCATATCCAATATATGCTTGCGCGAGAGATTTCCATGAATACATAGCGTGGTTACACATTGACAATAACGAATACGCCTCCCGACGTTGCTTAATGTAAAAAAAAATTCAGAATACTCGCACATTGGTTTTCTCTACGGCTGAGCACAGATAGCATGCATTGACAATGCGTAAGGGAAACCCTATAGGGACGGTCGGTCCCGCATTAAACTCAAGCTCGAGAAAGGGAGCTAGAAAGTATCGTACGAGACAGATTTCTGTGTATTGTTGTTCATTATTTTATGGTCGTTCAGTGAGTGCTTCAGAGGCTTTAGATTGGAGTGCAGTACTCAAACTAGTTGTGGCAGCTAGTGAGCGCTTAGCTAACCTCGGCTTCTCCAACGCTGGAATAAGAGAAACAAATAGCAGAGCTTCGGGAAAAACAAAGGGATGCATTGAGAACGTACTACAGCAGATAAGTATCGTTTTTTTTTTCAAGTTAGGCTGCGCTCGGTGAATGACCAGAAATGTTCACCAGTAATATAACTGGGCTTCATCGGCTGCAATTTCAGTCATATTTGAAAGGAAACAAGAAGAAACGGGTACCTAAAGATAGCACTATTCAAGAAAATGTTGTTGCCCATTTTCTCTCGACTGCAGGGCGGAGATCTCGGTCGTCGCTGCAGTCAGAGAGCGCCATGCATGCAATGGGCATGCTGCAGAAAATCTGGCTCTGCAGCGACATGTCTTCCTAGAGCGCGACGTGGCGGACACTGCTCAACCACTCAAGTGAATGGGATATATCGGACGCATTGCCCTTGTGGGTCCGGCCAAGGTAAAAACGTACCTTACATTTTTTTCCTTGGCTAAAGGTATGTCGGACGTCTTACTCCAACATTCTATACAGGTAAATTAAAGGGAACCGGCAGTGTTTTTATAGAAGTACGTGCGACGTTTCTCGTTGATTTTTCCACCTGTGACAAAATCCCTATTACCTGCTCTATACAAGTTTTCCTCGCATCGGCGCGTATTCTATTTGCGTCGTGATGAGGCGTGCCTGTTTCGGTGCTGGCCACGCGAACCGGCGTGCTCATTACTGCTGTAACAACGGCCGCATGTGCTTCCATAGCGTCGATTCGTGCGTCCATGGCAAAAAAAAAAACTTATCCAATTCGATTTCCTTCGGCGGGATACCATGGTAACACGTGCCTGTCGCAAAGACAGACACGATGCATTTACTTTGCTACCTATCCACTAAGTCATTAATTTTTTTTTTAATATTTGGGGTTTTACGTGCCAAAACCACTTTCTGATTATGAGGCACGCCGTAGTGGAGGACTCCGGAAATTTTGACCACCTGGGGTTCTTTAACGTGCACCTAAATCTAAGCACACGGATGTTTTCGCATTTCGCCCCCATCGAAATGCGGCCGCCGTGGCCGGGATTCGATCCCGCGACCTCGTGCTCAGCAGCCCAACACCATAGCCACTGAGCAACCACGGCGGGTCACTAAGTCATTAAGGAATTCTGTTCGTTTTGCAGCATTTTACTATTACGAATATATCGAAGTCGAAACTACAATTCACAACTTAAGATAATCGTCAAATGCCTAAAGAAAAAAACTTTGGGATAGTTACAAACTTACTAGAGAAAAGCATGAAAAGGTCAGACTCGTTTACGATAAGATCAAAGTAAATGATGAACTCTTTGCATGGGAGGAAGAAGTAGGCGAGAAAAAGCCAGTAAAGAAAGTGTCTCCTCGAATTGCCCAACGGTAACCTGCTAAGTTAAGAAGAAACTAACTGTTCCTAATATCAACGCCAGGAATATAGTTAATAAGACGGTAGAACTTGAGGCCTTGCCTCTTGAACATGAACCTGATATTATAACCATTAGGGAAACTTGGCTGTCATGATATATCTTGACCAACAATATATTCCCCCCAGGTTATATAGTTCTTCGTCAGGATAGATGTACACGTGGTGGTGGCGTTGTGATTTAAGTGAAAGACGCCATTCAGACCACACCCCTACCTAACATTAATGGTGCAGAAGCACTGTTTTGTAGTATCACTACCGGCGTATATTCCCTTTACGTTGGTACACTGTACAGAGCACCGAATTCTGGCCCGGAGCCATTACATATATTGTCTGACTACATGCAGCGTCACCTTCAAGGGGACAAAAAGGTTGTCCTTACGGGAGATTACAATCTACCAGGTATGAAATGGGATTCGTACAATGCTGGTGTTGTCGATAAGGACAGCGCTGAGGCGATACTTGATATGGCCTTCAATAGTGGTTTAAAGTAAATCATTCAGCTACCTACAGATGTCACTTTGTCGAGCAGCTCAATTCTAGATCTAACTGTTGTGAGTGAAAACATTCCGGTGGAGAACATATCATGGGAAATAATTGACGGAATTTCGGACCACAAGGCAACCAAATGGTGTCTATCACTGCCGTCGTCAGCATGCTCATAAAAATTGATCACACGAATATATGATAGCAAAAACGCAGATGATGTCAGCATTCATGACCTTTCTGATTATCACTACCCAAATTTTTCTTGTCTTTTTCATGATAATTCTTTGACAGTAGATGAATTATGAGCGAAATTTAAGACCTATCTACAACGATGTTTGTCAAACTTTGTACCCATGAAAAAAAAAGAAAGCGCACAAAAGAAACCCTTTGATCACAAGGAATATAATATATATGAAACGTAAAATGTCAAGGCTGAGGAAACTTAAGAATAAGACATCAAATCCCTGCTACTCTGAGAAAATTAGCAAATTGGCACATGGTTTGAGAGCAGTGATAAAACAAGCAAAACATACGTACATGAACGTTACACTTAGCAACTTCATCAAGACGGCTCCTCAAGAATTTTGGAGATATTTTAACGCGAACATGCATAAGCAAAGCAATTTGCCGCCTAAGGATGCTTCCCAAAGAGCAAATAAGTTCAATAACTTTTTAAAATCCATTTTTACACAAGACAGCGGAGCTTCACCAGATTTAAACCATCAGCCGAGGGGAACCGGCGTCATACTTGGTGATATAGAGATAACGGAATCAGGCATACTTTCACTACTGCTTAACATCGACATTAAAGAATCTTGCGGCCAAGAGGGGATTCCAAATACTTTTCTCAAGAGATACGCAGAATGGGTCTCTAAATACCTCTTACTTATCTTTAAAAAATCTCTAGAATCGTCTGACGTCCCCAAAGAGTGGAAAATAGCAAAGATTGTCCCGATTCTCAAATCAGGTGACGCAACAAGCCCATCAAGTTATAGACCGAACTCGCTAACTTGCAGATCTTGCAAAATTCTCGAACACATCATACTAAAACACATCGTAACCTTTGCGGAAGATAATAACTTGCTAAGCAACAACCAACTTGGTTTTAGAAAAGGACTGTCTACTGTTACGCAACTGACACAAACTGTGCATGATCTGACTCTTACAATTGATAACCGCGGGTAGACTGACATATTATTTTTAGATCTATCGAAGGCCTTCGACCGGGTATCCCATCCTAAACTCCTGGGCAAACTACAACCCATTCTCAGATCTGGCGGCATAATAAACCGGATAAAAGCTTATCTTACAGGTCGACAACAGTACGTAGAAATCGAAATTCAGCAATCTGATTGGGTGTAGGTGTCATCCGGAGCACCACGAGGAACAGTCTTAGCACCAATTCTTTTTTTGGTATGCATCAATGACATGGCAGATAACATGAAATCAATGAGAGCAGCATTCCGGGCAAGTTGGTAATCCATTGCTTAAATGATATTGCGCGACATAAAAACGACACGGACGTGAAAGAAGACGACACACCAAGCGCAATTTTTCAACTAAGTTTAATGTGCCACTGCGTCATTTTATACATGGCAGGCAACGTAGATCGCGCATGCGCTTACAAGGAGATGAAGTGCGAAGTCATGTAACATGGTTACGTGTCATGTGACGCCGCGTCCAAGTAACGTAATTCTTTTTCTGTCTCTGGCTTCCCGTCTTCCCGTCTCTGGCTCTCACAGAAAAAGAATTACGTTACTTGGACGCGGCGTCACATGACACGTAGCCATGTTACATGACTTCGCACTTCATTTCCTTGTGAGCGCATGCGCGATCTACGTTGCCTGCCATGTATAAAATGACGCAGTGGCACAATAAACTTAGTTGAAAGTTTGCGCTTGGTGTGTCGTCTTCTTTCACGTCCGTGTCATTTTTATGTCGCGCAATATCATTTAAACATGAAATCAACGATGCGCATGTTTGCCGACGATTGCATAGTATATAGGGAGATTCGGAACCGTAATTATCAAGTAACACTAAATCACGAGCTTGCGCAAGTAGTAAATTGGTGTCAGGCATGGTAAATGAAGATTAATTTAGACCCACTAGAATTCACCCACACGATCGAACAGCAAAAACCAAAACTAGTCGATGATTATAAATATTTGGGCATTGTCCTATCATCTGATATGAAATGGGACAAACATGTGTCACACATATCTTCTAAGACATTTACAACACTTTGTTCACTTGAACTTCCTTTAAAATCTGCCTCACCAGACACTAAGATGCTAGCTTACACCTCATTCGTTCGTCCTATACTAGAATATGGTATTACCCGCTGGTTCCCCCATACCAAACAGTGCATAAAACGCCTAGAAGCTATACAGAGAAGAGCTATCAGATTCATTTATAATAAGTACAACCGCAATGATTCTCCGACAGAACCCCTTGATAAAGCTTGCCTCCCGACTATTTACAAGCGTGGGAAATTCATACGCCTCAAGTTTCTGTTCCACCTCCTTAACGGGAACTACAAACTAAACAGTGGTGCATATGTATCTTTCACTAAACAGCGAAACACTATAACTAAACATCTTAAACATTTTACTGAATACAGGTTCCACACAGACACATTCAGGTATTCTTTCTTTCCCCAGACAATCAGAGACTGGAATTCATTGCCTAGTCATATTACAATTTCCTCACGTGACGATTTCCTTCCTATGCTGAAAAAATATGTCTATGAGTACGCATCTTCATTTACCTGTATCGCCTGCAGACACCGCATTTTGTCTCTAATTGGTATGGATGTACTTTTTGTTATTTATATTATGCTTCTGTACTTCTGCTCATTAACCTTTACGGGCCTTTAACCTTTAAGGTCACACCCTTTTATTGTATCACTCAAATACGTCTTGTAAGCTACAATACTAACAAGTGTATAAGTTTGTCATTCTTATTTTGATGCAATGTATTTTCCCATGTCCTGCAACAGCCTCGAAATGGAGGCTAGCAGTATGTATGAAATAAATAAATAAATAATAAGGGCTACTCGTCTCCGTACAGTTAGCTCCGCTGACCACTAGTGATGTCTCTTTCAGCTTTAGTTCGCGAAGAGGCCCAACTGACCTTAGCCCTTCGGTTTTGTTTGTCGCTCGAAGCAGTTTTTTGCACTACTTCTGGAGACTGCTTTAGTCTTATCGTTAGGCTGAACACTATCAGAAACTTAAATCTTGGTAGTGCGTGGTACGGTATTGTTTTAGATGTCATTCTTCTTCTTGCGTTTAAAAGCATTCTCGGCCGTGCCAATAGAGTATACTCACACCTACCTTGACGCTGCTTCGTCCACCTAAAGTAACAAGTATTGCATAGATAGGGTTCTCCGCAAACATGTTCGAGAATACACGTGCTGTAGCTGACGTCGACGGTAATGAGCTCTATAGTAATATTTTTAGGCTCTTGTCGTTAAACTGAGACAGAAATGTCGCAAGATTTTTGTTTATAGTTGCCTCATAGTCGCGTCATTTCTCATTGCTCTGACTGTCGAGTAAATTTTAGATACCGTAGGCAATACGGAACACTATAGTATAGGCGTAAATCACCTAACGAAAGGTTTTCCGTTTGAGTATAGTGTCCCTGCAGGCGAGAAATGGTTCATGCTGCACGGGGCTTTGTAACCTGCCAATATATATAATTGTAACATCAAATGAGTCAAGATGAAATATTGTGTTTACGTTCAGCTGGTAAAGATACAAAAGCCTCGTTGACAAATACCACGGATAGCGTGGCATTTTGCAGTTCTCCGTGTTCGTGAAAGCAGAACAAAACTTTTTGTCAAGTTCATGGTCGTATCTGGATAATTTTATGATAGGAACTGTGTGATGTGTATAGCTTCACGGCTGCTGTGGAGAACGTGTCTGGTATAAATGAAGCCAAGCGCACGCTCTACACTTACCTCGGTTATAAAAATACTACGCCTCAGTCCCGTGATCCAAGCGAAAGGTTCAAATAGTATTCATTTGTCCCAAAGCTGTTAGGAACGGAATCGTTATGTTCATATTTGCGTAACCGAGCCATACCGCTCCGATATCTACGTTTTTCTATAACCGATTTATCAGATTATGCATCGCCTGCATTCTAATTGTCATCGTACACCTTACAGCAATTAGTTTTGCTAAAACAATTTACTGCTACAGTAGCAAACGATCGAATATCTTACAGTTAAATTAGTATTGCCGAACCTGGCGCTATGAAATTTATTCAAGCCATTTTTGTAAGAAAATTAAAGCAAAAACAGATTTTGTGAGAACAATGCGAAATCTTTAAGATCACCATGCTATGTGGCACAAGTACTATGTGAACACCGCCGACATGATCACAACCGTTGCTTCACCATGGTCACAGAGCCCACACACTGCAATGCAATTTTGAGTGCTTACTTGTAGTTTTGGAATTATAAGTATTCGTCCTAGAAAACCCTCTTCAAACAAGGTTTCCTGACTTCGAAGGAACTAAAATGTCACCAACTGAACTTTTCTTTTCATATCAATAATATCTATCCTGTTGCGAAACAGAAAATTTTGTCGCTAAACCAACAAGGAAGTGAATAAATCTGCCGACAAAATTGCTAAAACGGTAACACTGGCAACCAGTGCCAACGCGGCCGACGGCATCGCTTTTGAAACATGCCATGTCTATTGGCGTTCAATATGTCATAAAATAAAGGTAGGTAAAGCGCACAGGGTTAGTTGTTTAGAAATACCTTACTTCCCAGAATCATTCCCCAGAAAGCTTCATATTTGGTATTCAGAAGTTCATATTGCAAGTCCAGAAACTATCGCAATTCGGCCGTTTTGTTAGCATTGCAGTAAAATCATGGACGGCTGGGCCTGATACCTGCATTGGGCGCCAATAAGCCTTCTACATATGAGTGCAATGCGCATTCGCGCCTGTACTTGTCATTGACGACTTTATCTGCTGTCCACAGGTGGAAAACAGGCCGCCACTTTCACCTTGGCCTTTAGCGCGACCAGGAACATTATGCATGCCTCATCACTGCATTGTATATGGCTGCTCGTCCTACTTCTCGTATGTGTCAGTGAAACTAAACAGGCTCTTTGGTTATCCCTCCAAAATCCGGAATGCTGCGGAACGCCCGTCGTGGATACAGGAGGATTTAGGAACCTGTGATACGGCCACTCCGGCATGCAAAACGCTCTTGTTTGACAGCCTGGCTCCCTGTTTGCTCGAACACTCTAAATCTTTCATGAAGTGACAGTGGTGGCATTGAACCCATCCGTTTATTAATTTCCTACAGCGCACAGAGCTCGGGAAGGTCTTCCAAACGAACACGGAGTACATCCTCCTCATCCACTGCCTCTGATGGGTTCTGCTCAGCATATCGGAGCAACATCATTGTTGGCTCAGAATTACACAGCTGCCTGAACAGCTTCTCGTAATCAGAGGGCCGACCTTTAGGCCCACTTTTGAGGGATCAAACAGGTGTTTCTTCGTTTTTGCCCAATTAGTTTGTAATTTAAGTGCTCCCTAAAGCCAATGTCCTACAAAGACATGAATCTTGGTGTCTTCCTGCCCTTAAAGAAAAACAAAACACTATTCATGAGATATATTCGTAGCAGTGTACCTGTCGAAAGGGTTCTGCGGGAAAAACGGAAATTATGACATTACGGAATTTCTATTAGAGGACTATAGTTACTGAGCTGATCGCGCGAAAAAAATTTTCGGTTTTGGATTTTAACTGTGAATTAGGAAGTAAACCAGAAACTTTTTCTTTGAGGAGGCACTATCCACTTGCAAGGAATTCTTTACAAGCAAGCTTGAAAAGGTCAGCATTTCGACTTTTACCTCAGATTCCCAGATGATAAAAACAACTACTTTGCACTGGTAGGAGGAGGAGGAAAAAATTGGTTGTTTAATTCAACTGGTAAGTTACCTGTAGGCGGTCCAATTCAGGCGCAAAGAATCTAGCGTACGCATGTGTCAAGAAGCCTTTATATTGCTGAGCACTACCTATATGCTTGCAAGGAAAGTGGCACAATCTAGTATGCGCAATCTAGGTCCATCTCTAAAGGAATCTAGACGATATTCAATGGCTGCCACATGGAACAACAGTGCGGCTATGTGGTGAAATGTTTCCTCACCCTGCAGCACGACTGACCACGTAGTATACTTTCGATTGCGGACGTTAGAGTGACTATCTTCCCTTTTTTATCGCTTTCTTGTGCTCTGCAGTTGTTGGAAAGTCACTTAAAGCTGTGGTAACGGTCATTCCTAGCACTGATCGGATGTTGATATAATATAGATGCAGGTAATGCCGGTGGAGGAGCACTGTGAGATGTTTTAACGAAGACCAATATTCTGAGAGTCGAACGCGGCTTTACAAAATATTTTGTCAGCTCTTTGTCGCGTGTCTTGTCAACAACTCTCGTCGAAAATACGACAAACGCACCCTCATATCATCGCGAAAGGCCACGACGTAGTGTTTCAGTAGCTGCCGGGCCGTTGCGGTATCTCCGGCAACAACCTCGGTTACGAAGCTGCTAGGGGAGCACACCAAGGAGCAACCCTTGTTTTTGTACCTTTATGGTGGACTGACGCAGCCCAACACTTAGGCAAGCTAGCGCGCCGTATGACATCGCAGAGGTGGCACACTTGAATTCCCCCAACATCGACTACATTACCACTACCCATCTATACAACTGCGGCTGTTACCTGGGCTTCCGCGAAATAAGGAAACATTGATGTGCCACTTGCGCTTGGGCGTCGCATTTACCAATGCATATACGTGTTTAATTGAAATGGCTGATAGCTCCGAGTGTAATTCCTGCAGTTTCGATGAGACTGTAGAACAACTACTGAGCTACTACTGCCCATCGTTTGAAAATGAATGACATGACCTCTGCACAGCTCTAAATCCATTAGATCGAAAACCGGTCACCTTGATCAACATCTTGGCATCATGGCTACGCATATTGCAGCTACAAAAGGCCACAAACGTGCTGGTGCGATATTTGAAAGCTACCGGATTGAGTCACCGCCTGTGATCTGGACTGAGTGAACTATCGATATCTCCAGTGGACTTTATCTTCTTCTTTTAATCTTTCACTCCCTTTTTCCCTTTTCCCAGTGCGGGGTAGCCAACCAGGCTCAGTCCTGGTTAACCTCCCGGAATATATCATTTGCTTGCCCCCTTTAATAAAGACAAAACCACACATGAGCGTGCAGGTTGAAACGTCAAGCACATTAGACAGAAAGTATACGGTTATCATTACTGAGGTAAAAATTGTAACAAGATTTTTTCTGTTGCCAGTGCTTTGTGTGTGAAACAATTATGAAGAAAAGGCATCGTTCTGGCCAACAAGGCCAAGAACAATCAGGCCAACGCAGTGCAAAGCACTCGCGGTTTGGACAAGAGGCACGATAGCACTTGAAAAGGCACTGGCAAACAAACGACAAATACATTTCGAGAGGTAACCTCTCTCTTTTGTCTGTGTATGTGATAGTTACCCAGCAGTGCACTGGCATTTTGCTCCAGCGATTGCGCTGAGGTTGCATCACGATACTATCACTGTATATGTGCTCTTGCGTATAGAAGGCAAGCAAACTCCACGCACGAGAGGATGGTGTGGCATGTTTAAAATTTATGGTGTTTTATTTGCCAAAACCACTTCCTGATTATGAGGCTTGCCGCAATGGGGGACCCCGGAAATTTTGACCACCTGGGGTTCTTCAATGAGCACCAAAATCTAAGTACATGGGTGTTTTCGCATTTCGCCCCCATATAAGTGGCATGCTTTGTGGGTATTCAGTGTACAATACGTTTAGAATAGCCTTCATCTCTAAAATAGCATAAAATATCTCTTAATAGCATCAGAAGTCAGATATGAACTTACCAGGCTCAACCCAAAATCAGCACCAGGACGTATGGGATAAGCAACAAAACACTCAGGAACCTTCACGATGCATCCATTCCAGCTCTCGTGGACTACATAAATAAGTGTTGGGAGCAAGGTGGCATTCTAAATCAATCAAAATCAGCCCAAATCATTTTGATACCAAAGCCTGGAAAGAAAACACAACAAGCAAATTTAATGCCCTCGCGAACATCCAGAGTCGGTAAACTGATGGAACATGCGATTCTCACACGCCTAACGAGATACATGCATGATGGAGGGCTTTACCCACATGCCATGGTTGGATTTCGACCCAAGTTATTGACGCAGGATATAATGCTCAAACTAAAGCATCAGGTGACAGATGCGGGTGAGAAAACTCTAGACACCAAGACAATACTAGGTCTCGATTTAAGGCATTTGACACTGTCATGCACAAGGCCCGAAATCACGCACAATTTCTCCAAGAGCTGGATGTAGGATGTAAAACATACGCGTACATAAAATACTTCTTGACGGATTGTGCGGCAAAGATATCAGTTAGAGAAACCAAATCGGAGGCGCACAAACTAAATAATAGGAGTATCCCGCATGGTTCAGTCCTATCTCCGTTTCTATTCAACATGGCAATGATCGGTCTTCCTGCGAGACTCGAAAAGATAGTACTCGGACACAGTCTATACGCGGACGACATCACCCTCTGGGTGGCAGCTGGAAGCGATGGGCATGCGGAAGAGATCCTCGAAACAGCAGTAAACACGGTCGAAGACTACATCAGAGACAAGAGATTCAAATGTTCCTCGCAAAAACCAGAACTTCTGCTCTATGGACCCACATGCAGGTGTCGAAAAAACAACAAGGAAAGGCTGGGAATTGTGGTCGCAGTAGAAGGCACCAGAATACCGATACTGGAGAGCCTGAGAATACGTGGACTTCGCATATCCGAAAACGGCCATAATATAGAAACCATTAGACTACGGGACAATAGTGTTCAACAAACAGACTATTGAAGCAGATATCCAACAAGAGCTATGGCATGAAAGAACACAGTTACATCCCAATAATAGAAATATTCTTTATCAGTCGTATAATATAGGTAGTCCTTCCGCTCAAGCTCTATCTACGCTATGGAGAAAGCCAAGTTAGAATGCATTGTTAGAGAGCCGTGTAAACAAGCCTTGGGACCTCTGGCAAACACGTAAAACGAGAACTCCCTACTCCCTGGCGCTCGGCCTGCACAACACACTTGACGAACTTATTGAGGCCCAGAGAGTAGCGCAGTATGGAAGACACACAGAGAGTTTGACGAGGAGACCCATCTTCGATGACATCGAAATAACCTACGAAGCACAGCATGGACTACGGAGAGACATCGTAAGGAAAATAAGGGATAATAATAATATTTGGGGTTTTACGTGCCAAAACCACTTTCTGATTATGAGGCACGCCGTAGTGGAGGACTCCGGAAATTTTGACCACCTGGGGTTCTTTAACGTGCACCTAAATCTAAGCACACGGGTGTTTTCGCATTTAGCCCCCATCGAAATGCGGCCGCCGTGGCCGGGATTCGATCCCGCGACCTCGTGCTCAGCAGCCCAACACCATAGCCACTGAGCAACCACGGCGGGTAAGGAAAATAAGGGAACATCTCTCAATACCCCCATTCCCCAGAAACATGCACTCTGAGTTTCACCAAGATAGAAGAATCGCAAGAGCGAGAGCACGCAAACACGCAAACAGACAGCGTAGGTCGACAGTTGCAACGAGTCTAGAGAGTGACTCCAGAGTTAGTGGCACTATAAATACAGGACAGGCGGAAGTGGTGGAGGAGGCTGCCTTAACACTGGCAATGGCCTCCACGGAGGCTAACATCGTGGTCAGCACCTCCAAAACAGCCGTAAAGAACAGGGCCAAAGGAAGAATCTCGACAGAAGCGCTGAGAATGTTAACCAACTTTCGTGAAAATCTAGAGGTTCGCATTATATGGGCACTCGCACAATCCTCCCTTCCCGCGAACCAAATAGCGCGCAACCTGGCGAGAGAACTGACCGGCCGAGCAGGTTGCAGGCAAATATTGCGAACGGAGAGAGACCGGATGATCAGCTTTAACAATATTACCAAACACAATAAATTGAGAACGGCCCATTTCCCCCCGGCACAGTCCTCGGTATGTAGATGGCAAGCTACGGCATGGCGCCTCTTACAAACAAATACATATCCGAACCCGGTGGCCTACCACCGCGGCTACCCGGACCATTACACCGATACATGTAGATTCTGGCAACAAAGGTCGGACCTACAATATACAGTTTGGGCGTGTGTTTGGATACCCACACAGGATAAAATACACAAGACCAGAGAGCAGTGGGAGACGGCGTTGCTCAGCCGTGCACCAGAAGACCAACTTAAGGCAATCCAGCAGGCCGAAGGTGCCGTCAGGGCCCAAGCACTCAAGGCCATCTTCTAGGTAGAGGGGCCTAGGTCTCAAATCTGCTGTACTAAGATAAAATTTGTTCCTCCTCCTCCTGTTACCGCGCTACCTTTGTTGAGCTCAATGCTACGAAGTATGATTCCTGTGCACTTAACGTACACTAGTATTTACAATCTTGGAGTAAAAGTTATGAAACGCCAAGTGCCCCTTCTAAGCGCCTCTTTCATTAGAATGACGAGCCCTACGCGGCGCTTGTAGTGATTGCCATCGAAATGCTCTACGGCGCGCACTTTTTTCACCTGTATGTGCAGGTTCCTAGCTTGCTCATCATATTATGTGAAGTTACGTGTGTACAATAAGCACTTCTGTAAGTATTTTCAGCGCTGTATCCAAAAGCAGTGCGAAGGTTCGCGAAATGCGAAAGCGGAAGAGCATTCTGCTTATGGGCTCGCCATTGAGACGTATTTTTAAGGCGACAAAGAATTGTTTGTGCATACGTCCAACTTCGTTTTAGACATTTAGTTAAGTTTCAATAACACAGGCCGAGCCGAGCGCCGCTGTACCAAGTAGGCTTAGAAAGGTGGATTCCAGGGCGCTAAATAATCTCAAGTGCAAACTAACAGTGCCACAAGGGAGTCCTTTTGTCTCATTTAGATTTTTATGAACTAAGCCTTCAATTCTAGACGCCAAATAATGTCCTAGAATATGTCCAGGCTCATTTGCTGTGGTATGTTTCCAATTGAATGAGCGTGCAACTCAGCAATGCACAGAAATTGCGAAAACTAACACAAATGTATTGCAATTTGCAAACGGTACAAATTGCAGTAATATGAACTTAAGTAATCGGAACCTAAAGTCCACTACCCGCCGTGGCTTTGGTGCTGTGCTGCAAAGCACGAGTTCGCCGGAGTGAGTCCCAGCGACAGCGGTGGCATCTCAATGGGTGCTAAATGTAAAAACAACCGTGAACTTAGACTTAGGTACATGTTGAAGAACCCCAGATGGTGAAAATAAATCCCGATTCACCCACTACGGCGTGTCTCAAAATCATTTGACTATATATACAGACAACCAACCTTGCATGGACAGCCAGACAGACAGACAGACAGACAACGAACCTTATTTAATCCTGAGGAGCTACCATCAGGTCCTCTTAACAGGAGGACTTTGTAGCCACTGGCCGCGCCCTCGTAGAGGACAGAACACCGTGACGCTCAGCCCTTTCCTGGGCCCTCTGGATAGCCTGGGCTTGCTTTTGGAGTACCGTGCTTCTGATGGCCTCCTCCCATTCGGCTTCGCTCGAGAGAAAGTTGTTAGGCAACGCGGGACATCGCCAGAGCATGTGAGCCATAAAGCAAAAGGTTTCACTGCAGTCTGGGCAACTAGGGTTGACATTCCAGTACATCCTATTGAGGAATTCCCGCGACGGGAAAGATCCAGTCTGCAACATTCTTAATGTAGCGAACTGATCTCTACTGAGCTTCGGTTGAGGCAGATGATAAGCTCTCCCACCAAGTCGGTAATGTTTAGAAATTTCATTAAATGTGAGGTCTGGATCGTCGGTCTGTAGGCCCCTCCGGAGCCTCCAGACCGTCGCGCCACGTGAGTTCTCGCGCACGGTCGTAGGCCAGCTGGTTGAGGTTTGGGAAGCCCTCGAGAACATTTGTCCCCGTGTGTGTGGGGAGCCACGTGATATAATGAGAACCAGGACAAGCCCTGTTCACTAGAATAGAGGCCGCTTCTCGAGCTAGGTTACCCGTTTCTAAAGCTCTGATTGCGTCTCTCGAGTCGGTGTAGATGTAGGACCACTCGGGGTCACACTAGGCCAGCGCAACCGCAATGTGTTCTGCTATACTGGCGGTGGCCGCTCTGATTGAGGCTGAGGAGCGAAGCACCCTCCGTCCGTCTACAATCGACAACGCGAACTCTCCTGTTCCCGTACTGCGCCGCATCGACAAAGACCGCGGAGTCTCTATCATCTCTAGCTTGCTTCAAGATGGCTCGTGCCTGGGCTTTACGCCTACCCTCGTTATGCTGTGGATGTACGTTTCGCGGGAAGGACCTCACCAGGTAGGTCGTCCTCGTTTCTCGCGTCAATGTTATGCGCCGGTCCTCCATTATCCTAGGGACCATGCCAACCTCGTCGAGATTTCACCTGCCAGCTTTGGTCGACAATAGCCTAACCACCTGGGCAGTGACCTGTGCCTCTATGATCTAGTCTATGCTATTGTATATCCCGAGTTAATCTAGCCTGTCGGAGTTCGTGGAAATAGGCAAGCCTAGCACTTTCTTGATGTTCTTGCGCACGAAGGTATTTAATTTGGTCTTTTCCGTTTTTGTCCATACTAGAGCTAACGCCACATAGTTAATATGGCTCATGAGAAAGGCGTTGTACATCCGAAGGAGGTTGTCTTCACCTAACCCCTTCTTTCGGTTGGACACCCCAGCGATTAAACGCAACATATTCTTGGTCTTGGCTGTAACATGGGTAATTTTTCTGGAATTACAGCCCCTCGCGTCTATGAGCAGGCCTAGGATCTTAACTGAGTCGACTCTAGGAATTTTCTGCCCATTATTCGCGTATAATACCACGGGTTGAGGGGTGTCAGGCCCCTAACCCCTTGCCCTGCGGGTCTGTAAAGTAAAAGCTCCGATTTACTCGTAGACAGCTTGAGACCCGTGTCCACGAGGTAAGCCTTCGCCTCTTCCAAGGCCATTTGTGGAGCTTGCTCCATTTCCGCTAGGGAGCCCCCTAGGCACCCAGATCGTGATGTCATCTGCGTAAAGTGCGTGACCTATGCCCTCGAGGCCACCCAGCCGGTCTGATAGAGCCTTCATGACTATATTGAAGAGCAGTGGCGAGGTGACGGATCCTGAGGTGTACCCCGAGCCCCCAATCCGTACACGCTCGACCGAATCGGCCCCACCTGAATAGTAGCAGTTCTATTCATGAGAAACGACGCGACAAAGGCCTGAAATTTTACTCCCAGGCCTGTGCCGGCCGTGGCTTGCAGAATCTATCGTTGTAACACTTTCTCGAACGCCTTAGTGAGATCCAGGCCGAGAATCCCTATCACGTCCCGGGTGCCGCTATCACATATTTGCTTCCTTAGCATAAGCATAACCAACTGCGTCGATAGGCAGGGCCGAAAACCAATCATATTATGTGGGAAGTGGTTTCTGCGCTCTATGTACCCGGAAGGCTTGTTCAAGATCGCATGCTCCGCTACCTTGTCTATGCACGAGGTTAGTGATATTGTCCTCATGTTATGCAAATGACGTGGTTTTTCTGGTTTAGGGATGAGTGTCACTATAGCCGACCTCCATTCGTCAATCACCTGTCATGTCTCTTATACCCTGTTGACTTCCTTAGTAGTCCACTGCCTTATCGTACAGGTTTAGTAATGGCCTGTTAGAAAATTTATCCGGAACCGTTGCTGGTTTGCTGTTTCAATTGTAGAGCACCACCCTGATCTACAATTCTGTTAAAGGCGCGTCCAGCTCTTCTACCGTCGCGCACTCTATCGGCGGATAATCCTCTTGCTGCGCCCGCCCTACGGGGAGGTATCTATCCGCGATCGCATTCAAAAGTGACTGTTCAGTACATCCCTCCTGTTTGTGCCAGTGTATGATTTTACTAAGTGTCTGCCTTTGATCCTGCTTAGTCTGCGCGCCGCCCAGCAGGTGCTTGAGGAGGTTCCACTTCCCTCCTGAGCGCATGGGCCCGTCTACTGCCGCGCAGACCTCGTCCCATTGTAGCCTATTGAGCTCCGCGCGATATCTCTCGATCTCTCATTTAAGCTCCACAACTTTTTCCTTAGCCTGCGATTTAACCTTTGTGTCTTCTACCTCACAATATTTGACGATTTGGTCTCCAACAGGTGCGCTTGGTGCGGATCCATTCTTAGAACCTCCGCTTCCGTTTGTACTGTCTTAGTAGCCCTCTCTACGTCCTCCCTTAGCAAATCGATAGCCTCGCCAAACAAGGGAAATGTTCTCGTTCGCCCCTTCCTAAGTTTCCTGAACTCCTGCCAGTCCGCGACTCGATATACCCAGGCCGGTTGAGCGTCCACCCTTAAAGTTACAGCCACCATGCAATGGTCACTGCCCGGGTTCTCCTGCTTATTGGCCCACGTTACGTTACCTATGTTCCTTACGCATGCCAAATCAGGCGTTGTGTCTCGCGCAACTGACGTGCCCAGCCTAGGGGGAAACCCTGGATCCGTGATTACCGCAAACACGAGATCGTCCAGGATTCTCGCCAGGTTCTCTCCTTTTACAGTCCGTTTGACGTAGCCCCATGCATTATGAAGGGCGTTGAAGTCACCGGCAACTATCAGGAGAGAGTGTTTGGCTGTCGACGTCGCCTTCCTAAGCATGGAGTTAAACGTCTGTCTGTGGTCCGCCGGCGGGCTATAGACATTAAGCAATGAAACGCTCTGCTTAAGACGCCCGTGCGGTATAACCTCCACGAAAAGGGCCTCCATCGTACCTCGTCCAGATTGAATTGCATGTTGAATAAAGGCTAGATTTTTTTGACAATCGTGGCTAGTCCTCTGCCTCCCTCGTTCCTGCCCGACACAGTGTTGAAGCCAGAGAGGGTAGGGTCGTCACATAGTGTCTGCTGTAATAAGAAAATCTGCGGTTTTTCTATCGCCAAATATTACCGTAGCGGAGCCTTGCACCTTTAAAAACAAGTGCAGTTCCACTGCCAAATTACCAGCTCTTTGTGATCGCCCGCCATGCTGCCACATTAACATGCCTTGATCCACACCCGGAACCTCGAGTGATCCACTGCCTTGCTTTGCGCTCTGACCTTGGCTTTTGCCTTAATCGCCACCTTTTGTTTTCTAGTACCGTCACCCTTGGGACCAAAAGCTTTACGCTGTCATGGTTTCCTCTACTTATCCTAAGTAGTTCCTCCAACATCTTTCTGTGCTGGACCTCTCCCTCAGACGTTTCTGAATCGCTCTCGTAGTGAGGAAGGGGGCCTTACGCTTTGCTTTAGTCAGTCCTACACGGGGTACATGTTAGACTACCTGTGGCGTCTTGTCGCTCGCCTCTGTTTCATTGGACTTTGGGTTTTCCTTGGCGGCTTTGAGTCGGCGTACCTCCTGTCTTAGCTCCTTAACTTCCTTAAGTAATGCGTCCACGTGCGACCTACTACCACGCTCTGGCGAAGCCGACCGCGTTCCCTCCGTGGGTCTCTGTAGCTCCTTCTTTGTCTTCCCTTTCACCCGATCCGCCCAGGTAGGCTCCTCCTAGATCCTCACGCTGGACACCGAGTGCCCTCTTCATTTAGAGCGCTGCCTGATCATGCCGCACTTCCGCGCAGCTGGCATGAAGCGAGAGCGGCTTCTCTCGGTGCTGCGCTCCTGCGAGCGTACGCGAGTGACTCCTGCCGCCCGCCGTGATGACGTCGGTTTCCAGCTGCAGCTGCTCGGCGCGTCGACGCCGCTGCCGCCGTCTTCTTCTGACGATATATGGAACTTGAAATTTGTCCCTACACTCTTTGGTCGCTTTGGGGTGCGGGCTACGGCACAACGTACATTTCGGATCGCACTGGTGATCTTCCGCCGGCGACCGTTTGCCGCAGGTGCGACACCACTTCCTTCCCGGGTGGGGACACACGTCAGCCCGGTGTCCCAGTCCTCCGCACCCGTAGCAGACTTCCGTGTGGCGTCGGTAGAGCGTGCAGTGAAATATGCTGGCGCCGCATACCACGTAGTTGGGCACCCTCATTCCCTAGAAAAGCACCAGCGTCGCTGTAGTGTTCTTGATCCGCCTGGCCTCCAAAGCGCCCGGATTCTGATGATTTACAATTCTCGCTCTTAGTTGAGCCTCACTAACTTCCACGTCGACTCCTTTTATGACTCCTCTACACGTATTCTCGGGTGGGGCCAGGTACGCCGCCACCCCAAACGTGCCTTCATGGAGCCTGATTTGCTGCAATCGGGCGTACGCGTCCGGATTTTTCTCGTGAGGAGTACACACCACAAAAATGTTCTGGACTCCATTGGGACACATCGTGTCCTCTTCCGTTGCGGCCGGAGCCAAGGATGCAGCCATGGCCAAGGCTTGCTCAAAGCGTATTTTACTAACCTTGTTTACATTCAGGCCGTCGCGCGGTCTGACAATGATGCGAAAAGTTTTCCTCGGCAGTCAAGGCAGCCTCAAAGCAGCGGGGACTCGTCGTATCACGTCGCGTGGTGCAGCGGTGCGGTCGCCGTCCCTCCGTCTGCCACTTGTATTTCCACCGTCTTGAGACGAAGAATATTTTTCCAGGCGCCTGCCAGGCCGGCGCCGCTACGCCACCTTCCATCCCGTGTCGCATGCCTCTTCTTGAGTAATTTCTTCCTCTTCCACCACATTCATTCTGGATTCAAAGTCGCACATGCGCGGTAGTAGGCGTAAGCCTAACCTGGCCGCGTTTCAAAGCCTCGCAGAACGGCCAAAAGTCCTCCAACCGACGAATATCCGGTATCGGCAGAGTCCTCTTGACGTGCCACGTCGATTAAGGCATAACTCGCCCGGTTTTGCAGGGATAACCACTCGACAACATTGATGAAAGCTGGAGCCGATGTGAAAGCGTCCGCACTAGTCGACTTCTTCAACCTTGCATGCAGATTTCCTTTCTTTTGCACCATCCCTCGGTATCCGATGAATACGTCAGTGCAGCCAGCGGGAAACTGCGGTCCATTCAACTTTGTCACTTGCCCTCAACCTATTCTTCACACTGGCATTTCTAAAGGCCAAATGAACCCGGGTTTGAAATAATGCGTTGGAACTACCTGGAGGTCCTGCGTATACGGTGGTAGGGCAACTACCTATAGCCCAGTAAAAGCAGCTTTGCCGCTTAGTGGCCGCTTTTCTTTTTATTTGTGGAGATGACTAATGACTCAGAATGAAAGGAATTCGGTGGCCTGCATTGAAGCGCTGCACACTCTCTTATTAGGGCACTGTGGCCTCAGGAAATACCACTCCGCGTGCGCCCCCCATCCAACACGCAGATAGCCTTTTTATTGTAGAATCTGCTTTCACCACTCGGCACAATGTGTGCGGTTCTCTGGCACGTTGAAGAGGTTTGAGCCCAGGGAATCAACTTGCTAGGAAGTGAAGTCATGATTATGTGAAAGCCTTCGAGCAGCAGCAGCCACAAACGACTTTATTGGGGTCCTGAGGAGCTAAGGGGCGGCCTGCAGGTCCCTACCCAGCCGTTGGCTAGTCCCATGTCGGAACAGAGAGACCATGCCTCTCCGCTCGTTCGTGGGCCCTCTGGACAGCCAGGAGCTGGATGTCTTGTTTCGGGTCTGTGATGGCCTTCGTCCTGTCTTCTTCTCGGTTAAAATACTGTAACACAGGGCACTGCCAGAGCATGCGATTTAATGAGCTAAATTCAGTGCCACAATCTGGGCAGAGCGGATCAATGTCCGGGTGGACCATGTGCAGAAAGCCCCAAGAGGGTTAGGATCCCGTCTGGAGCATGCGGAGCGTGCTAGCTTGTAGCGTGTTGAGCTTATGATCGGGGAAAGGAAAACTCTGCCTATTCCCTCTATAATGAGAGGTGATTTCATGAAAAGTAATTAGTGGATCGCTGTGGACGAGCTCTCTCGAACTCACCCGAGACACCATCCCGTCGCGGCATACGAAACCTCGCGCACGGTCGTGGGACCCGGTAATACGTCTAGTTCCATGTGAGCCGGGAACCAGACTATGTGGTGAACAATGTCAGAGGGGTGTTTGCCGTTTAGAATCCTGGCTGTTTCTTTGGCTATTAATCCCTATGCGAACGCTCTAACGGCTGCTCAGGAGTCCGTGTACACCGTAGTGTGTTTTGAGACCAGTAATGCGAGAGCTATAGCAGCCTGTTCCGCCACATCAACCGAGGAGGTTTTCAGCGAGGCTGCCGAGAGGAGTTGTTCCCTGTCATTGACTGTGGCTACGGAGAACTTGTTGGCACTGGCGTGTCGCGCCGCTTAAACAAAGGCCTCCGTTCCGGATATGTTCTTTAAGAAAGTTCTAGCCCTCGCTAACCTTCGACGTTTATTGTGTTGGGGGTGGACATTTCTTGCAAAAGGGTCTACAATAAAGGCGTAAGGAGTGACGCTAAGGTTATGGTCTTATGGAAAAATTTGTTAAAATACTAAAAATAGAACTATCAGCAGAGCCTTACCATCAACAGCCAAGGGGGTTTCGCATGCTGGTGCGTATTTTTGGTACATCTTTTCGTGCAGCTTTCTTCGTTTGCACAGCGATGTAGTTCTTATTTCCTATGCTGCATATTTATCGATTTACTTTTTATTTATTTATACATACTGCAATCATAAGAGGGTTATCGCAGGAGTTGGGCACAAAATAAAGGGTGCCACACGCACAACAACTGAGGGTACACAAATCAAAGGTACGAAGCACAGCATTAGTATAAGGAGTATGTTAAACAAAAATAGCCTCAGTGCATACATATATGTATATAACCATAGTGAATAACACATGGTTTTAGGAATCACGGGCATCAACCAGTGACTGCCTGAACAAAATGATCAAATGTCAATTTTCGTATGTTACGGGGAAGTTGGTTCCACAAATGAACGGGTCAGGGAAAAAAAATATATCTGAAAGTGCCAGAGTGAGCGTACACGGGTGTTCTATATAGACGGTGAAAATTCCGTGTGTTAGACGCTTTAGCAAACTTAATGTATTCCAACGATGAGCAACGTTCAGAGTTAACAGTAGTGTAAAACAGTTTAAGGCTTTATACATTACGCCGCTCTACCAGCGAAGAGAGTTTAAGGAGGGAAGGTTACAAGAGGAGGAGAATTCCTTGTCGTAACGCCGGCATAAAGAAATTGGATAGCTGTTTTTGGAGGGATTCAAGTTTTTTTATGTCTGATTTCAGGTGTGGATTCCAAATAGCACACCCGTTATCAAAGATGGGCCGCACTAGGACTTTATCGTTGTGCAATTTTGTTTCTTTAGGGGCTGAGCGTAAAGAACGCTTTAGGTAACCTAGACCTGCTAGAGCATTATCCCGTGGCAATTCCAAAGATGACCGTTTTTTGTAGGGCGTCAATATTTGATTTTTTTCTAATTTTACGCCAATATTTCTGTTCTGTTATTCCTTATTTAACCATGGTTGCTAGAGAGCAATTTCTTTTTATCCAGATGGTCGGCCTTTAGGTAGTATGACATGACTTTATAACGAAACCAAGTTTATTGGTCTTCGTAGTACGTAAATATTAGTGACATAAACCGCACAATTATCAGCACAATTTTCTGATTCATCTGATACGATCGCGCTTAACTTGCACAGGACGAGACACCTGAAAAGCTCAGATGAAGGTAAAAGAAGGGGTACCAGCGGAAGTATGGCGCGTGTTCTCTTTCCTGATTTGCACTTAATAGCCGTCCTTCCAGACATGCGACGGAAAATCCGTGAAGCTGGCTCTTTTAGAGACGTGGTTCTTCTGGCTGGCTCCCCATCTCCATAATTGCGAAAAACTATTTTATCAACCACCATTACTGGGGAACAAACTCATGTCAAAGAGTCAGTAAAGCGCTGGCCGTCATAGGCATTATACATTGAGTAACTTCTTACATTCACTACTACTTTGTCGATGAGGTTATGCTTCCTGGAGTGATGTATAAATTCCATAGGCAGCTTGGCCATTCCGTTACGAAGCTTGGCATGTGGTGTCTAAAGCTTTCATAATTAGTGTCTTAATTGAGAGAATTGAGAGAGTGGAAGTTACTACATCAAATACACTAATGTGCCGCTTATATGTACAGAAAGTCCCATCTGGATCCGTCGATATTTGTTGCTCCTAAGTCGATGGTAGACAAGAACAAGCAGTTTATCAGGAAAAAAAATAAACGATTACGATAATATTCGTGCGTTTCAATCAATTTTTTTTCATGTGCCTAAATGTTGTATAAATACGTTGTGCACAAACAATAACAGTATGTTCTTTTATTTTCAGGCACGTGTACCGGGGGCATATGCACATAACAACACAATAGCAGCCATCAGTGTCCAGAGTCTCCTAAAGTGCGTGGCACGAAAATACTGCTTCAAAATTTAAACAATCATTACAAAGACTCGTCAGCGTAGCCTATGTATCTGTTAATTTTAATAGCAGTCTGCTTCTGTCCTTGTTGGTAGAACATCGGATTATTGTGAACAGTAGGGCATCTTGCAATATCATCATACTTTGGATAGATTTTCTTATACGCCTCACGGGAGCGTCATCAGAGCATTAAACCGCCATCAAACCTATATTATTCAACGGAATGGGCGCAAGACATGAAAAAAATTAAGGGCCACAAAAGAAAGAATATTTTAGAGAGAAAATCCACGCCATCGCACTGTAACTGACTTGAAGGATGGCGGGCACTAATTACTTGATCTCAGTATTCTTAGAGACTATTTTCTATTATTCCACTTTATAAGGATATTAGCAATAGAAGGCGAAAAAGAGATACTTGATGTCAATTTGCATAAACTCAAACTAGACGTAGGTGTGTCTAAACGCGACATTTGTTTATGTGCCTAAGTTAGGAAGTAGGAAGTAGGAAGGAAGCAGATTATAATGGGATGTAAAGTGTTTTTGTGTACTTACGATGGAACTCTGTTTGTTTGTGTGCGCGGTGCAAACGGTTCCGCGGCGATTGAGCTCGCTATCATCGGATCGACTTGTTTTTCGCTTCAAACACTGTCAGACACGATGAACTTTACTCGCATGGTGTAGTCTGTTGCGTCACAGACTCAGGATAGTTTTCGCAACCTGATTGTTATCTGACAATCGGCAGTCCTATGCTTCCGCCATGCACACGCAGACGGTTGTCTGTTTTATTTTTCAATAAAAGTTCAATTCATTCTGCTGCAGTTTGTGAATTTGTGTGCTAAATTTGAGCCCGATCTGAAGCACATGACTAAGCACCCATCTATCATCGAAGGTGAGTATGAGAGATCCTTCTTTATGTGCCACAAAATCCCAACTGGAATATCATGGATTATCACGGAGAAGTGAAGGGCAGCTTAAGAGTTAGATATCTATGAGAACATTAAGCATGCTAGGACGTGCACATCCATCTCCCGGCCACTCAGTGTTGACAAGGATTTAAGTAAAGTAATGAATTGATAATTCTGTAAATATTTTAACCATCTGTTATAACGTATCTTTGGTATTGGTTAAAATATGCATACAAAGTTATCCTTGATTGTGAATCAAGACAAAGATGTCTTGATCCTGAATAATTGGGCAGATTTCTTCAGCTTGGATGACGGATAGTTTCCGCACATTCAATGGATAGTGAAACATTCTATAAGTTGCAACAACAGAGCACATCTCTCATACTACGGGGCATATACCTGTGATATCAGGTCTAACGCTGGTGCATTGCCAGACAAACACAGAAGGACGATGTTCTCGCTAAAGCCTGGAAGGCTTTTACGTGAATTCAAGCTTCGGGCTGCAGGTAGATATTAGAATTTTCTTTGTGCCGTCCAGCCTAGTCAGCTTTCTCCGCCTGACTGTTTTTAGAATGCAATATTAACAGAATGTTAATCTCTCTTGTAGCATACGGTATAGAAAGCTTACATAAATATTAATCAGTGCAATATATTGCAATATAATGTTCAACAATAATCAGCAGAAATGTAATAACTTCTTTACAATTAAATCAATATTGGTCCATTAGAGAAAACGAGAGATTCAGCAATATTACAAGTGGCTGCATCTGGCAAAGTATAAAGGTGATCATAGTAGCCACGAGGGGGCAACAAAGATTAATCACCTAACCCATTAGTACCTAGGCTAATTTAAGCCTAGCAGGTTTATTGATTCCGTAGTTCCGTAGGTTGAAATATTCTTGTGTCGCTAAGTACCTAACAAAGCATTACAAGAAGTTCGTCAACGATAAGAGGGGGGACGTACATATCTCGATGAGACTGTTGCTTCTTGTGATGATATAGGTTTCTGTATGTAATAAATAAATTGCTTATCGAATTAAGCTCAAATTGTAAAATCCCTAGGAAAAGAAACAAGCCCAAATACGGCCTGCTCTAAGCAGGTGGTGAAATAACCAAGCAAGCAATAAGCGCAGGAAGAGGGAAAACGTTCTAGAAACGGCTATATTGCCATTGACTTACACATCAAGAGGCTAACAATTCAGTAGCAGAACGAAGAGCGAATGCAGGAGAAGATAGTATAAAAATTGAGCCTCAGAAAACTACCACTAGATTGTTTTCAGGTAATTTTTGTATTGTATGGTGGAATTATTGTTTCCTGAAACAAAAAAGGTAATCAAACAGGTATATCCATTAATTCTTCCTTTGTTGAACGTTCAAAGCGAAACGGACAAAGCTCGAGCTCATAACTACATGCGCCTAATTTTTTAACGAAAGCACAGGAGAAAATGTTTTTGGACGAGAACATTTTATGGAACTTATTGACAACGTTATCAGAGCGGATATCAAGCCAAGCTTTCGCCACTTTCCCGTTGGTTGCGTGGTGGTGCTGTTACGAATTCTAGCAGTGACAACAGACCACGTTAAGAGTCCTGATATAACATTAGGTGTCATCCGTACAGTAAAAAAGTTTTGGTATTGTGAAGCCACTAATTCAAGGCCTAAATGAGGACCCAGATTTGAAAAATTCTTACCAATTACTTTACATTGTCCCTCAGACTCTCAGCATATTAATTAGGTAAAATATGCCTAAAATATTCTGCAATATGCTTGCATGAGGAAAATGTACCATTAGTGGACTTGTCCTGTAACGAAAGGTCTTCGAAGAATGCTCTCATCATCTGCGAGATAACATCAGAATATTGGCATTAAAGTAAACGAGAGTATTACGGTTGAATTACATCATCACCCTATTTTGAGACTACTATAGGACGAAGGCCTCTCACTGCACTCTCCAAATAAACCTATCCTGGGCCAACCAATTCCTACCTGCACTTGCGAATTTCCGAAATTCATCACCCAACCTCGTTTTCTGTCGTCATCGACTCCGCTTCTCTTCTCTTGGCACCCATTCGGCAACGCTAACGGTCTACCCGTCATCTAACCCAAGCACTATATCAGCTGCCTAACTCCACTTTTTTATCAGAATGTCAATTAAAATATTACCAATTCCAGTTTGCTCTGTGGTTCACATCGCTTTCTGACGTTACGCCTAACATTGTTCGTTCGATCGTTCTTTGTTCGGTTCTTCTCGAATACTTTGGTCAACCTCCATGTTTCTGTTTCATAAGTTAAAACCGGTAGAATGCATTTATTGTACACCTTTCTTTTCAATAATAGTGGTAAACTTCCCATCAGGATATTCCAGCCAACCCATTTTTATTTTTCCGTAACTTTCCTTTTGATGATCATTACTGACAGGTGCCCTGCGAGCAATTGACCTAGGTAAAGGTATTCCTTCACAGACTCTAGAGGCTGACTGGCGTTGCTGAACTCTTGTGCCTTTGCCCGGCTATTCATTATTGTCTTTGTCTCGTGCATAGTAATCTTCAACTCCACTCTTATACTCCCTCAGTTAAGATGCTCAATTATTTGTTGTAACTAATCTCCAGCGTTGCTGAACAATACAACGTCATCTGCAAAGTGAAGGTTGCTCAGATATTCGACATCAATCCTTACTTCTAAGCCTTCCAAGTTTATTTCGTTGACTACTTCTTTCAAGCATGATGTGAATAACATTGGGGAGATTGTGTCTCCTTGCCTGACCCCTTTCTTTGTTGATATCTTTCTACTTTCGTGCGGAGTAACAAGGAAGTTGTGGAATCCTTATAGATACGTTCAAAGATATTACCGTATGCCTCCAGTACTCCTTGATTACGTAATGCCTCTATGAAAGCTGGTATCTCTGCTGAATCAAATGCCTTTTTTGTAATCTATGAAAGCCATGTAGAGAGGTTAACTGTACTCTGCAGATTTTTCGTTTACCTGATCGATGATATAAATTTGATATATTGTCAAGTTTAGCTTACTGAAGGCCGCATGTTTTCTTGGTTGACTGAAGTCATGTGTTGCCCTTATTCTATCCGAAATTACCTTGGATAATATTTCATACAATACTAGAAGTAAGCTAATGGGCGTATATTTTTCACTTCTTTACCGTTACCTTCTTTCTGCATTATTACAGTGTTGCCATTCTTCCAGTTGTTTTTAATACTCGAGACCATGCGACACTCCGTATAAAGGGCCGCAAGCTTTTCAAGCGCGGCATCTCCCCCATATGTTATTAAATCGACCGTTATTCCATATTCTCTTAGCGATTTTCCCCGTTTCATATCTTGTAAGGTTCTTCTAACTTTTCAAGCATGGTGCCTCCCCAAAATTTTAATAAATCCACTGTTATTCCATCTTCTCCTACCAATTTCCCCGCTTTCTATCTTGCAAGGCCCTTCTAACTTCATCGCTAGTTATAGAAGGAGCCTCCGTAACCTGTTCATTACTGCTCGTGTGTTTTCTGCGTACTGTGCATGCCAGTATAGAATCCGTCTCTTACTTTTGTTATATCCTTGAAATTGCGGATAACATTACCCTCCTTATGTTTCAGTGCATTTATCATAGCTTGCCATATGCAAAGCTTTCTTCTCACTGATTTGCTGATGCGCCCACTTTTTATGGCTTCCTTAGTCTCTCTCACGTAATAATTTTGAACATCTCTTATTTGCTTTTTGCTGATCAGTTTTTATCCAATATAATCCATCATAATCGATCTAATCTAATCATTACTTTCTAATGCAAGAATATGGTTTGATAAGGTTACCGTAGGACTATTTATGTTTAACGCACTCTCACGCAGCCAGAGACCCCTCATGGCATTACCCTGCTTATCTATCACTGCATACATCTTGCCTTGTCCTATAACACAGTTTCTTCTGGTTGTTTTCATGGGAATATAGGCTGATTTCATGCTGCATCCATCATCTGCTGCTTCATTATTATTTCTTACTTCATAATTTCAAATATCCTTTACTTTCTCCTTGTTGATCAGTTTTGACGCTTCTGCGAATTCTATCTAATCTCTTGAGTTGGACACTTTCCTCCTTTGTCCTGTCTTTTATAGGTTCTTCATTACTTAGGAGAGCTTACCTGCTGGTTGCATTCATGCCTTACCTCACACATGACTTGTTGATATTAAAGCTAGCCTATTCATGTCTCATTCATTATCTCTATGTCTTCTTCATCTCAGTGTTCCCTCTATACTGTTTGAAAGCACCAGCCAGAATAGGTCTGCTTTTACCCTTAATGCATCTGGCTTCGCCTGTTTCTTCTTGATTCCTTTTACTTATTCGCACCTCATACTGACGCAAATCCTAGACCTCACTAAGCTATAATCACTGCACTTCGCCCTACCTAATACTCCTGCAACCTGTTCTATGCTGCGATCGGTAGAAAGCGTGAAATTTATTGTATTTCTTGCTTCTGTATTAGTGATTGTCCAGGTCCAATTTCCGTTAGTATGCTACCTGAAGAAGGTATTTATTATTTATACCTTATTCATTTCCGTGAATTCTAGCAAAAGTTCTGCTCTAGTGCTCCTTGAGTCGATGCCGTAGCTGCGAATTGCTTCGCCACCAGTCTACCTTTTTCCCGCTTTTGAAATGCGTCGCTCATGACAACATCATTCTGAGTTGGCGCATTTTCATCGCAGATTCTACATCTTTATTTACTTGTTCTATTTCATCATCGTGAATGCTGGTCGGAGCGTAGGCCTGCACGACATTTACTCTATACCTCCTATTTAGCTTTATTATGAAGACTGCTACCCTCGTAATAATGCTGCATGATTCGTCAAGGTTGCCCGCTTTTTCCTGATGGATTAGCAAGCTTACCACGGATTTCTTCTTCCCTGGGAGTCCTCTATAAAAAATGATGTGGCCGTTAGTCCGCATCGTACAGCCCTCCCCAGTTCTTCTAGCCTTGCTAAGGCCAATAATGTCCTACACAAGCCAGCTTCTGTCAAGAGGGTTCGTGGGTTAAATGTGGCCAGGTTCACTTTCTAGTGGCAGTCTGTATGCGTCCATTCTTAGCACCCTTTGCTGCGTTGCAAGTCTGACCACCACCTTGGTCGGGTTCCCCGCTGCTTCTAGAGCCATGGGCTGCTTGAAAGAGTCTTGAGGTAGGTAGTAGCCCAATACTGCACCAGGGAGGCCAATTCTTGTTCTGCTGAGGGAGTATCTTTTGTTTAAGCTTAGTGCACCTTCGTAACTTGGTCGAACCTTAACTAGTCCCACTATCCCTCTGCATTTTTTGCCGATGTCAGGCGCGACTCCAAGGCTGGAGGTGTAGTGTACTGGAGGAGGTGAATTCGAGCTTACCACCTTCAGGTTAGAACACCGATGTGTTGAAGAAAGAAACGCTCGAGGAATTGTATATGTTTTGCGAAATGGGTGTTCGTTGAGTTCATTTACTTTAATTGAGAGCACGTTTACCAAACGTGTTTCCTATGATTTCTTAGTTAGCTATTTCAACATATCGTAAATTGATTTTCGCTTAGCCATTTTCTGCCGTCTTCTTCATTGGCCAAGCTTCGATTACAATGTTCATGTGTTTTTTTACTATTCACCATTACAAAATGGCGCAGAAACATTTCCGCCTTGCAAAAAAAATTTCATTTTTAGATGAGTATGCTCCAACAAAATACTGTAATACAACATACAAAAATTAGTTTGAAAGGTGCTGCCAGAGCTAAAAAAAGCTCATTACTTCATTACCCAAGCTAGCGTGGCTTCTCGCTGGAGAATGGTGTGCCACCTCTAACCTGAAATTGCTTTCTCCAATCCATCGTGCTTGAGCTATTCTTCCGAAAGCCTTAGTTTCTTAGCCCCTATCAGCGTCGTCGACGATCGCCTAAAGTTAACGTTATTTTTTTCTGAAATTTTTTAGCAGTGCTGGCAAGTTCTCCCTCGAGCAATTGGGCGCAACGCCTAAAATTAAGACTGCAATGGACTTTTTTTATTGTTCAGGCGAAACAGGTAACGATCGACAGAACTTTTTTTCGGAACAGGCCACTTGATATTCTTGTACTTCGAAAATCACGGGCAATACGTGCGCTTTCATGAAATTCACCACATAATAAATCAAAAGCGCAACTTCAACATGACGGACACAAGAAATGGTGACGAACGATTCCATTTTTCCTGCTTGTTCTTGTCTTGTTCAACGCTATGTTTATTGCTTAAATATACTTAGGAACAAATTCTTCTGAATTACTTTTCAATAAAAGCAGCTGGAGGCTATGTCTATATGTCCAATTTTTCGCTCAGTCATCACAACGAGTTTCAAGACGTCTAAACGCCTGCGCGTAAGTTGGGGGTCCGTAGTTACTTGCTATAATTTCAGACAAGCAATGAATTCAACTTCGTTTTTTCCTTGCACAAGGCTGATGTTTCAAAATCGCGTGTACTTCTCCTTCTGAGACTTTCTTGGGTTCAGCTTTTGTTCGTACATGGGCACGCGATGTACATGAAAACTACTTTGCCTAGACGCTTACATAGCAGTCTCATCATCATCATCATCAGCCTGGTTACGCCCACTGCAGGGCAAAGGCCTCTCCCATACGTCTCCAACAACCCCGGTCATGTACTAATTGTGGCCATGCCGTCCCTGCAAACTTCTTAATCTCATCCGCCCACCTTACTTTCTGCCGCCCCCTGCTACGCTTCCCTTCCCTTGGGATCCAGTCCGTAACCCTTAATGACCATCGGTTATGTTCCCTCCTCATTACATGTCCTGCCCATGCCCATTTCTTTTTCTTGATTTCAACTAAGATGTCATTAACTCGCGTTTGTTCCCTCACCCAATCTGCTCTTTTCTTATCCCTTAACGTTACACCTATCATTCTTCTTTCCATAGCTCGTTGTGTCGTCCTCAATTTGAGTAGAACCCTTTTAGTAAGCCTCCAGGTTTCTGCCCCGTAGGTGAGTACTGGTAAGACACAGCTACTATGTACTTTTCTCTTGAGGGATAATGGCAACCTGCTGTTCATGATTTGGGAATGCCTGCCAAACGCACCCCAGCCCATTCTTATTCTTCTGATTATTTCTGTCTCATGATCCGGATCCGCCGTCACTACCTGCCCTAAGTAGATGTATTCCCTTACGACTTCCAGTGCCTCGCTGCCTATTGTAAATTGCTGTTCTCTCCCGAGACTGTTAAGCATTAATTTAGTTTTCTGCAGATTAATTTTTAGACGCACTCTTCTGCTTTGCCTCTCCAGGTCAGTGAGCATGCATTGCAATTGGTCCCCTGAGTTACTAAGCAGTCTCATTTCTTGCTTATTGACCTGGCCTCCATAAATGTCCTAATTTATTAATAAAATACTGATAAAACACGCCAAGATTGTAGAGTCAGGTCATGGCACACGGTTGTAGTCAAGCTTATTCCCAATGCAGGAGCTGTTACAACACAACAATTGAAATCGCGAGCCTAATGAATGTGCGCCAATGTGACCAAAATACCCCAAGGAGCCCTCAGAATTAGCTTCTTCCAACATGGAATCAAAAATAAACGCCCGCTGAAGAAAAATCACGTACATGTTTCTTATCAAGCCACGTTGTTCCCGCATGAGGTGGAAATCAAAATGATTATAGTCCACCAAAACATTCATCAAATTATCATGGTCTATCTTAGACAAATTAAAAAGTAGAAGTCAGGTAGTCGTCATGTATTTCATATTTTGGAAAAGATCTCAGTGCTGCTGCAGTATTAGCAAATTATTATTTTCAATTTCACTTCTTGATGTGCTTGGACTCCCAATCTCAATGTTCACAAAACTTCTAGGAATCATACTGTACATTTATTTGTGGCTCACTTGAAAACTTTTTAGATTTAGATACATTTAGATACATTTAGATACATACAAAAATTTAGATACATTTTATTTGTCGGGCTACATACCGCGCCATATGGAGTTTCATTTTGAAGGATAAAAACAGGTACGACTACAGCAAGGAATGCTTTAAATAGATTCAAAAATCACCGGATTTGGAAACATTCTAGGCATTTCACAACTTCCGTTGCTGATCCTTCTGCGGTATTTAACTTGTGCAGGCAACATAGGACGCTAAAACAGCACACGTGCAGAACCGGTCACTAATGACTGCTAGTGGGCAGTCGTGTAAAGAAGCAAATGAGAAAGCAAGTTTTGGGAAAGTTCACTTATTACCATATTTGTTTGAGAGGCATAATTTGTACAAGATACGTGGTTAACAAGCGTTCTTACGGCCTAAGACACTGACTAAATACGCAAAATCTACCTCAGCCTTGGGAAATTATCAAATTGCAGTCTAATTTACCATTTCATTTCAGACATATTTATTAAAAAACACTAAAAATATACTCAGAAGTATCACACTCCATCCGAACTGGTTTAAGCAATAGCGCTGGTAGTGCTCAGTGAAATATTGCTTGTGCAGAGTAAACAATGAAGTTCAACTTAATTTCATATGGATACGCGTAGCTCCACATAACTTAATGTTGGTCTAACACGCGGATACCAAGTGTGATGACGAACGAATGATGACGATGTAAATGGCGACGATAATGATGTGACAACAGTAGTTGACGACACTCAGGTCACGAAGCTGGTGGGACGAACGCGTAAAGATGACGGATATATACCGACGATGCAATAACGACAGCGCAATGAGAACGAGAGAATGACGATGATTGAATGAAAATAACAGCATTATGAAGACTGTATGATGAAACGCAATGACGACAATGAAATGACAAAGAACAAATGATGGCAATAGGACAACGACGACGACGACGTGAGATCACCGAGAAGAGTATTAGGAAATAATGATGATGGTATGACGACAATAGTGTGACGACAATAACATTAAAAATTGAGGTGACGGCGACAGTATCGCGCAGACGGGGTAACGAAGTTCATATGAGGGTTATAGGTTGAAAAAAAAACGCCGTTACATGACACAATAATGACATTAGCATGACAACGACGCAGTAACAATGATGGCGTGGCGATGGCGATATTTCAGCAATAGCATGGCGGTACTGCCATGATAAGAACAAAAGTGCCATAAACAGACGATGACGTCTTGACTACGACTGTATGAGGAGGATCGAGTGAAGAAGTATTGACGACAACGGAAGAACGAAGGGAACAACAAGAACGCGATGACGGCGGCAGTGTGAAGGTAATCGGAAGATGAAGCTGGAATGACAAGATGGAAGGACAACTAGGTCACCACGACACTAGGACTACAAACACATAAAAACGGCTATTTGACGAAGATCGTACCGCCATGATAGAATAAGAACTGTATGGATTACAGCGCCTTGCTGACGAGAGCCACTGATCTAGCTATTTTCTATTCTGGATATACCAGAAAACCAAAACTGGCATTTTGAGTACTCGTATGTATGTGCCAATTCTAGACATCAATCACAGCTGCAATTTACATACATGTGTTGGTGGCACAACTTTACCCATTCTAGGTGTTTTCGCCTTTGGTTTGCTCTGTAGTTGTTTTTTTTAATAACGAACAATTTTTGACTAGGCCACCATAGTTCTCAGTGTATAAAACGCTCTGCTCTCGCACCTGTAGTCACCAAATCAGCTGCAATGTCTTCAATTGCGATGTATTTCCAATCTGAGAGTTTCTTTTTATCCCGTTTATATCTCTATTACTCTATATTTGACAGATATATCGCCGCCAATGTGAAGAAACGGGGTCTGTCTTCACAAACTGCAATTATTTATGTTTAGTTGGTTAATTTTTACAACTTGACATTCGACAGTCGGCAGTAGCGTTGACTACTTCTAATTTCACGGCTCCTACCCGCCTGCCGCGCCCGTGGGGATGGCAGACCACCGAATGCGACATTTATTCTCTAAATATATCAAAGCGTGTGCCGGAAGCGCATAGTCACACCCATTTTTGGGAACTCGAGAACAAGTACTTCCAGGTACGCTTCAAGTCATTTATTGGTGTTTCTTGCGTAGCTCTCGGACCTTCATTTTCTACGTCCTCCGCACTAAATTATCACACGTGTACCGTTACAGCAGAAGCCTACGTTATTCTCGAGGCAATTGAAGACTTAAGGCTCAGAAATGTCGCTAAGCCTCTTGTCTTCAAAGACTCAGTAAATGAACTGCACAGCTTGTTGTGCTCCGCGTATATGTGGACCTAAGTGATTGTCTTATGCAGGGTACCTGGCCATAAAGGTGTAAAAGGCAATGTAACTGCTGATGAAAACACTACGTCAGTAAGTTTTAGCGACCAAGAATGAAATATCTCCATCCCTGCCACAGATTTAAAGCCTTTTCCACGTCGTAAACTGACGGTGCCTTGGCAAGGAGAGTGGAATACCAAATCATTGAATAAGCGAGACATCATAAAACCCAAGCTAAGAAACAGGATAAGTGAGAAAAGAGCACGGTACAAGAAAGTTCTTGTTAGCCGATTAAGAATGCGGCCCACTTACGGTAATCACCCTTATCTCTTGACTGGGAAGTATCCTACGGCCTGAAGTAAGTGTGGCAATAATTTCACAGTCCTGCATGTTCGCATTAAATGCCCTGCAATATAAGCAGAGACGAAATCATTTTCCCCTTCTGCGTATGGCGAAAAGATACCTGTTCACCCGGCATTTATAATAGCAAAGGACCACTTTTTAACCTGAGAAATGTCTTAGATTTTTTAGCTGAAACAGACATTCGGTAAATCAATTGGCTACGTAATCTTTAACACGCGATTAACTGCCCTTGTATTCAAGGTCTGTCTTAAAGTTCTAGTTTCACTGTTAGCTTTGTTGTATCGTGTTTTTAACGAAACACAATTGCCATAGCCCACATCATCACTAGTCAGTTTCACTATTTTAGTACCTACATAATTTACGCTTTTGCAGCGCCATGTTTTAAGTCCTTTTACAGGCATGTCACATCTATTGTAGCGAATTCATTATCCACGTGATCGACAATTCATCGACAAAATTACTATTTGTCATGGTGCTTTTAGCCATAAAACAACATAGCTCATCATATATATATATATATATACGGCAAGTATATACCGATGGCAAGATTACCATGGCTACTATATATATATACATGTCGGGGCACGACATCGCTTCAAGTATGCCTTCCTCACCAATGCCATTGTTGCAGATTGCCACGACATGGGCCTATTGCTACATCATCTTCGGAGCCAACCAACAAGGCGAAACTGGACCGCTCCCAACCTGTGATCTGGCTGCGCACGCAAGGCCTAATATGGATCGTGCACGACTACTCGTCTGGCAACCTGGAACTGATACTACAGTCGTCACAGCCAACGGGGGATTTAAAAGCCAGCCAGCCACCGTCCGCTTCGGGCACGACATCGCTTCAAGTATGCCTTCCTCACCAATGCCATTGTTGCAGGTTAGTTACCTGGCGGGTGCTGCTTCGGTTAAATCTAGCGATTATTGTATCATAGCGATGTCGTGCCCGACAGAGTGGAGTTACGCGTTTAAGCGGTTGGTTACTTTGTATGCAAAAATGTACTTTACTTTGTTTGAGCTGTTACTTGTCCTCGCGGGTGACGTCGAGCCGAATCCCGGCCCAATGTCGAAGGTTGAGGCAGGCTGCTGCCTTGGAACGAATAAATAAGCTTGAAGACGCCGTGGCTGCTATGCAAGCCGATTGTAAAAATTTCCAAAAGGGACAGGCAGCTGCTTTGGAAACTGCACGCAAACATGCAGAAAATGAGAAGGCTTTGCGCAGTGACTTGATACGAGCGAACGAGCAACGCGCTGCCGCCGTAAACGAAATCAAAGTGCTAAATACGAAGCTAGTAGCATTGGAATCATCTGTGCCATCTCAACCAGCTGGGGATCCTGGAACGTGTTTGGAAACATTGCGTGACGTTTCCAATCAGCTGTATCAAATATCTTCTAGATGTGAAAATGCAGAAAACCGTATGCGACGATCTAACCTGCTCTTCTTTGGAATAGCAGATGAGGCTAAGGAAAACTGGGCAGCTTCAGAAAAAAAAAGTGATACAATTTTGTTCCGAAAAATTGGGTACGGAATTCACGACTGCGCAGTTTGAGAGGGTGCACCGATTAGGGAAGTTTGCGGAAGGCAGGGTGAGGCCTATTATTGCGAAAATGACGTTTTTCAAAGACAAAGGCCGTATCTTGTCTTCTGCACGCAAACTGAAAGGGTCTGCTTTTTCAATACGCGAGGATTTTTCGCCAGCTACCCGGCAGGCAAGAAAGCAGCTAATTGCTCTGGCGAAAACTGAAGCAAAGCCATTTACGTTGTCAACCGATCGACTACGAATTGGGACCGCCATTTATATGTTTGATAGCAATCGGAATACAGTTGTTCCTTGTGTTCAATAGCAGCAAACCACACTGCATGATGTGAACTGCAGGAAGTCAAAGCCACCTGTCATCGCACCATCATTATCAATATCTTTCACAAATATCCGCAGTCTGTTGCCTAAACGCGACGATATTGCCTCATTTCTTGATGACTGCAGTTCAGATATTCTTTTTCTTACTGAAACATGGCTACACTCTGAAATAAGAGATAATGAAATATTTCCACATGATAGCACATATAACATTTTAAGGTGTGATCGGACCGAAAAGAGAGGTGGTGGCGTACTCCTTGGTATCAAAAGAACAGTTACCTCACAAGTTATTAATGTAGATTCCTGTATTGAGATAGTATGGGCTGAATGTCAAACCTACAGAAACAAGCTACTGATAGGATGCTGTTATCGTCCTCCCGATGCAAACCAGTACTTTCCTGTCGAACTGCGCAATGGTATTTCTAAAGCCCTTGAGCTCTGTCAGGCTGATATCGTCTATGTTTTTGGCGACTTTAATTTTCCATTGATCGACTGGAATAACCTATCATCCTCTTGTCATACATAAATGGAGTTCATTTCTTTAATGTTAGACTTCAATTTATTCCAAATAATTACCCAGCCCACCCGTGGCACTAACATATTAGATTTAGTTTTCACTAACACCCCTGAAACAATTGGTGAAGTTGTTTGCTTAGACGGTTTCAGTGATCACAAGCTACTACAACTTACTCTTAACATTCCCTTGAAATATACAGGCGTTTTAAACAAAACCATCCGTGATTACAACAGGGGAGACTATGGCAATATTAACAAAGAACTTGATACTTTTCTTTCTGGCACCTTTTTAGCTTCGTTTTCTGCTCGGTCAGTCAACGAAAACTGGCTTCTGTTTAAAGAAAAGCTGTGTGCTTTAGTGGAAGCGTATATCCCCCAAATAAGAATAACAGGCGATAGACAGAACCCTTGGTTCACCAAGCACCTTCGACGGCTCAGAAACAAGAAAAGGCTATACGCAACTGCAAAGCGTACAAACTCACCCGTGGTATGGGATAAATATAGCTCATTTTTGAAAGTTTACTGTTCATCTTTAAAAGAGGCTAAAGAAAAATACTTCTCTCAAGATCTACCTTCTCTACTTAAAAACAACCCCCGAAAATTCTGGCAGTTGATTTCACCCAATAGTGGCTCACATCACATTTCACTAAGTGATGGGAATCAAGCTCCAATCAGTGACAAGGAATGCCCAGTCGTCTTTAATGAATTTTTTTTCATCCATATTCACAGTAGAAGACCATTCTAATCTGCCGGAAGTCACTGATCTAGATTACCAGTACATGCAATCCATTGATATAACAGAGGATGGTATCACAGGTCTCAAAAATAACCTTAAGTTGACTACTTCTTCGGGTGTCGATAATATTAAGTCAAAAATTTTAAAGAATACAGTCACGTTATCTAGCAAATTTTTATGCAATATTTTCCGCCAGTCGTTGTCATCAGACCAGCTTGCCTTAGGCTGGAAAATTGCAAAAGTGATACCAGTCCACAAAATGGTAGCAAGAATTCCCCAGAAAACTATCGGCCGATATCATTGACAAGTATTTGCTGCAAAATGCTTGAACATATCATTGCATCTCACATATATCATCATTTAGAATCAAATAATTTTTTCTTTATTAACCAACATGAGTTTAGGAAAGGTTTGTCATGTGAGACGCAGTTACTAGAATTCACTACAGACTTGCATTTTAACATGGACCGTAATCTTCAAACAGATTGCTTTTTTCTCGACTTCTCCAAAGCCTTAGACCGTGTGGCTCACTGCCGTTTAATTTCCAATTTATCCGTTCTCAAATTAGACTGCTTAACGCTCTCCTGGATTCATACCTTCCTAACAAATCGTCAGCAATTTACAGTCGTTAATAATTTTACGTCACCCCTTGCATATGTCAGTTCCGGTGTACCGCAGGGTAGCGTACTAGGACCATTGCTTTTTCTTATTTATATCAATGATCTGCCCAATAACATCTCATCCTGCATGCGTGTTTTCGCCGATGATTGTATATTATATCGACCAATTCGCAGCCTTGATGACCATCACATTCTTCAAGAGGACCTTCATCTCGTTACCAAATGGTGTGAGGACTGGCAAATGAAACTTAACTCATCTAAATGCCAACTAATGACATTCACGCGAAAAACATCAACTCATAGGTTTTCCTATTATATGAACAAAAATATAATATCTCAGGCATCAGCATATAAATATCTAGACGTAAATCTTACACCGAGCCTTTCCTGGGCCTTTCACATTGCAACCATATGCGCAAACGCTTCCAAATCTCTTGGGTATATTCGCCGCAGCTTGCGTAATAGCCCGTCTAACATCCGTAAATTAGCATTCGTATCATTTGTACGCCCTCAGCTCGAGTTCGCATCCCCTAAATGGTCTCCCTACCATGAATACCTAATCCACACGATAGAAGCCATCCAAAACCGAGCTAGTCGATTTATTTCCCGAAATTACAGCTACCAGTCAAGCATTACTCAAATAAAACTCGACCTTTCCCTTCAATCACTGAGTAGCCGACGTGACATAGCACTCCTGTCCTTGCTCCATAGATATGTTCACCAAATCAAGCCACCAAACTTGCCACTGGAACGCGCGTCTTGCACATCACGACGACTTTATAATGATTTAAGTCTCGCTCGCATTTATGGCAACACTAGCGCATTTAACTTCTCGGCTTTACCACAAGCGATTCGGTTATGGAATTCGCTTCCTAATAGCACTGTCGCTCTAATGAGCAATGATAAATTTAGACAACTACTGAACCTACAGTCTTCATCATAACAAATATCTTCATCTGTACATATGTCATGTCATATAATATGTGACTTTCTTTTTCTTGTTATTGTGGTTTCAATTTTGTTTGCTTTATGTACTCGCGCTATGTACGTTATTTTGCGCAAGTGTTACATCGCCTTTTATGTTAGGGTGAAATGTACTTTTCAGTCCTTTCCCGATAACTCTTTGTATTGATTTTGCGTTTTTTTAACACTGTTTTGGAAGCATGTGATCATTACAAACATTTTTAACTCTCACATTGTTTAGCGCTCATATATCTGTTTTCTCGTGTCATTTGTTCAATGACGCCCCCCTTACTCAATGCTCCTCTTGGGGCCTGTAAGGTACCTTGAAATAAATAAATAAATAAATAAATAAATAAATATATATATATATATATATATATATATATATATATATATATATATATATATATATATATATATATATATATATATATATATATTTAGTAGACATGGCAACGTTGCCGTCGGTCCTTTGCGTTATAATGTGTTGAAACGTGAAACTGCGTACCTAACTCACCTCACTGAAACAAACACTTTCTGGTGCATAATATGACTAATAAGGTTGAGATTTTTATACCTTCTTTTTTGGGGCACGGTGTGTCTGCTCCTTTTATTGCTTGCCAAGAAAAGTGCCTGATTCATCATTTACTGCAATCGTAAATGGTTGCGATTCCGAATATTGTGTTCTCTAATGTAGCCTTATTCGGGAGACGGTGCAAACCATGGCCGCGCAGAGCTGTAGGTGAAAATGGGCACAAGGAAAAAAGACAGTCGTACCATTCTTATAAACAAGTGTCCAGCTGTATCACGGTTATGGGGGAAGAAAATGCTGTAAGGAGAACACCAACAGCAGAAGCACAAGAGAGAAGCAATTGCGCTCCTTGGACAGCTCAACCGCCGAAATCACGTCGGTTGAGGGAAGAAGGTTTCTGTGTCTCAAAGATTCCTCGTGTAGGCAAAAATTATTCTGCTGCGAAACTCCCTGCAGATGAAGAGCATATTTATAGTATTCATTTACCTATTCATGAAAGTTTCTTCTTATATAGTTACCAAGATGCCTAGGGGATCAGCGCATCTAGGAAATGATAAATTCCGAGAGAGTGTTCTAATAAAGTTTTGTTTCAAGGCAGTTCAAATACCACATTTATTGCGCGCGCTAGTTCAGTTGAACGCGGCCATGGTTGCCACATTTCGATGGACGCGAAATGTAAACGTGTCTTTGTATCATGCATCAAGGGCAGGGCAGAAAACCTCAGCTCGTCAAGGTTAATTCAGAGCCTCACACTACAGCGTGCCACATAATGATCTCATGGTTTTGGCACCGTAAACCATTCTCCCTACTCCCTCCAAGAAAACATTCAGATGATAGAACTTTTGGAAGCCAGAAGATATGGAGTGAAGACAAGGTTCTGAAAGAGCATCTGGTAGAAAGTTGGAGCAACGCTGCATACAGGTAAGTCTTGCATGCTTTCTCTTATCGATCCTTTCTAGAGAGCGACGAATAACAGTCGTTTTCGTAAGAGCAACACAAAGAAATTGCACCTTGCTCCCGTCATCTATTTTCTCTCACTTCTTGGTAAGCACACAACAGCAATACAGCAATATGTAAACAGCATGACTGCGTGCACCTGCTGTGTTAGAACACTCAAGCGCTCGCTTCGCTGACTCTTTCTTATAGGATATTATGAGAACTCGCAAAGCTGATATCATGCGTTGCGTTCCTATTTTCAAAGTGAGCTACGTTGTATTGTTCGTAGGAACTTTGGCATTGTTAGTTAAAGGCCACCTGAACAGTCCTTATATAAAAGTAAGTATGTAACCATGTTTATGCATGAAGACTTGGATTGGATTATAGAGCTTAAAGTGCCAAAATGACAACTGGATTAAGACGCACGCCACATTGGGAGGCTATAGATTATTTTGACCACCCGGGGATCCTTACGCGCCTCCAATGTGCAGGGCACTACCGTATTTTAATTTCACCCCAGCGAATTGCGGCCGCTGCGGCCGGGATTCGATCCATACACCTTATGCATAGCACCGAAACATCATAGCGGCTAAGCCACCACGACAGGTATGCATAAAGTTTTGACAGTAAATATTGGGTGTAATTTTCGAGCAAGAGTGAAAGCTTAAATGCACGAATTCTACATATTTGTTACCTTTGTTTTGTTTAAAATTGTGACTAATACTTTTTAAAATCATTCGGAGTGATATGCTCTCAATATATTGCAACATATGACTGTCGTTGAGCCAATAAAGTTCTTTGATTGAAATTTCCTTCCACTAAGATTTGCGAGGAAATATTTTTTATTTTCATTACGTGAACTGGGCAGAATATCACTATGATTTTAAGCAAAATATCAAAAGATAGGTATTCAGAATGATGCGCTCTGCGTTCTTCTATCTGATTTCACTGGGCTGTCGAAAGCACTTGTTTCAAGTAGTCGCCATTTCGGTCCATTTATTGTAATATGCAATACATTTCATTGAATACGAATAGCTACTATTCGGTTTCGTTTGCAATAAAACAATTTTGATTTCTCACAAAATTAATCCACATCAAGAAACACCACATTTTGTACATAATGTCTTGCAGAAAAGTTTTAAGGTTCGAAGCACCAATGCTCCTTTTGCAACGAACAAAGATATGTGCTCCATCAGAGACATTGCCAAAAAAAAAGTTACTTTTTTATGCACTTGATATTTCTTTATATTTCTTAATGGTGTTTGGGCCTGTCACAAAAGCAAGGATTTATCAGTTTCCAGTTAGTCATTCGTCTTTTTGCCTCTATCGTGTAGAACGATGCAGATTTCATATTAAGTAATGCTATATAAGCCTCCTAGGCTGGCCCTTCCAAATTACTTAGCGATTTAGAAATATGACTCAGATGCAGCTAATAATGAGATCGATATAAGGAAGACTATGGATGAACCATATCACCATAGCGAAACTACCTTGTCATGTGTATGCCTTCAGCACAAAAACTGCTGACTTCGAACCACCCACAAGCCGCTCTTTGATAGCGATATTCCACATCACTGCGTTGATCGACTTTTGCCGATGGATTCGTTATGCGCCTGCTCACCAACACTTTTAAATTCAACAACCACAGCAGTATAATGCTCTTCCCGAATAAAAAATTGCAGCTTTATAGAAGTAGTGTGCCTAAATTATGTGCCGTGCTTGTATATGTTTAGTGGCACATATTTGACATACGTCTGGGTCACCTTCATTATTCATGAATGTAATAAAACTGGACCTTCAGTTTTCTCGCACCAAACTAGTTACATAGCGAAACATTTCCTTGTGGGGTGTACAGGCAAATAATACGGGGTGAACCCGACCATCAGGCGCCAAGATTAAAAAAAAAATATCCAGATGCCGCGTAGCGGAGCAAAACAAAGGTAATGTTGTTTGCCGTCACCTGGAGTTGCACAGATTATTTTATGCATTCCGCCTAACAAGGTACTTATTCCTAACTACTTCAACTTCTCATCATTAGAATAACATGAAAAGCGTCAACGAAAACGTCGAAAGCTTTCTGTTGCTCGATAGGTGCTACATAAAGGTGTTTTTCCAAACGTCAATGGAGCCCGCGAATACACGCAACGTTCCTCGAGCCACCAGCCACAGGTTTATTTCGCTTGAGTTTGGGGGCTTCTTTCATGCTCGGAAAAACATTCTTCTGTAGCCCGTATTGAGCAAGACAAAGCTTTATCGGGTGTTTTTCATGTCGCTCTACAATTTTTTCATTTACGCTTTCCGCCTAATTTTAACATTTCCCAAGGTTGTAGATTAATTAGAAATAATTATGTAATTCCGAGGAAAGCGATAAATAAGCTGAGTATGTCGAAGCGACGGCAACGGCTATTAGCTTGATTCTGTTCAGCTACGTGGCATTTGAATATCTTTAAATCTTGGTCTATGATAGTTGGGAGACCCTGTGCACAAGCTAGTATGTAATTATAATATGTGCACACGCAAAAAGAGAAAGAGGAACTTACTTAAACAAGTAAAATGGTATTCCTAAATACAACGGACACCAGATTGGGTGCCATCGCACAGTTGCCTTTGCAATGTGATCCCAAACAAAAGAGTTGGGGAGAACTGCTCATACAGTGTACAATAAATGTAACAAAATGCCTGTGTAATTTCATCAGAATCACTAACAAATCGTAATCATTTCTGAAAAAACCATGCCACACAATAGTGACGGGTGGAACTCGTTAACAAATAAGGCTTTCTACAGTATTACTCGAGTTTGAGTGCTGCCTGCTTAATACTTGTTGGTAAGAGCGCGATATTCCTCGGTATTCCTCGATATCCCTCGATATCCCGCGATATCCCTCGATGTTCCTCAATATACCTCGGTATTGCGAAACGGAAGGGCTACCGCAGTAGGGTATTTAACTCTTGCGCAAAAAGGCACAAGCATCCAGCATAGTTTTATTGATACATGAAAAGTGCAACTTGATAACATCTATCTAAAGTTGGAGTGTTGTAGTAAAAAGGGAGTAGAATTCTGAGCACTTCAATACTTTTAGTAAGCTGGCACTCTAAGGCTGAGACTGCCAGGCATCCTACAACTATAAAACCACAATCTTCAAGCTTTAAAACTTGCCATAGAGGTTCGCGCATCTGGCATTTAGAAATATCACTCAATTCTAATCGAATTTTAGGATAAATTCATTTTATTTGGATGAGATCGATATGTTTGACAGCAGCGCCCAATCAGTCACTGTGTTCCAGGAGGATAGGGACCGGGTAGATAGCGTTGTGCATCTCGCGATCCTCATACCCCATAAATTTCGGCAAGTGAGCAGCCAACATTCCCTTTTCTGTTTATGAAAAGTTCGGACATAGAAGAATATCACTTTGATGTTGCAATCATGGTTAACTCGGAAGTAAATTGAGGAGCGAAACTCCTGACAATGACGAGATATATAAGCGGGAAGCGTAACCTCGTTTTTTGTCCAATTGTGCGTTACAATTCTTCTGTTGGTGCGGGTTAATAATTTCAAACTTTTCTGAAATCAGAGAAAGCAGCCCGTATCCACGGTGACTCGGACACAACAAAATGATTCCTATTCAAAAACGCAGCAGTCGCCTCCTATAGTATCAGGCGCCTTGGCGAGTTTTCTCTATCGGCGGGTTGTATCGGAGTGCCCAAAGTTCTCAACGGAGGTGCTGCAGAGGTAAGAACTCAGGTTCCGCCTACTCTGGTGACGCCACCTCAAGCCATCATGAATCCATCGATGAAAACTGACCTTTCTACGTATACATAACTGGACATGCAGACTGCCAGCTAGAACCCTGAGTTTGTTATGGAGTTTAACGGATGAGATGGAGAGTGCAATTTACGAACCCTTTACTTCGCCTTAGAGGACAGCACACAAACACTGTTTGTAAACTGTGTTGTGGTTGTTATGTCCTGCAATAACCCCCAACGGGAGTTCTTTGCTTCTTACTCGAGCACAGACCTCACGGAGAGGGTCAACGCTGCACTCCAACCAAGGAGCCAGCGCAACATTGATAGGGTGCAGATATGTGCAGAAAAGATATGCGGATTATTCCGCCGACTTGACCTAAACAATGAGCGAAGACAAGAAGCTTCGCCATGTTCTTTTTATTACATGCTATTGAAAAAAGTATATTTCTAATCCCATTGCAGGAAAAGCTACGACGCCAGAAATGCGAATTGACAAGACAATGTAAAGACGGCCTGTGCTGCCTAAAGAAGGGCAGCTACGGACCAACGTGCCAACCAGTTGCAAAATTAGGCGAAAAGTGCAGCACGACAGATGCGGACGGAGTCTATAAAATACGTTGCCCCTGCGCTAATCATGGTAATTCAAACACGTAGGCAAATACATGTTTAAGCGCGTATTGAAAATTGGTAAGAGGTGCACAAAGTAGAAGACGATAGAAAACACAACGCGCTGGATCTTTGCTTTCCTACGACTGTCGTCCTTGTGCCTCTGAACCTCTTCCGTATTTTTGGTACGCGCTCGAACATGTTTATGTCTGTATTCCATTTCTTGTAGTGTGGCAATAGAAGACGCCATACCAGAGAAATTTACCGCCCAACGTTTGGAGGTGCATTCTTCCGTTGAACTTTGTGGTAACTATGTCGCTTACTGCATGAAAACATCAAATTCATTTATTGGTGTAAGAACGAAGTACTCACAATGACAGCAAGCACGTAACGCCTGCGTTGCTGGGCAGTGTTACAGTGCAACAGAACCTGGAAACTACCAGGTGGCCGGGGCCTCACCGAATGGTTACAGTAGTCGGGGATCACCTTCAATAAAATTCCACGAAGACGCAAAGACGCTTTGCCCGCGAACACCAACTGAGTAACACTGCAAGGCTTTTCTAAGCGCCCCCATTTTTATAGTGGGCAATTTCTTTCACAGCACTACTAGCTGATAAGCGAATGATGCTGAAATCTCCTCATTGCAACACATACACGTCTTCAAAAGCACAATTTGTTAATAAAAATTTTTTTAGCCTTTTTATACCACATAATGGCAAAATTCGCCGTCTGGCGGATTTATGTGATGATAATTCTTTGCCATGGGACGTATTATTGAGGAAACCAGGCATACTAGAATGTTCTCCCAGTTGTAGCATAAAAATATCCTCATGAATTACGAAAGGAAGCTTCCGATTGTATTGTTCACTCGATGGTCATAGATTCATTGCAGCAAATTAGGTCATTTCTGAAGTAGTCTTTTTACTTCTAAGCACTTCAAAGAGGAATAAATGTCCACCCACGTGGGCGCATCCCAATTAAAAGTAGCTGTGCAATGAAGTTACGGTTTTACTACCCGCAGACACAAACACACATTGCTCTCCAATCACATTTGTGTCATTTTTTACAATATAGCACATATTTCCAACTCAATCATATTGAGGCCTATTTGAAGCTACATAGAAGGAAAGAGGTGTGAGCCGCTAAATACCTAGGTGCACTTCCAAGGATGTGCGGTGCTTTGACGTCTTTATGAAGCATCCATGGTTACGGAGTTTTGCAGCATCATTGATGTGAGGTTTATTGGCAATAGATGAGAGATACCTTACAGTTTCGGGCTGTTGCATTCAGGAGCGAGGTATTTGTTACTGATAGGCACATCTAGACCTCCATATCGTTGGCAGTATGCGTCCCCTTCGAGCAAGGGAAGTTAGCAGCCATTCAGCTATAGACGCTGGACTTAAAATAAACTAATAACGCCAGAGTTGATGCCATGTGTCCAAAATACAAAGTGAGTGACGCTAGTTTTAAAAATTAGTCCCGACCATTTCGGACATGGACATCTATTCCGAAGTGAAAATGGGCACAGCTGCGCCATGTACCAACCGAATTGGTGCCGTTAACCTCCGTTGCTCAAAGAAGAATTTCAATTTGTGTTATATATGTGCGTCATATGCTTAAATTTTCGGGGTTAAGCTCACGTGGAGGTCCGTCGTAAAACGTGTTCATGCTCCAAGCGTCCATTCCGTGATGTCACTACACCGTTCGGTTACGCCCTATTTGGCCCAAATTTTGCCATATGAAAACGCACATATCTAAACAGCAATGGAGGAGCGTCGAAGGCGCTTAGTAAAACAGCTTCTTTTACAAACAATATATTGAACCAGTATTGACGCTGGTGGACGCCACGCCACTAGACCATATTTACTTGTTGGTTTGCAAAACAGGCGTATAAAACATGAACTTTCAATTTAAGAGTATGAACAAGGGGGGGGAGCAGCTTTCAATAATATGTGGCTGTAAAGGGGCAAACCTTGAAGCATCAAACATATGGTAGTTTATGCTATAAGTCTCATAGTGACGAATGAACGCTAATATTCTAAGGCTAACAGTTCTTCATCGGATATAGTTTATATTGTTGAGATAGAAGGGGATAGGTGAGGAGGGGAATGAAGGGGGGAAGCTTGATGACTGACCCTGCCGTGATAGGAGAAGCCATCGTGCACATGTGAAAAAGTACAACGCTATGTTGAGATTCTACTGTATAGCTTTTTACCAGAAATGTGCTCTACAGTTGTCTGGCAAACGCAGCTGTAGAAGTACAGATGGAGATGCTGTGTGCACGGTTAAGGAGTCCAACTGAAGTCGAACCACAACGAAAACAAGATTGGCTTTACCTTTACGAATATGCTACAGAAGACAAAAAAATCCATAATGTGCGAGGAGCTCTCCGGAGCTGTTAAAGGTAGCATCTAGTAAATTTCTTGTTGGCTTTGCCAATTGGTTCATTGGTCATGACGAATTCGTCAAATTTAGATTTGGGACATTCACTAAATATGCAGACTGTCCTGTGCAATTCGAGACAGTTGAAAACCCTAAGCAGTTTGTACCGCCGTTGTGTGTTCAGTATATGATTTTTGTTTGTTTGTGTAGCAAAATATTAAATAGCGAAACAACGTACCCTCGGTTCTGTCCAGCTCCGTGCCATTGGTAAATTTCTAAATTTTGGCACAATTTACATGGCACACTTTGCATATAATAATCACAAACAAATTTTTTTGTGTTGCACCACGCTGCCACGTCAGAATTCACATTTGTGTATCAGCGAGAAAAGTACTCAACTCGACCATTGGAGCGTCCCAGGGCTGAAATAAAAAGTGGACATTTTTCTCCTCAGAGCGGCCTTGTGAGTTCTCAATGACAACGCTCTACACGTAATGTGCTCATTCGTTCTGGTTTTACAAAATAGTTGGTTAGTTGATATTGTGCTTTATCAAGTATTACCAAATGAGGGGTTCACTGAGCAGTTATAAAGCGTTAAACTCGGCATCTTTCTACTGCGTATTTTCTGCTATTTGCTACGCACGTTATAATGCGTACTTTATGACGGTGCATAACAAAAATGTTTAAAAATTCAATACCGGACATGTTTATTGTAGAATATACGAAACTCTTTTTCGGCACACTAACTGATGCACATTCTGTCACCCAGCTCCCGCTATTTCTGCATATTTACGAACTCTGAAATGTCAAATTATAAATAAAACATTATAGTAAAAGTAGTAGAATTCTATATTGACTATACTGACCCGTAAATAACACAGACTAGCCACGCAACATGTATTGCAAGTAGGGAGGAACCGCATACGAAAGCTGCTTCTATAACAGATTATGAAATTAGGAGGGCCTTGAGAAAGATGTCCCCGTGAAAAGAACGACAAGGTGGAACAGCAATTGACCTAATGAAACATTGAGGAAATGACCTGCTTGTATTAATTGCGAAACGCTACAGAATGCCTCACGACTACAACTTTACCCGAGAACTGCGCCAATTCCAACATTACACCAATCCACAGGAATATATATATATATATATATATATAATTATATAGCGACTGCAAGATGACCATGGCTGCTATATATATATATATATATATATATATATATATATATATATATATATATATATATATATATATATAGTAGACATGGTAATCTTCCCGTCGGTTCTTTGCGTTATAATGTGTTGAAACGTGAAGCTGCATACATAACTAACCTCACTGAAACAAACACTTTCTGGTGCATAACTTGACAAAGAAGGTTGCGATTTTTATACCTTCTTTTCTGGGGCACGGTGTGTCTGCTCCTTTTATTGCTTGCCAAGAAAAGTGCCTGATTCATGGTTTACTGCAATCGTAAATGGTTGCGATTCCGAATATTGTGTTCTCTAATGTAGCCTTATTCGGGAGACGGTGCACACCATGGCCGCGCAGAGCTGTAGGTGGAAATGGGCAGAAGGAAGAAAGACAGTCGTACCATTCTTATAAACAAGTGTACAGCTGCATCACGGTTATTGGGGAAGAAAATGCTGTAAGGAGAACACCAACAGCAGAAGCACAAGAGAGAAGCAATTGCGCTCCTTGGACAGCTCAACCGCCGAAATCACGTGCGTTGAGGGAAGAAGGTTTCTGTGTCTCAAAGATTCCCAGTGTAGGCAAAAATTATTCTGCTGCGAAACTCCCTGCAGATCAAGAGCATATTTATAGTATTCATTTACCCATTCATGAAAGTTTCTTCTTATATAGTTACCAAGATGCCTAGGGGATCAGCACATCTAGGAAATGATAAATTCCGAGAGAGTGTTCTAATAAAGTTTTGCTTTAAGGCAGTTCAACTACCACATTTATTGCGCGCGCTAGTTCAGTTGATCGCGGCCATGGTTGCCACATTTCGATGGACGCGAAATGCAAACGTGTCTTTGTATCATGCATCGAGGGCAGGGCAAAAAACCTCAGCTCGTCAAGGTTAATTCAGAGCCTCACACTACAGCGTGCCACATAATGATCTCATGGTTTTGGCACCGTAAACCATTCTCTCTACTCCCTCCAAGAAAACATTCAGATGATAGAACTTGTGGAAGCCAGAAGATATGGAGTGAAAACAAGGTTCTGAAAGAGCATCTGGTAGAACGTTGGAGCAACGCTGCATACAGGTAAGTCTTGCAGTCTTGCAGGATTCCGTAAAGACTACTCAACAACAGATCATATTCACACTATCAATCAGGTGATAGAGAAATGTGCGGAATATAACCAACCCTTATATATAGCTTTCATTGATTACGAGAAAGCGTTTGATTCTGTCGAAACCTCAGCAGCCATGGAGGCATTACGGAATCAGGGTGTAGACGAGCCGTATGTAAAAATGCTGAAAGATATCTATAGCGGCTCCACAGCCACCGTAGTCCTCCATAAAGCAAGCAACAAAATCCCAATAAAGAAAGGCGTCAGGCAGGGAGATACAATCTCTCCAATGCTATTCACAGCATATTTACAGGAGGTATTCGGAGACCTGGATTGGGAAGAATTGGGGATAAAAGTTAATGGAGAGTACCTTAGCAACTTGCGATTCGCTGATGATATTGCTTTGCATAGTAACTCAGGGGACCAATTGCAATGCATGCTCACTGACCTGGAGAGGCAAAGCAGAAGAGTGGGTCTAAAAATTAATTTGCAGAAAACTAAAGTAATGTTTAACAGTCTCGGAAGAGAACAGCAATTTACAATAGGCAGCGAGGTACTGGAAGTCGTAAGGGAATACACCTACTTGGGGCAAGTAGTGACGGCGGATCCGGATCATGAGACGGAAATAATTAGGAGAATAAGGATGGGCTGGGGTGCGTTTGGCAGGCAATCTCAGATCATGAACAGCAGGTTGCCATTATCCCTCAAGAGAAAAGTATATAATAACTGTGTCTTACCAGTACTCACCTACGGGGCAGAAATCTGGAGGCTTACGAAAAGAGTTCTACTCAAATTGAGGACGACGCAACGAGCTATGGAAAGAAGAATTATAGGTGTAACGTTAAGGGATAAGAAAAGAGCAGATTGGGTCAGGGAACAAACGCGAGTTAATGACATCTTAGTTGAAATCAGGAAAAAGAAATTGGCATGGGCAGGACATGTAATGAGGAGGGAAGATAACCGATGGTCCTTAAGGGTTACGGACTGGATCCCAAGGGAAGGGAAGCGTAGCAGGGGGCGGCAGAAAGTTAGGTGGGCGGATGAGATTAAGAAGTTTGCAGGGACGGCGTGGCCACAATTAGTACATAACCGGGGTTGTTGGAGAAATATGGGAGAGGCCTTTGCCTTGCAGTGGGCGTAACCAGGCTGATGATAATGATAATAAAAAAAAGTCTTGCATGCTTTGTCTTATCGATCCTTTCTAGAGAGCGACGAATAACAGTCGTTTTCGTAAGAGGAATGCAAAGAAATTGCACCATGCTCCCGTCATCGATTTTCTCTGACTTCTTGGGAAGCACACAACAGCAGTACAGCAAAATGTAAACAGCATGACTACGTGCACCTGCTGTGTTAGAACACTCAAGTGCTCGCTTCGCTGACTCTTTCTTATAGGATATTATGAGAACTCGCAAAGCTGATATCATGTGTTGCGTTTCTATTTTCCAAGTGAGCTACGTTGTATTGTTCGTAGGAACTTTGGCATTGTTAGTTAAAGGGCAGCTGAACAGTCCTTATATATAAGTAAGTATGTAACCATGTTTATGCATGAAGACTTGGATTGAATTATAGAGCTTAAAGTGCCAAAATGACAACTGGATTAAGAGGCACGCCACATTGGGAGGCTATAGATTATTTTGACCACCCGGGGATCCTTACGCGCATCCAATGTGCGGGGCACTACCGTATTTTAATTTCACCCCAGCGAATTTCGGCCGCAGCGGCCAGGATTTGATCCATCAACCTTATGCTTAGCACCGAAACATCATAGCGACTAAGCCACCACGACAGGTATGCATAAAGTTCTGACAGTAAATATTGGGTGTAATTTTCGAGCAAGAGTGAAAGCTTAAATGCACGGATTCTATATATTTGTTACCTTTGTTTTGTTTAAAATTGTGACCTATACTTTATTAGAATCATTCGGAGTCATATGCTCTCAATATATTGCAACATATGACTGTCGTTGAGCCAATAGAGTTCTTTGATTGAAATTTCCTTCCACTAAGATTTGCGAGGAAATATTTTTTATTTGCATTACGTGAACTGGGCGGAATATCACTATAATTTTAGGCAAAATATCAAAAGATAGGTACTCAGAATGATGCGCTCTGCGTTCTTCTATCTGATTTCACTGGGCTTTCGAAAGCACTTGCTTCAAGTAGTCGCCATTTCGGTCCATTTAATGTAATATGAAATATATTTCATTTAATACGAATAGCTACTATTCGGTTTCGTTTGCAATAAAACAATTTTGATTTCTCGCAAAATTAAGCCACATCAAGAAACACCACATTTTGTATATAATGTCTTGCAGAAAAGTTTTAAGGTTCGAAGCACCAATGCTCCTTTTGCAACGAACAAAGATATGTGCTCCATCAGAGACATTGCCAAAAAAAAAAGTTACTTTTTTATGCACTTGATGTTTCTTTATATTTTTAATAGTGTTTGGGCCTGTCACAAAAACAAGGATTTATCAGTTTCCAGTTAGTCATTCGTCTTTTTGCCTCTATCGTGTAGACCGATGGAGATTTCATATTAAGTAATGCGACATAAGCCTCCTAGGCTGGCCCTTCGAAATTATTTAGAGATTTAGAAATATGACTCAGATGCAGCTAATAATGACATCGATATAAGGAAGAGTATGGATGAACCATATCACCATAGCGAAATTACCTTGTCATTTGTACGCCTTCAGCACGAAAACTGCTGACTTCGCACCACTCACAAGCCGCCCTTTGATAGCGATATTCCACATCACTGCGTTGATCGACTTTTGCCGGTGGATTCGTTATGTGCCTGCTCACTAACACTTTTAAATTCAACAACCACGCAGTATAATGCTCTTCCCGAATAAAAAAATGCAGCTTTATAGAAGTAGTGCGCCTAAACTATGTGCGGTGCTTGTATATGTTTAGTGGTACATATTCGACATACGTCTGCGTCACCTTCATTATTCATGAATGTAATAAAACTGGACCTTCAGTTTTCTCGCACCAAACTAGATACATTGCGCAACGTTTCCTTCTGGGGTGTACAGGCAAATAATACGGGGTGAACCCGACCATGAGGCGCCAAAATTTAAAAAAAAAAATATCCAGATGCCGCGTAGCGGAGCAAAACAAAGGTAATGTTGTTTGCCGTCGCCTGGAGTTGCCCAGATTATTTTATGCATTCCGCCTAATTAGGTATTTATTCCTAATTACTTCAACTTCTCATCCATTAGAATAACACGAAAAGCGTCAACGAAAACGTCAAAAGCTTTCTGTTGCTTGATACGTGCTACATAAAGGTGTTTTTCCAAACGTCAATGAAGCCCGCGAATACACGCAACGTTCCTCGAGCGACCAGCCACAGGGCGATTTCGCTTGAGTTTGGGGGCTTCTTTCATGCTCGGAAAAACATTTTTATGTAGCACGTATTGAGCAAGACAAAGCTTTATCGGGAGTTTTTCATGTCGCTCTACAATTTTCTCATTCACGCTTTTCGTCTAATTTTAACATTTCACAAGGTTGTAGATTAATTAGGAATAATTATGTAATTCCGAGGAAAGCGATAAATAAGCTGAGTATGTCGCAGCGACGGCAACGACTATTACCTTGATTCTGGTCAGCTACGTGGCATTTGAATATCTTTAAATCTTGGTCTATGATAGTTGGGAGACCCTGTGCACAAGCTAGTATGTAATTATAAGATGTGCACATGCAAAAAGAGAAAGAGGAACTTACTTAAACAAGTAAGAAAGTATTCCTAAATACAACGGACACCAGATTGGGTGCGATCGCACAGTTGCCTTTGCAATGTGATCCCAACCAAAAGAGTTGGGGAGAACTGCTCATACAGTGTACAATAAATGTACAAAAATGCCTGTGTAATTTCATCAGAATCACTAAACAATCGTAATCATTTCTGAAAAAACCATGCCACACAATAGTGACGGGTGGAATTCGTTAACAAAAAAGCCTTTCCACAGTATTACTGGAGTTTGAGTGCTGCCTGCTTAATACTTGTTGGTAAGAGCGCGATATTCCTCGGTATTCCTCGATATCCCTCGATATCCCGCGATATCCCTCGATGTTCCTCAATATACCTCGGTATTGCGAAACGGAAGGGCTACCGCAGTAGGGTATTTAACTCTTGCCCAAAAAGGCACAAGCATCCAGCATAGTTTTATTGATACATGAAAAGTGCAACTTGATAACATCTATCTAAAGTTGGAGTGTTGTAGTAAAAAGGGAGTAGAATTCTGAGCACTTTAATACTTTTAGTAAGCTGGCACTCCAAGACTAAGACTGCCAGGAATCCTACAACTATAAAACCACAATCTTCAAGCTTTAAAACTTGCCATAGAGGTTCGCGCATCTGACATTTAGAAATATCACTCAATTCTAATCGAATTTAAGGATAAATTCATTTTATTTGGATGAGATCGATATGTTTGACAGCAGCGCCCAATCAGTCACTGTGCTCCAAGAGGATAGGGACCGGGTAGATAGCGTTATGCATCTCGCGATCCTCATACCCCATAAATTTCGGCAGGTGAGCAGCCAACATTCCCTTTTCTGTTTATGAAAGTTCGGACATAGAAGAATATCACTTTGATGTTGCAATCATGGCTAACTCGGAAGTAAATTGAGGAGCGAAACTCCTGACAATGACGAAATATATAAGCGGGAAGCGTAACTTCGTTTTTTGTCCAAATGTACGTTACAATTCTTCTGTTGGTGCGCGTTAATAATTTCAAACTTTTCTGAAATCAGAGAAAGCAGCCCAGATGCACGGTGACTCGGACACAACAAAATGATTCCTATTCAAAAACGCAGCAGTCGCCTCCTGTAGTATCAGGCGCCTTGGCGAGTTTCCTCTATCGGCGGGTTGTATCGGAGTGCCCAAAGTTCTCAACGGAGGTGCAGCAGAGGTAGGAACTCAGGTTCCGCCTACCCTGGTGACGCCACTTCAAGCCATCATGAATCCATCCATGAAAACTGACCTTTCTACGTATACATAATTGGACATGCAGAGGGCCAGCTAGGACCCTGAGTTTGTTATGGAGTTTAACGGATGAGATGGAGAATGCAATTTACGAATCCCTTACTTCGCCTTAGAGGACAGCACACAAACACTGTTTGTAAACTGTGTTGTGGTTGTTATGTCCTGCAATAACCCCCAACGGGAGTTCCTTGCTTCTTACCCGAGCACAGACCTCACGGAGAGGGTCTACGCTGCACTCCAAGCAAGAAGCCAGCTCAACATTGATAGGGTGCAGATATGTGCAGAAGGGATATGCGGATTATTCCGCCGACTTGACCTAAACAATGAGCGAAGACGAGAAGCTTCGCCATGTTCGTTTTATTACATGCTATTGAAAAAAGTATATTTCTAATCCCATTGCAGGAAAAGCTACGACACGAGAAATGCAAATTCACAAGACAATGTAAAGACCGCCTGTGCTGCCTCAGGTAGGGCAACTACGAACCAACGTGCCAACCAGTTGCAAAATTAGGCGAAAAGTGCAGCACGACAGATGCGGACGGAGTCTATAAAATACGTTGCCCCTGTGCTAATCATGGTAATTCAAAGACGTAGGAAAATACATGTTTAAGCGCGTATTGAAAATTGGTAAGAGGTGCACAAAGTAGAAGACGATAGAAAACACAACGCGCTGGATCTTTGCTTTCCTACGACTGTCGTCCTTGTGCCTCTGAACCTCTTCCTTATTTTTGGCACGTGCTGGAACATTTTTATGTCTGTATTCCATTTCTTGTAGTGGGGCAATAAAAGACGCCATACCAGAGAAATTTACCGCCCAACGTTTGGAGGTGCATCCTTCCGTTGAACTTTATGGTAACTATGTCACTTACTGCATGAAAACATCAAATTCATTTATTGGTGTAAGAACGAAGTACTCACAATCACAGCAAGCACGTAACGCTTGCGTTGCTGGGCAGTGTTACAGTGCAACAGAACCGGGAAACTACCAGGTGGCCGGGGCCTCACCGAATGGTTACGGTAGTCGGGGATCACCTTCAAAAAAATGCCAGGAAAACGCAAAGACGCTTTGTCCGCAAACGCCAACTGAGTAACACTGCAAGGCATTTCTAAGCGCCCACATTTTTATAGTGGGCAATTTCTTTCACAGCACTACTAGCTGATAAACGAATGATGCTGAATTCTCCTCAATGCAAGACATACACGTCTTCAAAAGCACAATTTGCTAATAAAAATTTTTTTAGCCTTTTTATACCACATAATGGCAAAATTCGCCGTCTGGCGGATTTATGTGATGATAATTCTTTGCCATGGGACATATTATTGAGATAACCAGGCATACTAGAATGTTCTCCCAGTTGTAGCATAAAAATATCCTTATGAATTACGAAAGGAAGCTTCCGATTGTATTGTTCACTCGATGGTCATAGATTCATTGCAGCAAATTAGGTCATTTCTGAAGTAGTCTTTTTACTTCCAAGCACTTCAAAGAGGAATAAATGTCCACCCACGTGGGCGCATCCCAATTAAAGTAGCTGTGCAATGGAGTTACGGTTTTACTACCCGCAGACACAAACACACATTGCGCTCTAATCACAGTTGTGTCATTTGTTACAGTATAGCACATATTTCCAACTCAAGCATATTGAGGCCTATTTGAAGCTACATAGAAGGAAAGAGGTGTGAGCCGCTAAATACCTAGGTGCACTTCAAAGGATGTGCGGTGCTTTGACGTCTTCATGAAGCATCCATGGTTACGGAATTTTGCAGCATCATTGATGTGAGGTTTATTGGCAATAGATGAGAGATACCTTACTCTTTCGGGCTGTTGCATTCAGGAGCGAGGTATTTGTGACTGATAGGCACATCTAGACATCCATATCGTTGGCAGTATGCGTCCCCTTCGAGCAAGGGAAGTTAGCAGCCATTCAGCTATAGACGCTGGACTTAAAATAAACTAATAACGCCAGAGTTGAAGTCATGTGTCCAAAATACAAAGTGAGTGACGCTAGTCTTAAAAATTAGTCCGGACCATCTCGGACATGGACATCTATTCCGAAGTGAAAATGGGCACAGCTGCGCCATGTACCAACCGAATTGGTGCGGTTAACCTCCGTTGTTCAAAGAAGAATTTCAATTTGTGTTATATATGTGCGTCATATGTTTAAATTTTCGGGGTAAAGCTCACGTGGACGTCCGTCGTAAAACGTGTTCATGCTCCAAGCGTCCATTCCGTGATGTCACTACACCGTTCGGTTACGCCCTATATGGCCCAAATTTTGCCATATGAAAACGCCCATATCTAAACAGCACTGGAGGAGCGTCGAAGGCGCTTAGTAAAACAGCTTCTTTTATAAACAATATATTGAACCAGTATTGACGCAGGTGGACGCCACGCCACTAGACCATATTTGCTTGTTTGTTTGCAATACAGGCGTATAAAACATGAACCTTCAATTAAAGAGTATGAACAAGGGGGGGAGCAGCTTTCAATAATATGTGGCTCTAAAGGGGCAAACCTTGAAGCATCAAACATATGATAGTTTATGCTATAAGTGTCATAGTGAAGAATGAACGCTAATATTCTAAGGCTAACAGTTCTTCATCGGATATAGCTTATATAGTTGAGACAGAGGGGGATAGGTGAGGAGGGAGATGAAGGGGGGAAGCGTGATGACTGACCCTGCCGTGATAGTAGAAGCCATCGTGCACAGGTCAAAAAGTACAACGCTATGTTGAGATTCTACTGTATAGCTTTTTAGCAGAAATGTGCTCTACAGTTGTCTGGCAAACGCAGCTTTAGAAGTACAGATGGAGATGCTCTGTGCACGGTTAAGGAGTCCAACTGAAGTCGAACCACAACGAAAACAAGATTGGCTTTACCTTTATGAATATGCCACAAAAGAAAAAAAAATCCATCATGTGCGAGGAGCTCTCAGGAGCTGTTAAAGGTAGCATCTAGTATATTTCTTGTTGGCTTTGCCAATTGGTTCATTGGTCATGACCAATTCGTCAAATTTAGATTTGGGACATTCACTAAATATGCAGACTGTCCAGTGCAATTCGAGAGAGTTGAAAACCCTAAGCAGTTTGTACCGCCGTTGTGTGTTCAGTATATGATTTTTGTTTGTTTGTGTAGCAAAGTACTAAGCAGAGAAACAACGTACCCTCGGTTCTGTCCAGCTCCGAGTCATTGGTAAATTTCTAAATTTTGGCACAATTTACATGGCACACCTTGCATATAATAATCACAAACAAATTTTTTTGTGTTGCAGCACGCTGCCACGCCAGAATTCACATTTGTGTATCAGCGAGAAAAGTACTCAACTCGACCATTGGAGCGTCCAAGGGCTGAAATAAAAAGTGGACATTTTTCTCCTCAGAGCGGCCTTGTGATTTGTCAATGACAACGCTCTACACGTAATGTGCTCATTGGTTCTGGTTATACAAAATAGTTGGTTAGTTAATATTGTGCTTTATCAAGTATTACCAAATGAGGGGTTCACTGAGCAGTTATAAAGCGTTAAACTCGGCATCTTTCTACTGCGTATTTTCACCTATTTGCTACGCATTTTATAATGCGTACTTTATGACGGTGCATAACAAAAATATTTAAAAATTCAATACCGGACATGTTTACTGTAGAATATACGAAACTCTTTTTCGGCATACTAACTGATGCACATTCTATCACCCAGCTCCCGCTTTTTCTGCATATTTACGAACTCGGAAATGTAAAATGATAAATAAAACATTATAGTAAAAGTAGTAGAATTCTATACTGAATATACTGACCCGTAAATAACAGACTAGCCACGCAACGTGTATTGCAAGTAGGGAGGAACCGCATACGAAAGCTGCTTCTATAACAGATTATGAAATTAGGAGGGCCTTGAGAGAGATGTCCCCGTGAAAAGAACGACAAGGTGGAACAGCAATTGACTTAATGAAACATTGAGGTAATGACCTGCTTGAATTAATTGCGAAACGCTACACAATGCCTCACGACTTCAACTCTACCCGAGAACTGCACCAATTCCAACATTACACCAATCCACAAGAATGAAGACGTTAAAACCTAAAGAAATATTCGCCCACTAGCTTGCTTTCAGTACTGTATAGAATATTTACTACGATAACTTCTAATACAATTAGGAAAACACTTCTATTACGTCAGACAAGAGAACAAGATGACGTCAGGAAGGAATAATCTGCAATTTATTATATTCATCTCAGTAATAATTTATTTTTGAAACTGACGGAGTGCAATGAACCTACTTATATGGATTTCATACATTATGAAGAGGCATTTGATTCAGTCGAGATCACATCAATCATTGAGGCGTTGTGCAATCAAGGAGTACACAATGCATATGCGAACACATTCTGTAGCTAGTTTGTTCTAGACAAGAAAGGTATAAAATTACCTCTCAGGAACGGCGTCAGGCAATCACTTGAATGACATTCACTGCATGTTAAGAAGTATCCAAATTATTAGACTGTTAAGGCTTAGAAGTGACAATCAACAACAAATATATACAGCTCCTTCGGCGTGAAGGTTAGGTTGCTCTTTTCAGCACCACTGGATATAAATTCAAGAAATCATAGAGAATTTTAGCCGAGGAATTGTGAGAGTTGGGTTGAAGATTGTCATGCAGCATACCAAGGTAACGTTCTATATCCTGGCAACGCAACAACGATTCATTACCGCCTGTCTGGATGTAGAATCTGAGCAGGAGTAAATTATCAAAGTCAAATACCCAGAAGGGACACAAACCATGTGAAGAAAGTTCACATAAAAAATTAGGTTTAGGTGCACACCGCAGGCATTACCAATTGAATAACCCGCACCAGCTAGTGGGGCTGATCAAGAGGACAAATTGGCCCCAAGACCGCCTAGAATAACGTAGGCCTCCAAACATAAGAATAAAGCAACTGTGTGCTTGATGCAGATGATGCAATATTCGCAATTTCTGATCAATTTATTCCTACGCGCCAGAGTATTTCGTTCAATATAACAGTCAGCGGATGTTTGGACGTGCCTTGAGTGAACTGAGATAGTCAGTTTCTCGAGTCAGCATCTGCTGTAACCTTTTCATGTTTTACCACATCTAGTTGAAATCCGCACCGATTTTGAAAATTCCTGAAGTTAAATTCAAAATCTCTTATTTCTAGCCATATTCCATTTACTCCATTTCTAGCCATATAATAGTGTGTTTGAGCACGCAGATACAAAGAGCAGCTGGACGCAACGGACAATTGTGCAGAGTTGCTGTCTTTTCCTCAGTTGATGATGTCGTAATATTATACATGTGAGATATTTACTTTCTGAATTTTATTTTCTCTCTGAAAGAGGTGTATGTACTACAGATGACGTGCGCTGTTCCTGCAGAGCTATTCTAATAATGGGCGTTCTAGGATGTTGTGCAAGCGAAAGTCAGTGTTATGACGAAATTACCCGCGGGTAAGCATAATGATTTTATTCGTAGGTTTAAAGGTGAAGAGAATTAGGGAGCAACAGAAAAAAATATCGGCGACCAGCATACGTTAACTTTCCACTCGGCGAAAAAAATGCCAAAGGTTACTAACCCAACGCACACTGAAATTCTTTATGTACAACGTGAAAAAATCACCGTTAGGTGAAAAAAGAAGAGCCACTATAGAAAAGAGTGCAGACTACCAACTGTGTTTTGGGAGAATCGGGAAGCTATAATAAAGACTTTATTTATTAAATATATATAATGTGGTTGCAATACTGATAAGAACTTCAGGAAAAGTGGGGAACCCTCGAAATATAATTTCTTTTTCTGAAACCAGATACTCACATTCCACAGAAAACGGAATGATTCATGTCAAAAGAAAATTTAAGCGCTAAAGGTGGTTCACAACAAAACTTACAGTGTGCCAATATCAAAGGGGACCGTCAAGGAAGACTACCTCCCTGTCAGTTAACGGCACCGTTGGCGTAGTTACACAATTGTTATCGCTGTGTATTTTTTAGGAGCAGCCCCGTAGGAACAGGCCAATAATTTGCATGGGCGCATACAGTGCTGTTGCATTGTTGCGTTGGTTTATCTTGTTCTTTTTTTCCTGTTTTTGATGGTGTAAATATACTCGTATGCGCGTTACTTTGATTCACATACACAATTTCTCGATTCCTCAAGGCACTACACTACGGCATCTGTGACGAACGTACTCTAAGCAACAGCTGTAGACAGCGTATTGAGAGACACAACAGGCTGATATAGAAATGGTTCCTTCAGGAAAAAAAATAATTCGCCGTACTTATAATTTTCTTCGCTTTATGTGCTAGGAATGGTATGGAATATATCATGCTTTGGGAAATGTGAAACAACTTATGTAATGCATTAGCCATATTAGTGCTCTAGAATTCTTACAGTATAGCAAAGAGTTCAACAGCGAGAGGCTCGGCGTGAAACGTCAGCAATCATACTCAACAACCACACGTAAGCTAGGAGAGGCACTCAAAGAACTTGCGTCGTCACTATATTCCTCGAAGAACAATGAATCGCAACGCGTTGAGAATATATTGACGCAAAGCACAAATTCTTCGGGCCTGTAATGCCAGCAGAAATAGCGGCTTTCTTCTGTGCCGAAGCAGGGTCACACAAAGGTGACCTTACAACTAAAGGCGTGAAAAGACGAGAGCAAGAATGCTCTTCCTCTCTTAGAAGCGCTGTCTAAAAGAAAAAATAAGCGATTTATTGAATAGAAGCAAACCTTAGAGAAACGTAAGACAAGGCTAAATTTTTCGCGGTATCTCAGAAGACCAACAAGGAAGATGATGTTTATTGTTCGATTGTTTCATTGTAGTGTTTACTAACTTCCTGTAGTGAAAATCTCTAGTCTGTCATTCTGGCATATGCTAACCCATTCCCTGTCCTTTATCGTGTGCGCCTGTGAGCTTTCTCAAGGCTAGAAGAAGCTGTCTATGCTTTCGGCAGTGTAACTTTACGTCATCGATGTCCAGGCTGACTACTTTTTTGTCAGTGTGGACTTGCTCGATGTTATCCGACTTTTATTGTAAATAAGTTAGCTGGTGTCGCTAATGATTACACAACAAGCTACGGAATTACAACAGCTCTTTCGACCGGCTGTGCTAAAGACGTAGCCAACTTTCTTCTTCGCAACTTCATTTGCCTTTATAGCTTACCATGGAAATTAATGTGGAAGCGAAGCTGAATTACATTTTAAAAGTAATCGATTGCACTTCCGGCTTCTCCCTGCACTAAAAAAAAGTCGCACTATCGCTCGAAAGGGGAAGCATCGATTGCGATAGCAAATTAGTACACATGTATATGAAGTAAGGATAGTAGTTTTATGGGCCGCATAAACTTGGAAACTTTCGCTTACTAACTGATTTAACAAGCACGGTGTCATCGCGCACAAGCAAACTTGAACAAACCACATTCGTTCAGCGTGAACAGTCCGTGCCAAAATGCTGACGTGAGGAGGCTTATACCGCAATTAAAGACGAGGACGTAGAAAGGCGTGGTAGGCACAGGCGCTGACTTACAACAGTGCTTATTTCGAGTAAGGAAACCACATATATTGCAACATCAGGAATCGTCACATCTGCGCCGAGGTTAAGCCACCTTCAAGCTCATGGGATAGCCTTTTTCAAACGAAAGGGCGGTTGATCATTTTGCAACGCATTTATCTGCTAACCTATCCATCATTTCGACTTCGATATTTTTGCGAGTTAGCGACCCCTGCTGCTGCCAACAATGTAGCTGTCTTGAAATACTTGAACGCACGTGGTAGGTACGTCATCACTTGTGCTGGCAACAGAATGCCTACATTGTTCGCAGCGCGCTTCGAGGAACAAGCGACGCTTTTCTTTTACGGTGCATTAGTGTTCCTTTAAATGCTCACTGAGGCAGATTCCGCTTGAGCAAGCGTGGCAGCAAAAGCGAGTGAAGCGTCCTCCGTACGGTCTTTGGCTTCAAGGCGAGAGCGGGGAGAAAACAGCACGCAGAATGGCATCAGTCGTTTGCAGATGCGTATCCTTTCAAGATACGGCGTGCCCGACAGCACCCTGTCGTGCAAACTAAGCACTTGCTGTGATTAAATAAATTTGTTTCTCTCTGTCTCTCTCTCGCTTCTCATCCCTTCTTGTTCAACGCACATCGTAGCTTTAAGTAAATCTTTCCCAAAAGGTGTATACGAGCGTTCCTTTTCCAGAACATCCCACAATATGTTCCCGTCTACGTTGTCAAAGTGCTGCTGTAGTGTCTAAAAAGGCCACATACCTATAACGGTTTCTTTTCTACTCTGGACGCTTCCATACACTGAGTAAGGACGAATAAGTTATAATCCAGATGCCAACCTATTCTCAAGCCATTCTGAAGTTCTCCCACATATGATTATTCTCTTCCCATGCTTCCAGCTTTGTCTGCATTGCTAATCTGTATCTCACCCATGTGAAACCCAACTGTCTGTATGAGTTGTCTCTTTGGCCCCCTTACCTTTATCAATTAAATTCACTCTAGTTTCCCCAACGGTCTGATATTTGTCCATCTTTCAAAATTATTTTATAATGTTTCCAAAAGAGCTTCATCAGTTTTTGGCCCTAATTAAGTATTCAGCTTATTGGGAACCTCGTCTAGCCCTTTGGCTGTGCGCTTAGGAATTTTTCTCTTCGGCTTTCTCCCAGTTAAAGTTTACCAGCACCACCTCCTTTTTACATCTGCGTCTTTTTTGTGATATTTTTTCTCCAAATAACACCTCATCATTGCCTTGGGAACATTCGGCTGTTATTTTTTTGCATGCAACAAAAATGCGGCGCCCGCTTCAGTTTCTTTCTATCTTCGTTTAATATACGCTGTTGTATTCTGCGAGACATCCTGTCTAAGTTTGCTTGATCCAGTATTTGTATTTTCCCCATAGATTTTCCGCCCTGCTTATTTGCCGTTTTCTGACTACTTCATCTTGCGGCAACTGAGCTTTTTTTTGCTTGCCTGTGACCTCAGGATGCTTTCTCTCGTTCGCTTCTGGTATCTTTCTTTTCCACCCCCATTTCGGTTCCTTTTTTTTCCTTTTCAAGCAGCATGTTGCCTATCTTTCCGCATTTCTGCCGTTATTACACTTAGACGCTCACTATATTCCCACTCCTTGCTTTGCCGTTCGCCAAGTTCATGCTCGACCCTTGTGACTACAATTGTTATTTGTCCAGCTATCAAACTCGAACTGGCCATTCTGCGCACGTTGCTCTCTTTGCCAGCTGGATCATCAATATTCAAATGATGTATTTATCATAATAATAATAATCATCATCATCATCATCACTATCAGTCTGGCTACGCCTACTGCAGGGCAAAGGCCTCTCATACTTCTCCAGTTACCCAGGTGATCTACTAATTGTGGCCATGTTGTCCCTGCAAACTTCTTAATGTCATCCGCCCACCTAACTTTCTGCCGCCCCCTGCTACGCTTCCGTTCTCTTGGAATCCAGTCCGTAACCCTTAATGACCATCGGTTATCTTCCCTCTTAATTACATGCCCTGATCACGCCGATTTTTTTCTCTTGATTTCAACTAAGATGACTAAACTCGCGTTCATTCACTCACCCAATCTGCTCTTTTCTTATCCCTTAAGGTTACACCCATCATTCTTCTTTTCATGGCTCGTTGCGTCGTCCACAATTTAAGTAAAACCTTTTTCGCAAGCCTCCAAGTTTCTGCCCCCGTAGGTGAGTACTGGTAAGACACAGCTATGATACGCTTTTATCTTGAGGGATAATGGTAACCTGCTCTTCGTGATCTGAGAATGCCTGCTAAACGCACCTCAGCACATTCTCATTCTTCTGATTATTTCAGTCTCATGATCCGCATGCGCAGTCACTGCCTGTCCTAAGTAGATATATTACCTTACCACTTCCAGTGTCTCGCTACCTATCGTAAACTGCTGCTCTCTTCCGAGACTGTTAAGCATTACTTTAGTTTTCTGCAAATTAATTTTTAAGACCCCCCTTCTGCTTTGCCCCCTCCAGGTCAGTCAGCATGCATTGCAATTGGCCGCCTAAGTGACTAAGCAAGAGAATATCAATAACGAATCGCAAGTTACTGAAGTATTCTCCAATAACGCTTATCCCCAATTCTTCCCACTCGAGGTCTCTGAATACCTCCTGTAAGCACACTGTGAATAGCATTGGAGAGATCGTATCTCCCTGCCTGACGACTTTCTTTATTGGGATTCTGTTGCTTTCGTTATGAAGGACTACGGTGGCTGTGCAGCCGCTAGAGATATCTTTTCAGTATTTTTTACACACGGCTCGTCTACACCCTGATTCCGTAATGCCTCCATCACTTCTGAAGTTTCAACTGAATCAAACGCTTTCTCGTAATCAATGAAAGCTACATATAAGGGTTCGTTATATTGGGCACATTTCTCTGTCCCTTGATCGATAGTGTGAATATGGTCTATTGTTGAGTAGCCTTTACGGAATCCTGCCTGGTGCTGTGGTTGACGGAAGTCTAAGGTGTTCCTGATTCTATTTGCCATAGTAAGTACTTTGTAGGCAACGAACAGTAACCTGATTGGCCTACAATTTTTCAAGTCCTTGGCTTCCCCTTTCTTATGGATTAGGATAAGGTTAGCGTTCTTCCAAGATTCTGGTACGCTCGAAGTCATAAGACATTGCTCATACAGAGTGGCCAGTTTTTCTTGAACAATCTGCCCACCATTCTTCAACAAATCTGCTGTTACCTGATCCTCCCCAGCTGCCTTCCCCCTTTGCATAGCTCCCAAGGCTTTCCTTACTTCTTCTTGCGTTACTTCGGGGATTTCAAGTTCCTCTAGACTATTCTCTGTTCCATTATCGTCGTGGGCGCCACTGGTACTGTATAAATCTCTATAGAACTCCTCAGCCCCTTGAACTATCTCATCCATATTAGCAATGATATTGCCGGCTTTCTCTCTGAACGCATAGATCTGATTCTTGCCTATTTGTAGTTTCTTCTTAACTGGTTTTAGGCTTCCTTCATTCCTGAGAGCATGTTCAGTTCTATCCATATTATACTTCCTTATGTTTCCTGTCTTACGCTTGTTGATTAACTTCGAAAGTTCTGCCAGTTCTATTTTAGCTGTAGGGTTAGCGGCTTTGATACATTGGCGTATTTTGATCAGATCTTTAGACTCCTGCGATAGCTTACTGGCTTCCTGTCTAACGGAGTTACCACCGACTTCTACTGCACACTCCTTAATGATGCCCATAAGATTGTCGTTCATATCTTCAACACTAAAATCCTCTTCCTGAGTTAAGGCTGAATATCTGGTCTGTAGCTTGACCTGGAATTCCTCTATTTTCCCTCTTACCGCTAACTCATTGATAGGCTTCTCATGTACCAGTTTCTTCCGTTCCCTCCTCAAGTCTCGGCTAAATCGAGTTCTTACCATCCTATGGCCACTGCAGCGCAACTTGCCGTGCACGTCCACTTCTTGTATGATACCAGGGTTAGCGCAGAGTATAAAGTCTATTTCATTTCTAGTCTCGCCATTCGGGCTCCTCCACGTCCACTTTTGGCTATCCCGTCTGCGGAAGAAGGTATTCATTATCTGCATATTATTCTGTTCTGCAAATTCTAATAACTCGCCCCTGCTATTCCTAGAGCCTATGCCATATTCCCCCACTGACTTGTCTCCAGCTTGCTTCTTGCCTACCCTGGCATTGAAGTCGCCCATCAGTACAGTGTATTTTGTTTTGACTTTACTCATCGCCGATTCCACGTCTTCGTTTAAGTTTTCGACTTCCTGGTCCTCATGACTGGATGTAGGGGCGTAGACCTATACGACCTTAGATTTGTACCTCTTATTAAGTTTCACAACAAGACCTGTAGAATTTCTGTATGTTACCAGCTATGTCCTTTATTAATCAGGAATCCGACTCCTAGCTCTCGTCTCTACGCTAGGCCCTGGTAGCACATGACGTGCCCACTTTTTCGTACTGCATATGCTTCTTTCGTCCTCGTAACTTCACTGTGCCCTATTATATGACATTTACTACCGTCTAATTCCTCCAATACCACTGCTAGGCTCGCCTCACTAGATAATATTCTAGCGTTAAACGTTGCCAGGTTGAGATTCCTATCGCGGCCGGTCCGAAACCAGGGACCCTCTGCTGCGTCGCAGGTGTGACCACACCATGGTCAGTTGCTCCGCAGTTGCTGGGGATTGAGGGTCGGGGTTTGATTGTTGTGTTCATATAGGAGGTTGTGGCCGAGTACTGCACCAGGGCGGCCAATCCTACTCTCGTGAAAGAGTGCGTTACCGGTTCTGATCGTCGGGATTAGGCCACACTCTAGGCCTTTTTACGGAAATTGATCAACACGGGCATTTTGTTTTATTCCCCTGGAAAAATGCGCGGCACCGGGATTCGATGTATTTATAGTCACTCTCTATGGTGCTACTCTCTTCCTCCGTCAATGACTATTTCTCTCAGCTTATCACGAATTCCTTCTGTCATAAAGCAGTGGTCAATAGTCGATTGCCCGTTTCCCACTTCCCACATGGTCCGGCCGTCGTACTTAATCCCAGTATTCACGATAACGAGATTGTGTTAATCGCAAAGCTCTAGCATTGAGTTCCCGTTGTTGTCTGTGTAGCCGTCTAGATCATGCATGTGGGAATTCATGTCACCTAATCAGATAACTACAGCATCATTCCCGAAACCCATATTGTCACCATATCGGCATTTCACTGCTGTCGGCGTTATCTAATGCCCTTCAGCGGTTTGAACTTGTGAGCATTCCCCTGCAGCCCTAGCTTTTTTGAACCGAACGGCGGTGTGTCCGCTCATGACAGAGTAGTCGGCTCCTGTGTCTATTAAAGCTGTGAAAGAAAGGTGAGGCGTGGAGACAAGACACAAGAGAAGTCGACACCACGAACGCCGCTTTTCTTGTCTTGTGTCCTGTCTGCACGCCTCACCTATTTTGCATGATGAATTCCTACCAACTACCTCAGGTTTTTGTCATTCTAAAGCTGTGACTACGTGGCAACCGAGAGGCACGCCGAGCTCGGCGGTCTTTTTTCCTTGCGTTGCAGGTTGGCGTTGTCGTTGAATCACAGCTGCGTCGTGCAGTCCTGTGGCTGAAACGTCGCGTCGTCATATCTTCTTTTATTTTTGATGTGTGATCAAGATAGCCTTTTCGGCGTCTTCGTCGGTGGCGGAGGATATTCGTAAATTCGACGTATAGCAACTGCAGCTCCATCGCTTGCTGCTTTTAGCTTTCGGGATATGTACTAGGTCAGTGTATGGTTGGTGCTGCGACGACAGAGACCGGCCTGGTGATGAAGAAGGGGACGGTAGTCGAGAGGTCCACTTAGTGGCAACGAGATCGTCACCGATATCTTGAGGCTTGCTACTTGCTATCTCTTGCTTCTCTTGCTATCTAATTTGCTATCTTGCTTGATGTACAGAAATGGGATATTTCAAACTTTTCTGACGCCCAAACTCAAAGGAAGTGCGCGTCAGGCATAGCCGTTAACATTGCTTTGCCTCAACACCATGCCTTTTCGAAGGACGTTGTATCGTACGTATTGCTGTAGGGCTGTTGAATGTCCTTGGAGATACTTTCTTTCCTTTTCTTTTTACCCGTCAGGCTAGTCAAGATGCCTTTTCTCTACCACCCTACACACATTATACACAGCAGCTCGCCCTTTAAGAAATGCAGATTGTGTGGTCTCTGCTAAAAATACATTTGTTTTCGAAACTGCCTGTGATTGTTGTGCTCACAGTGGCAGTTGAAGACAAGCACGGCAGCACGGATCCTCTAAATGCTTGCTTAGGTGCTCAACCAAATAATTTATAATTGTCACTTGGCTGAGTGGTGGAAGTTGTGTATGGGGCATAACAGTATTTGTTTGTTCACACATGCATGCAGATAGTAGGCCTGTTTCACTTCAGCAGAAGCCCCTGCTGCCGTAGCAAGCCAGCCATCGCCATGTTTAGTTTTATTTCTTCGTTTCTATACGAAGAAATATGGTCTCACCGATTCAATATGAGGCCACACGTACTCTTAAATACTACAGTTGGTGCCATGAGAAGGGCGTGTATGGGCGATGATCACGCATATGTGCGCGGCGGGTCTTAAAAGTACTACAAGCTTACGCTACAACATCCAGTCACCACGATGAGGAAGGAGATCAATTATTGAAGATGTTCAATTAGCAATGAGAAAAGTCTAAACTCGGTATACAGTAGTAATGGGTGACCAATGCAACAGTGGGGAAAAAGCAGGCGGGGAACAGAAAATTGGCAACTACGGCGTCTAATGTAGAAACGCTAGAGCAGAGGTGCCGGCAGAATTCGCAGAAAACAATAAGCTGAGAATTATGAACACCTTTTTCTGGAAACGTAGCAACAGAAAGCGGACCTGGAAAAGCCCTAATGGTGAAACAAGAAATAAAACTGATTTCGTACTTTCTGCCGATGTCAGCATAGTCCGGGATGTAGGACTGAGAGGTAGGGTCAAGTGCAGTGATCATAGGTTAGTGAGCGCAAGGATACATCTCAACTTGAACAGAGAAAGAACAAAATTGGTCAACAAAAAACAAGTAAACTTGGTGGCAGTAAAGTTAAAAGGAGACAAATTTAGGCTGGTATTTGCAAACAAATAAGTAGCCTTAGAACAGAGAGATGATAATGATGATGATGACATAGAGGTAATGAATGAAACCCTAACAAGACTGGCTTGAGAGCCAGCAACTGAAGTTGGAGGCAATTAGGCACCAAGGCAACCAGTAGGTAAGCTCCCCCAAGTAACAAATAAAGTAATAAAGAAACGAAAAAAATGAAAGTGTCCAATCCAAGGGATAATATAGAATTCGCGGAACTGTCAAAACTGATCCACAAAGCGAAAATAAGTGATATTAGAAATTATACCATGAGAAAACTGAAGAAGTCGTAAAAAATGGACGCAGCGTGAAATCAATGAGAAGGAAACTGGGAATAGGACAAAACAAGATGTATGCACTGAAAGATAATATTGCCGCGACAACAGTTGCGCGCCCTTCCTATTGGAACGACACCACACAGTACCGTGGTGTCGTTCAGCAACAACAGGCAGCGATCTTCGTAGCACGGGTAGCCGATTGTACCCGGCTCGCATGCGCCACGCGCACGAGGTGTCACGTGTGGAGAAATAACACGTTCTAGGCCAGTTTGAGAAAGCGACAGCCGGGGACTTTTCACGACCGCAGTGACTTTTGGTTGTGGGCACAAGTTTGCTCTTTAAAAATACCGTTGTTTTATTACCATCGTTACATTTCAGGTGGAGGTGCCGTGTATGAGGCGAAGCCCAACGAGCGGAAGTCAGCATAGCCTGACCACCAGCGAGTTCATCCCGTGGAACTGACACCTGTTCACCAGCGGACCAACCGCCGTCTTCGAGACGACTCGCCCGAATTCGGCCCTCTTCTCTTCATGCCAAGGGAAACTCAGACAACGGATGCCGCCACAATGACTAGCTGGTAACACCGGCACAGCTGTTCGTGAGCCAACCTCGCAAGCCGCCAACATTCCATGGCGACTCGTTCGAAGGCGTGGAAGACTGGTTAGAACTGTTCGAAAGAGTGGCGAGCTTTAATGAATGGAATGAGAGACAGAAGCTCCGTAACGCATATTTCGCTTTGGAGGACTTCGCAAAAACGTTGCATCAAAACCACGAATCCTCTTTGTTCTCTTCGGAGGAATTTTGAGGACAACTGCTAGCAACATACGCCAGCACTGATCGTAAAGAAAAGGCGGAACTTCCACTTCAAGCGTGGAACCAGCTCACAAACGAGAATGTGGCGATGTACATCGAGGACATGTCCCGCCTGTTTAAGCGTGCTGTTTAAAACGTGAGTGAAGATAAGAAGCTGCGCCATCTCATGCGTGGAGTAAAGTAGGAACTATTCGCAGTTCTCGTCCGCAACCCACCGCGCACGGTCGCCGAGTTCAGATACGAAGCAACGGCCATCCAAAAGACGCTCGAACAGCGGGCTCGGCAATACAGCCGTGAGGGAAGCTGTGTAGCTGCCAATGTCTTCTCTGGAGGCGTTATAAACGACCTTGAAGCCCTGCGCGAGCTCATCCAGTCACTGATCAGGGAATAGCTCAACAAGGTGCGGACACCTCAGACTCCAACTGCACTATCTATCGCTGACTTTGTCCAGGACGAACTGAGGCAAGTCATACGGGAGGCAGAGCGTGAGCCACAGCCGATGCGGCGCACCCCAACTTACGCCCACATACTAACGCAACCCGCGGTACACAGTAGTGGAGCAGTTGCGACGACCGTTCCCTACCGGCCGACGGCACGCAGTGCACCTCGTCTGCTGGAAGCAACGGCTGCCTATCCGTGTCCAGCATGTAGTGCACCTCGTTTTGTGGAATAACAGCCCAGGAAAAGTGACGTCTGGCGTGACTACGAGCGCATGCCTCTGTGTTTTCCCTGTGTAGAAGCGGGTCACCTGTATAGGTTCTGCCCGTACCGTCAAGCTGGATTAAGGGGTTTTCCTTTAAGTGCACCATGCTGCCGAAACGGTGAACGGCCAGCAGGTATAGAAGAACATTTGTCCACGCGCCAAAGTCCCATTACTGCTCAAATCAATCACCCTTCGATGTGTGTAATGTCGCAAAGGGTACGAAGAAATTCATGTTGTTTACCTGCAATAGGTGGCCTGTGTGTAACCTAGTGCACTTACTGAATGGATGTGCAATTGAATAATGGATTGTTCAGTGGATACGGACGCTGACACACGGAAATTCATATAATCATCATACAATCACGAATATGCTGCTGCTGGGATGATTATTGCAACGTTGTCACATTTTTCGTAATATGCTCATTATACTGCTATCGTCACCCCATCGTGATCATGCTTTTTTCGTTGTACTGCCTTTATCATTCCATCCGCATTATTATTCATCATTCCATCGTCCATGATTCATGAGTGTCGTCATACACTTGTCATGCGATCATGGTCATTGCTAACCCGGGTGATGAAAGATTTCAGTACTAAGCATAAATTCTTTAGCATGTCAAATTGTACCAGAAAAGGATTTCCGATAAGGAGGAACAATTGTGCTTTGTAATAAGTCATACTTCTTATTCAGCATTTGACCCATCTGTCTGTGTTGTTCTTTATACTGTGTCAAAAGTTCCTGAAACTGAATTAACTAGTCCATAAACAAATACTACTACATGCATGTTGTGTGCTCATTGTTTGTTCAGCTCCTGCAGTAAGTTGATTTAGGATTTGAAGAAGTGGCATGGCTTTTATTCCGGTAGGCTATTCACTGACCTCGTGGGTCCTTTGTTCATACCATTAGTATTCAAGCTGTATCAACCTTGGTTAGATTCATATGCAGTGGATGCCTTTAATGAGCTTGCTTGCAACCTCGGTTCGTACAATGCCAAACAGTGCTGATATATTGTTATGAGGCTTATAGTAGCAAAATGCTGATCCACCTGTCATGGAGCAATAGTTTATTGTGCTGTTGCCTTGTTGCGGGCATCAGAAAAAAAATCTGGCTGCAGCTTCACGAAGGGCTGGATGCAGTGCTATTACAGAATGGACACGAGCCATCACCAACCACCTGTACTGGTGTGCATGCGCTTGCGGTGGCAATGAGGACATGCTGCTGGCGGCATGGAGTAGGATGCTGAACCACATAAAGAACATACATGAAGGACATGGTGGCCTGTACCCCCGCTGTCTTCAAGGACAATGCCGCCACATGCAATGGCTCACTGTTGGTAGGCACAAATATACAGCACCAAGAAAAAGTGCAGCACATATAAAAGAACTGCATTGATAATTCCCTTTCTTCTCAGACTCTCCAGCCCAAAAGCAAATTGAGCGCATTGTGGCAGCACCACTGTTGCTTAAGGACATCCGTCAGCTGTCACCATCTGTTCAGACGTACAGCCTGGAGTCCTTCCATAGTGCTCTAAACGGTTTTGCCCCATAGTCCACTGCATTCACATATGAAGGAATAAAGGACCGGGGAGTCTGCATAAGCTAATATTCTAGCAATGAAACTACAGTGGATTATTAATGCTGAGACAAAATAATTTTCTAGTACACTGATCGTTGCGCTGCACTTCAACGAGAACTCCCAGCGAGAGCAAGCAAGGAGCTGTGATGGCAAAGAACAGTGGCGCAAATGTCTCCCAAGGTCAGGCAAAGTACCTCGACAGCATGGGCGCTCAAGACAGCTCCCACATTTGGCAAGTCAATTTGAAACTACTTGCTGTGCTATGCTTTGCCTGTTATTGCAATATGTTATGCAGCAATGTTAGTAAAAAAAGGGAATGTTTTAGTCATTATGTACTGTCTACCAAAAGCATCGACATCTCTTGTAATGGAGAGTGAAGTGACTGCGACAGCTGTTTTTCACCGACATTTTCTAAACCTTCATGGCAGACTGTCCAATAAAGCCATTTTGTCAGATCAATGGAATTTTGTTGACGATTGCCACGCACTGCCAAAAGCTAGACAACTTGTCTCACTGAAAGGGTGCAATGACAGACACTCAGCGATAGAGAACATGGAATATTTGAACGGCCAACGTTTCCGGAGCGAAAGTCAAAGAGGGGAAACGCTTCTTTAGCGGGCTGGCGGCGGAGGTCTATGACATTGGGATACAGAAATTGGAGCACAGTCTACTAAAATGCATGGAAAAAATGGCGATTATGTAAAAAATAGAAGAAAGATTCACCTTTACAATGACGTTAATTTTTACGAGAATAAACAATGTTGTCTATTCCTCAAATTGATGGTAACGTTATTTATGGATCAACGCTAGTATATGGAGTGTTTGTTTATGCCAGAAGACATCCCCCTTTTAGGTGTGTGTAGTTATGAAAGGGAAGAAATGCAATAATGCGTTGAACTTTTCTTTTTTCAGACTATGTGCAAGAACTGCACAAGCAATTGATGGAGCTGTGTGCACAGTATGAAACGTTCTCAAAAGCACTTGCACAAGTGGAGGAAAGTGTTCTAGCTGCATTCGCATCTCGAGATAACCAAAGAGTGCCCAAGCGAAACCTTGTAGCTGCACACAAAGCACGGTTCCTCAAGTTCTTATGTGGTGCAAAGATCGCCATCACGCATTTTCTTGACTCTTTCCTGACCGCTAACAAAGTGCTCATTTTCAAAGGGGTGATTCCATTTCAAAAAGTACTAGCCACAACACGTACGATAAAAAAATTTTAGCTTATATGCTAGTTAAACGGGCAAATTTAGCTGCACTTTGAGCGAGTGCACCGTTAGTGTGGTTGTAAGGAATAACTCTGTTGTGTCGCGTTAGAAAACAGTGCCAAAACAAAGCAAACGGCCAAATGAGAGAGAACATTGTTGTTTCCTATTCTGATGGAACGTGTAAACAATATGCCTAATTGCTTGATTTCCTAAGTCCTGTTATGGAAAGAGTTAAACATGCACACATGATTTTTCCTACTCTGCCGTATTGCTGGCATTCTAGTCATCACTAACTTTTCCATTATGTCTTAAGTGAAGAAACACATCATCAACAAGAATACCTATTTTTTACTGCTCAACACTTTAGCTTTAAAAACTGAAAACCTTGTGACTAGTGATACCTGCGGACAGGTAAGCATAACATTTTCGATATCTGAGGAGGAAATCAAATGTGCACGGCGATTTATCGATGACACTCCACTGCTTCCGCCATTTTTTTCCCTCTAAGACCCTGGGTACTTGAACCCTGTGGGTGTTTCTGTGGGGAATGTCTCCCGAATTTTCGCGACAGCGCATGATGGCAACACAAAGCGTTCACCTTTTCCAAGCCGCCCCCACAGCCACCGTACAAATTGCCCATACGCTGTGTACCGGTACCTTCTGTAAAGAAAAAAAAACACAAAACAATTATTACACACTTGCATGGAAACAGTGAATTGAAGGCACTTCACTTGGTTGGATGGATTGTTGCTGTTAGTAGCACCTGTGCAAGAGGCTTCAGGCTATGGCCCCTAAGCATTTTTATTGATAATATTATTACAATTCTTTCGGCCACAGTTAAACCTTCATCCCACGTTAAATAACTGCCTAGCAGGCACTGGAAGTAAACAAGCACAGTTAACTGTTGTAAATCTATTCGTCAGCCAGCAGGACTACGGTGGCTGTACTTCCCAAGGCTAGAAGGGGGTTCTTTCTCCCTACAATTTTTTTTCATAAAACTTTCCCATGTTCAGCGTAATACATTTTTAATATCTTTTTAAGTGGCTCGTTCCCTGTTCACATATTACCTTTAATAATGTGCTATAACATTACTTCAACATTAGGTAGCAGTCGACAGCCAGCGCACAAATCCAATGTGATATCAGTTTTTCACTGTTTGTAGGTTGACTATAACATGACTGTGCTGCTCACATATCTATTAGGAGGTTCCTGTTGGTGTCAGTGAATCCATCTATGAAAACCTTCTACATTAGTATTTCTTAAAAACATGAACTACCTATTCTTCTACCCATCCGCTACATCTTGTTGTCACCTATTTTGCCACTTTCAACCCAAAGATATATTGTACGCATAAACCTTGACATCTTTTGCAACATTACTTTATCAACGGACATACTCAGCCGTCTATTTCTATTTTTGCTTTGTATATCTAGCATTCTAATTGCCATTTTCAATAAGTAGCAGTCATTCTAGCTCAATAGTCCTTGTAAATAAATACAGACTTATCTGCTGTTTGTTGGATTCCTTCTTAATTCCCAACCATCCTGAACTGCTTCTATCACTGCATGAATAAACAAAGTGTTTTTCCAAACAGCTCTTTTAACATCTATTAGCTTTGCTGTTGGGATATGTCATGCAGTATATGCTCATCAAGATGTTTAGAGGCAGAATGTTGCAATTGGAGGGCTGGCTGAAAAGAATAGACAAGCGCTGCCTACAAACAAACCGACTAAGTATTCCTTAGTGAACCCCTAACAATTCCAAGGTGTGTGATGAGGCCACTGTGGCAATTGATGTTAATAAAACAGTGTGCATGACCATTATAAATGGACAATGGCTTTGATGCACAACTATTTCTTAGCCAATGCTGAAATTAGGTGCACAAGAGAAGTAACAACCTGGGTGTAACAATTGCATGCAATATGAATTCCACTAAAAGCGTCAGAAATATATCTGGATTTATTTGGAAGATCAACCTTACAACAAGAAACTGTAAACTTGTCTCCCCCATGGTACCTGCGGCATCCTAGATGAGCATCAGCTTGTTAAAGCTATATGTATGCCAGGCACGTGCCCAGAATTTTTTTTCGGGAGGGGGCCTACTCCCAAGGTAACTTTTCTATGCAAAATCAGGGTCGGGTCTGATTTTACTAGTGCGAACTTTAAAATTTTCCATCGCTCACTATAAAGACACGTCGTAAACCTTCGAAATGGAAAAGAAACACGGTGTATCTGAGAAGTACGCCTGTGGTATACACCTCTGCTTTATTTGGCAGACAAGGAACCACATCAGATTGACTCACGCAGGAAAGAGGCACTGAAAGGACAGAGCCAAGAACAAGTAAAATGAAGATTTCTAGTAGTGTTTCTCTAAGGAGCTCTCCATGAATTGCAGTGAAAGATATGTTTGCAGAACAATCCCACTTCTTTTATGTGTCTCGTTTCCTGCTCTACGAAGTGAAGTACTAAGGCTCCTAGAGTTTCATACAATAATTACTACAGGGAACTCTGGCGGTAGTGTCTACGGGAGCTGCAATGGGGGCGGTTGAGCCAGCAGGGAAATTATGGGAAGTAAATGGATTTGCCCAAACTTCTTTCTTCCAGCTTCATTCGACTTTACAAATTCGTCATTTTCAACAATGTACCTTACAGTAAACAATTAAATAGACATTATTAAAGTTTCCGACCATAGGATTCGAACACAGGACCGCTAGGCACAGACGTCCGATACTGAAACCATTATGCCGCGATCGTATGCACCGACACGTGACAACTCCCTTATGAATTCATTGTGGGTACGCCACCCCAGTACCTTGAGATGCTAGGCGTGTTTCTATTTGGCCAGCTCGACAAGCTGAACCGTTGCAATTAGCAGCGATTTTTTGTGTTCGTTGGTCTTCGGCATTTGGAAAAGTGTATATTGCTCTGAAATTTGTGGCAATGAATACACAAAAAGCGTAATAAACAAATCCAAAAGCATGAAAATCAGACAAATCCATGTACTTCCCATCATTCCCTTGGCGGCTCAACAATTGAAGCGCCAAAGTTACTCATTCTTCGAAACTCTATGTCAAAAACGACTCGTAGTGTTATTTGGGAAGTTGTGTAATGATGCGTGGCCGCTAGTCCCGTACAGCCGTGTAGAGCACAGGACGCTGTAGTTCTAGACGTACTGCGCCCATCGTGGAAGGTTAGAAAAGCGCCTACATAGGCACAGCAATCAGTGCCTACGTCGGGCGGCTCGACTGATAACAGTAGAAGCGCAATTCAAAACACGGGGACTCATTCTCCACATCCGGCGGTATTTTCTCTACTTCCTTTTTATATCGAAAGATCTTTCATTCATAAATATTTTCATAAACAACAGCTTAATTTTTCAATTTTTGCAACTCTCGTTGCCCGTTGCCACGTTTCCACGAAAAATACTCTACATTTATGAGAAAAACCAGACGAGGTAACGGGTGACATTCGTATTGCTTATTGGTTCAACAGTTATTGCAGGGTTTGAATAAAATTTTGAAATTTTTAGGGATGACTAGGAAACATAAATTGTTGGAAATATATCAGTGGACCTTTGTAACGGCAGCACCTTCAGATTTCTAAACAAACATCGAAATAATGAGAAAAGTGAAAACATTCTGCCATTGTTTAGCTGGGAGAATATCAATATGTTTCACGCCCTCAGTTTACTGACCTTTCCCTTCACCCGATCAGCTATCGCTTCTATGCCTTGGCCATAATAACACTGTAACTGTAACATAACACTGTAACCGTAGCCCGCTGTTGACCGCCGAATAGCTGTCAAGTCTCAAGATTGATTTGGAGGCGCTTTAGGCCTGCCCGGGGGGAGAAGGAGGGGGCATCCCACCCGGGCCCCTCCCTGGGTACGTGCCTGATGTATGCTCTCCTGCCCCACACACAGCTGGAGATTTGATGTGCACAAACTTTTCATTTCTGATGCAAAAAATTGTCGACTGGAAGTCTTGACCTTGCTGTGTTCGCAAACTAATTATTTTAACATACTGAAAGAAATCTTTCTTCATGTTCTCTATTTGTCCCTTCCAAAACAATCCGAGCAGGAAAACAGCATTTAAATAAGTTCACGTGTTTATTAAGCTTTGTGTTCTAGTGATGCAAGCTTATTTCTTTTGGTGCAAAGAAAGTTGTGCAAGAACAAGAACTTACTTGTTCATTTCATCGTCCATGGTGTGCCGCATGAACGAAGTTCCAGGTACGCCACACGGAGCAAGGCAATGTTCAGACACAAAATATTCAAGTCTGGATGCTCCGCTATGCAACCCTGTGGTTGGGCGAGACTTACGGATGCACCCATCTCGCGACAGCACAGAAACTCGGGCTCAAGGAAGTTAGCGCGCGCCTGGCAGTGTCCATATTCGCACCTGTAATATGTAATCTGAAAGTAACAGTAATGCACGCACCATAAAATAACGATAAAACTGTTCAGTCTAAGAAACCGGTACAGGTTACACACGTAATTCGCAATGTTGCGTCCCGAACTGTTGACAGGCCGACTCATAGGTCCGTCCAACACGAAGCTACAGGCACCGTACTTGTTTATGGCTTGACCCTGAACTGCTTTCAATCGTTAAAACACGAAAATAACATGCCGCGTAATAGCTGGCCACGAATGAGAAAACTAGCAGGTTTCAATTAGATTCAACTGCGCATTGTGAATGCCAGGTAAAGTTCCTAAGCGACGAATGCAGCGCGTAAGAAGTATCTGTAGGTACCGGTCCGTGCTTGAGAGTCGCGACGGCATGTCCGGACTGTCTTCGTCGCCCGAAGTCGCATCGCTGGAGCCCTCGTTGCTTTCCCGCTCCGGAGAGCCGGTAACGAGGCCTCCGTCGTAGTACGCAACGACGCCGGCAGCGCGAGGCCTCAGCAGCAGGTCGCGCTCATCTGTGCTCAAATTGCAGAAGTTGAGCCCAGCATCGCGAGCCAATGTGTCGTTGTCCGGGTCTATTGCGACGAGCGCTGAAGTTTGCGTCATAGAATAAAGTACCAGCTTATTGTCGCGCGTTTCTCCTTCCGTTAGCCACCATACTCCAGCTTTCGCAGTGCTGTCGGCTCTGTCTTGGCTCTCTTTCTGGCCGCGCGTTTGCGTTTTGCGCAGAAAAGCTGTAGCGCCGTCTGCGGACGCTGTTCTACTCGCCGATGGCTTAACGTCACTATGAGACCATAACGTCACCATTCCTCGATCGGAGGGCGGGTGATTTGAACTGTGCTAGAGGTACGCGGACGCTTCAGAACGCATTTTCTCTTATAAGTCTCTCCTTGGCACGAAGCAAGCGTTTCGAGGTTGCTGGGGTGGTATTTCAACAGTGCACGTTGACTTAATAGTAACCTTTAGTGTCCCTTTAACATTTAAGATGCACACCAATCCTTCATCTGCGCATGACGACAAATGAGGACACCTAATGATCAGCTAGCTATCACTATGGGAAGGCAACCAGTTCCGCAAGTAGCGAAACTCTTTTTGTCGGCTGTGCTGGCTTCCTCGGGAAATGTTCGGTTTTAGTATGTTGCATCGCAGACAAAACAAGATGGACACTGAAAGCATGTGAGACTATCCAGAACGCGCAATGTCCTTTGAACGGCTTTCCGAAAGGATCATTTTCTTATTTTGTCTGCGACAACTTAGCTGGCGAATAAGTGGGAACAAGACGGGGAAGGGAGGGCATTTTCTGTTAGACACATTGATTCGAAAACAATAGAGAAAAAAGCGAAGGAATGCATACGCTATATTATGATCGTTTTATTTGAAATCAGTTAGCGGCTAAGCGATGGTCTTCATTCCGGCAACTTTTATGCCTTCAAGTAGCAAACGAAGGCATATGGGTCATCGGGTTGGTTCCTAATGTGCGCGTACAACTAAATTACCCTGGCTAAACAATGTGTAGTCACTGCTACCATAATACTTAAACAACACGGACTACAATGACGAAGGCTGTTTTTGTCGTTCTTTCTCAAATGCGTTCCTTAAGCGGTATAGACTTAGTAACTGAATCAAACTAAATATCCCAAGAATGTGTACACCTAATCAATGCACATATACCATCACGCCCGTTAGTGAAACTAGCTAACACTAAAGTGCTAAATTTTGCACAGATACACAAGTACTCGCAAAGAATCGTGAATGACGGAACAGCCGCCACCATAGCTCGCTTGCAGATAATACCAGCCACAATGCAGAATATGTGGATTCGGCTCCCACCAGCAGCTATTCTTTTTTGTCGCAGTTTTAATTCGCTTTTACTTATTAGTCTTCAGATGAACGAAAACGATATGATATTGCTATTTTCTTTCTTTCGATTCTGCGCCTGGTGGCGGAATGTGCACTTGATTTATATATTTGCGCATCATACGAATGCGTTCATGTGTTCATGAAATGTCCCAATGCAGCACAAGTGAGAATGCGATAGCCGGTAAGCCTGCGCCAATGTATTTTATTCCACATGATTGTGATCCCAAAATTGCGTTATGATGACTGCGAATATGACATTATATATATATATATATATATATATATATATATATATATATATATATATATATATATATATATATATATAAATATAGGCCTGGTGTATTGAATGATCCGTACGTTTTTTGAAGATGAGGAGACAACATTCAGATCAATTTTACCATTTCTGGAATTTTTGAATATTACCTATTTCACATAACATAAGCTCGGTTATTCGAAGAGGCGGGCATTACTTGTGAGAGAATTCGAAATACACATTCAACTAATTCACAGAAGTCCCCAAATTTTGTTTAGAAATTTTATCGGATGAGTTTGCAAGACGAATCCACTTGGACGTAGTTTCCAGAATGACGCCAACCTTGAGATATAGGCAGTAAAACTTTCTGTAGATATGCCAGTTGTTCTAGTTACTTGTTTATTAAACCCTGTTTGTTGCGATGAAGCACAAAATTAACTAGAACACCCACGTATTTCAGTTCACACTTTGTACAATTATATCTGGGAAGTGGTGTCAGCCTGCAGATCTGTATCAGTGTATACGTGCTGCAAGGTCACCGGCTGCAAGTTAAAAAGTGCGCTATGTGCAGTAACGTCATAATCTAGGATGTTAATTAGTGAAATTTAGTTATTTAGATGAACAAATGTTTTACTTTCTCTTGCTAGTAATGTGCTCCTCTTCGAATAATCCAGCCCAAGGACACTCTAATGTCGGATTACCTACTGCCAAACGATAACCTACTGCCAAAGGCGACATGTAATAATTCCACAAAAAATAAGAATTATCACTTTGTCTAGCACATATATCTGTATTCGTTCCCTTTTATTCGTATTTCAGATACAGAAATAGAAGATACGTTTTATGTAGCCTATTGAAATCCAGGTAACCGGGGTTCAAAACACCTCAAGGGAGAGACAATTTACGTTGGTTTGAATTGTCGCTATGTAAAAGTGAACACTTTTGACCACACGGCCTTATGGAATAAAAGACTGCTGGAACCCTCCCGTAAGTCACATATTACGCGGTACAAAATTTTAGGTTTTTTCACAGTGCACATTTAAAGGAGGAGTCCCAGCTTGTTTTTTTTCGCACACAATACTCACCTATGCGTCTGCACTAAGAGAAATAAATTCTTCACAGTCAGAAACAGCTGATATGGAAGTTATAGATCGTCGTCATAACGTATGTTCTCGGTCTTGTTGCTTTCGCAGACAGTGACTGATATTGGCTTCCAATATTTTCTTTGAAGAACAGCAAATGTCCACTTGCACATACACAATGGCGCATACCCATTTGCACATATTCTTTGGCATGCGTGCAGTAGCACCAGTGGCATGTAACCAAGATTGCGAGAGAAGTGCAATGAAGAGCGGCACACACCCTGTTTGTCCACAACCAGTGATGTACGCTAATTGCAGTGGCACGTCGACCTAGCTTCTTTAGTTTGCATTGTCTGCGAGATCGGTCATCCAGAGCGACCATGTACAAGACAGATTTACAAAAAGAAAACTTCAACTGTCGACGTTGCATCTCACCAAAATTAAAACTCATTTGTTGCAAGAAATGTGATAAAAAGATAATTTTTCTAAAAGGTCACCTTGACACATCCAGTTTATTATACTTTAACTGATGTATCCTTGTAATTTACACACAACTACTGAAATAAGACGCTTAAGTACGTGCTGCACAGTACTCATGCCGGTAGCGGAAGTCAGAGCGGAAGCTCTTACTCCGCTGTCAATCCGGCTCCGTGAAAGGAGACAGCGTGTCTAATTGACTCCTTTATTTTTGTGTGCCAAAGCTGTCTTCGGATAATGGAGTGTGTAGAAAAAGACCCTTGAATACTGGGTCATAAAAATTTTTACTTGGTGCAGTGGGCTGAAGTTTCAAGCGCCTGAGCAAGTGAAACTTGATTGGTGGGAACTGTAATGCAACATTCTTATTTCATGAATGCGGTAGCATTCAGCGGAAGTGCGACGCCGACGGCAGGTAAAATGGGCGGGAGCGCATATACGAGCGAAAAAGGTGAATAGTTTTATGTATATTTGTTCTTGCCTGTATCTCCTGATAAATTCTGAATAACCATTTACTAGCTTTTCAGAGAAAAATATATAGGAAAAATTGTAGTGTCTCGACGTTTCTTAGATGCATACACCACTGACCTAAATCCCTGCAAAAGGACAGAAAAGGAAAATGTTTGTGTTCGTTCCGCAATGAAAAGTGAAATTAGCATCAACACACAGAAGCATGTGAAATTAGCACACATTCAAACGCCGATGACAAAGGAAAATGCCTACGTTTGGGAGATAATTATCATTCAGTTGTTCACTTTTCCGCTAGATGACTACTCCTAATTCTTATTGCGAATGTTAGTCGTGAAAAACTAAACTGGGCGCTTGGTGTTCCCGGAGAAATCAATACGCCACTGTCAAGCTTACGTCGTACTCCTTGCGTCCAGCTGTCATCCCGGCAAACTTTCACCGATGACGCAGTAGTGCTGATAACGTTCGGCGGCCAAGTGCAGGTTACCATGGTGGCACGCGTTCATTCCTGCGCAAGGTTGTGACACTATATTGTTTTACACCACCATAGTGGAAATGATAAAGTATGAATGACAAAGTAAGAACAACCGGCTTCAGAAAATATCTGCTTGATGTTTTTCCTACGATAGATCTGCATTGCAAGTAAAGATAGTACATCTACAATACTGGCAGCTGAACTGCGTTGTGCGCTTTTGTCGGTGGTCGTCTTCTTTGAAGACACCGATTATGTAACGGTGTGCTGGCGCATGCGTTCGATGATGGTGCCGAATTAAGAAGACGAGGTTTTCGGGGAGACATCTACAAGCTCCCCGCAGTCCTTGCTCATCTGATGTATCGTTCCCCGTTTATTTGAACACTTGCTTTAAATCGCGTAGATGTGATCTCAGTAACAGTTTCGCAGAAAGGCAGAGTGTTTTGTAGTTTTTAAAAGTTTTCTAATTATTCTTTTACACAAACACGCGAATCACGGGGACCCACCTCGCTGGTTAAGTGCCTATTGTAGTAGGCTGCGGAATAGAAAGGTCGCAGATTCCAATCCTGGCTGCCATGGCAGTATTCCGATTTGAAAGCAAAGCAAAAAATATCTATGTACAGAGCTCTCCGTACATGATAAAGACCCAGATAAACCAATTAATGAAAGTTATTCAATATTATATCTTGAATAAAGCCCTTTAAAGCTTAGGCCCGTTAAACTGCAGTACAACGAAGTGTACGTTCAATGGTCGTCTTCAAATTTTATTGCGATACGGCGTACTAAACACATAATAAAGAAAAAGCAACTGTGGGAGAGAACCACCGCACAATTATATGCAATGCTTCCAACAGATAGCTTATTTACGCAGTGTGTACCATTATATGTATATATATATATATATATATATATATAGAAGAAACTACAATATTCAGTAACTCTCGAATTCTGAAAATTTTGCACAACGTACTCTGCATTAAGAAGAGACTTGGAAACGTACGAGGTCGACCAACCTGTTCTTCTAAATTCCTGCTTAAAGCCATTATTCACTAAGTGTAACGAAATTCTCTACACCAACAAAACCAAATAATTGACTGCGGCAGCTATGTACGAAACTGGAATGGCTTCGCGCCGCGTGAGGCTCGTTTAGTTGTCTATTTGTTAGGGTCACTGGAGCACCCTTTCACGCTCCGAGAGACCACTCAAGAAGGATATCCGAATGTTGCGTGTGGTGTTGCGTGTGGAATGTTGTTGTGTGGTGTAGATCGGTTTGACAACATAAGGAGAAGCTGTGTGCCGCTGAAGCGCTAGCAGCGAGCCGGGATTCTCCGGAACTGCATCGCCTCCATAATGAATGATAAAACACTTCACAAGACAGTTTGAGTATACTGTACTAAGATTCCAACAGACACGTGTGAATTTCTGCACTGATAATTGCTATAATTCGCAATTGCAAGTACCACCCATCCGCACATTAGAAATAATTAAGTCAAGGCCTTCGAATATAGTTCAAACTTCATATTGCCTGTTCTGCTACAGATAAAAGCTGCGGATACTGGGGAGGCACAGATTCCTGTTCTGGACGACATGCAATTGCCTCACTGTAGAATTTGTTGCTTTGAGCTGGGTGCAAGTCATCGCTTCTAAACTATAGTAGCATGCTCAAAGACCGGTTTCACACAGTAAACGGAAGAGGGTGGACCGTACTTCACTGCCCACTGTATTGATGTCTCATCGCAGTTCCATGCTAGAGCGCAGAAGAAAAATATTTTTAAGGCCAAGCTCTTCATGCCACATCACTAGAATTTGACGTTGATCGGCGCTTACTCCATTTTTAGGGGAAGCGGGCTTCTTGGTACGTACGTGTGTGCTCTTTCGCCAGTAGACAACTTGGGCTTTTGGGTATTAGCTGATTTTAGGCATGATTCCCACAAAGTGGTAGGTGTCAAAGGGACACAATGTATACATATTCTAAGTTTTATTTTCATATCTGGCATACTTATTTCTGTATACGCCTCTGAATAACTTTGTACGCATGAAGTGACGACGATATATGGAGTTTAATGGAGCAAAGGATCATCATCATCATCATCATCATCAGCGCGGTTACGCCCACTGCAGGGCAAAGGCCTCTCCCATACTTCTCCAACTGCCCCGGTCATGTACTAATTGTGGCCATGTTGTCCCTGCAAACTTAATCTCATCCGCCCACCTAACTTTCTGCCGCCCTTTGCTACGCTTCCCTTCCCTTGGAATCCAGTCCGTAACCCTTAATGACCATCGGTTATCTTCACTCCTCATTACATGTCCTGCCCATGTCCATTTATCTTCTTGATTTCAACTAAGATATTTTTAACTCGAGTTTGTCCCCTCACCCAATCTGCTCTGTTGTTTTATTTTCTTTAGGAAAGGCTAATTATAGTCAAAAAGCAATGATGGAATGTCAAACAATGATGGAATGTAGTCGACTATTTGGTCACCTACAATTTGTAACTGCACAGATGAACCTCGGCTGTATTGAGTGCAAAAAACTATTGCTGTAAATCGAGTAAAACATATGTGCGTTAAAAGAACGAGAATGGCTGGTGGGGTGTGCTATTTACAAGATAAATTTAGTTTGACCACAGCATAATGTGTCCGAACCGTGTATTCATAAGGGAGCAACTGAAACGCATGCTGTGAATGAAACATGTTCACCACTGCCAAGGATAACCCATATGGATAAACCACAACAAGGAGTGGAACCACAATGCTCCATCCCTCACCCAGATGAGATGAAAGAGCACGATCGCCGTATTGTAATAATGTTCAAGTATTTGATAAACTCAATTCGCACGCTTGTAGGCAACCCGAATATGCCGACAGCTCGAAGTACAGTGCAAGTGTTTGATGCCCTGAGCCCAGTGCTTGCAAATCTTGCATAAGCACAATGGCTATTCCACTGCCTTCACTCCGTCATCAAGTGCGGAATGCCAGTGGAATGCCAGAAGACTTAAGTCACACATCTTATGGTACCGCCAATACATTTTTACCAAACGATTTCCTACACTGGTAATATGTGAACCAAATGTGTCAAAAGCGCTAAGGCTCTCTGGCACGAAGCCTTCATGGCGTCGACGGGCGGGGAATCTAGCAAAGTATTTGGTTACATCCGCAAAGAACTAACATACATTCCCCATTCGGTGGAACCTCATGATGGAAACCAATATGTGTGTATCCGCATTACAAAGAGTAAAGTGTTCTCCCTTATCGGCGCCTACATTTCTTCATCTACTGGGTTCGAAGGCGACCGACCGCGAGACTTCCTGAATGCGACTTCTGGTTCCTCGATTACAACTGGTGACTTTATTGCTCCTCATTTCGTTTGGGGAAGTTCCATAATACATTCTAGGGGGCGAAGCAGCATTATGAACGATGGCAGTCCTACGTACTTGCGTGGCTCGACTTATAGAAGTTGCTTAGATTTGACTTCGGTGTCATGGCGTCTTGGTCAAAATGTTTGACTGTTCTCTGACATCGAGGCTCATGGCAGTGCTCATATTCCCACCTACTTAAGAATCACTGGGTTTGGAAGCTTCTTTTTTTCTGCTTACGTTTAGGATAAAGGTAGAAGACTTATGCTAAGACGGTTTTGCCTGCACCATTGAGGACTCATTACAAGTGTACTGGAAGCGTCCAAGTACACCTCTACATACACAAGTTGTACGGATTTGGACATGGAACTTGAGCGACTTCGAACGATTCGTAGAAGGGACGAGAGGCGATACAGACGCACTAAGACAATTGATAACCTTAGAGTCGCTCTACGTATAGAGGACAAAATCCAACGTCGTATGGACAGGCAGGAGCAACAACGGTGGATGACGTTCTGCGAATCACTTGACCCTCGCAAGGATATGGAGGACGCTACACGCCCTTAGTTCGTCTCCACAAGAACGAAATCTATTCCACGCTCTAGCCGTCCATCAAGGCCACTCGAAAGTTTATATAGCCGAAGATTTATGTGTGAAGATGGCCGGTACTCTGGTCACCGTTAATAGGGGAAATTCTGGGTGACGTTCCTGCGATGCACTTCCCAGAATTTAATGTCTTTCTCACTTGAGGAATTAGACGCTACTTGGGCCACATGCAGACGCTCATCGTCGCCAGGAAGGGACGCCATCACCAGCTCTGCTTTATGTTATCTAAGTGAAGATAGATGAGTTTGACTTCTGTAATTTTACGACCACGCATGGAATGATGTCGTTCATTTACGGTGGAAGTCCAGCCGCTTGATACCGCTCCTAAAGCCTGGAAAGTCGTCACTTGACAAAACGTCCTACCGACCCTTTGCGCTGTCCAGCTGGGTGGGGAAGGTCATGGAAAGGATGGTTTTTACATGCCTAGAGTGGTATCTTGAGCGGCGCAACGTATACCTTAAGGCCGACTGGGTTTAGAAGAGGCCGTTGCTCTGTTGACAATGTCATCGACCTCTTGACGACGGTGCAGCAAGAAAACATGGCAAACGTACATCGGTTGCAGTTTTTCTCGATGTGAAAGGCCCCTGTGATAATGTCAAGCATGGATCCATCCTTGATGCCGTGGAAAATTATGAAATTGGTTAAAGGAGGGGGGGGGAGAAACTGCGCCAGTTTATCCGACATGTTTAAAGAGGAAAAGAAGCGCTACTTCAGACGCGACCGCTCGTCTTGTCGACTTCTTCGTCTTACATCCCCTCTGAAGCCTTGGTTCTTTTTGTCTTTAAAATGAAATTGGTGAACGAATGTTTGGGTCGATCTGGAGTTATATTTTGAAATGATCCTTCTTTGTGCAGAGTGCAGATGGCCGAACTGCTGACCATAACACTTGCCGTGGCGTTCCGCAAGGCGAAGTTACTAGCTCCACTTTGTTCAACCTTGCAATCCTTGGACTTGCCTGCGTTCTACCACATACAGTCAACCTTTCCAATATGCTGACGACATATGCATATGCATAGTTACACTTCCTTAGGTGCGTGCACCGCTCCAAAAAGCAGTGACCGTAACATCACCGTACCTGTGTGCTGAAGGCCTCAGAATATCGGCCCAAAAGCGCGCCTTAGTCGCCTTTGCCTGCAAGCGCATGACCTGGTACCCAAGTTCTATTGACCATTAACTAATTTTGTACGCAAAAGGTCACCGATGCCTAGGTGGTATTATCGACAGAGATCTTCCTTGGAGCATCCGCATCTCATACTTGAAGAAGAGGCTCACCTCTGTTGTCAATATACTAAGATTTCTGCCGGTAAAACGTGGGGCATAACCGCGACATCTATGTTTTAACTATACAGGACCCTTTTTCTAGGATACTTACACACGCCAGAACGCTAACTTTTGTTTATACAGCCTTGACCCAACACTGAAACTGAAATTACCTGCAAGATTTCGACGATATCACGCAGCACTGCTGTGTCGGCTGTGGGTAGAAGCAGCGTTCTTTAACTGCAACCGCTATCTTATTCTAATGGCAGAATCACCAATGTGCACTGAGTGGAAGTTTGAAGAGATCATCGGTAACCTTCTTTCCCACTGTTCTCGCTTTGATAACCAACGTCAGACTCTCCAGTGTGTCTTGAATAGATTGGGCGATAGACCATTCCCAGAAGCAAAGACCTTGGGAGCATGGCCTCAATTAGAGCGCTTCTTCACCATCCGTAGGCAACAGACTTGAGTGCCCAACTGTAGACATCCTGCACCTAACTTAGTGCATGAGAAAGTGCTATACAGACTCGTGTTCTGTCTCTCTCTCTCTCTCTCCTTTACTCCCCCTCCCCCTCCCCACGCGTATGGTAGCAAAATGAACTCCGTCCTTCCTTCCTTCTCTCTCTATAGTTTGAATTGATTGATATACTGAAAATTATGAATATCAGTAGCGCTACTGCATCGTCATCGCCTTAAACGCAAGGGCCTGGAGAGGCGCGCTCTACGAAAACCTGCAATGACAGCGGAAGCGTCTGGTGGGAGGATGTGCTGCGAATATTGTGGGCTAATTAAATGTAACACTTCATTCATGAAAACTAGGACACCTTTGGTTCTAAAAAACAGTTGCGCACGAAAAACACTGCTGGATGGAGACAATCATGTTGTCTGTAAACTGCAGGAAAGTGCTTTTTTTGATCAGCTGGTGCTTCCTGGCACTCCAGCAGGACATTGAGTACGGTCAGCCGCTCGCCACATCTACCAGAACTGGGAGGTTCACAGCCAGTTAAAAGGTAAGAATAGGACCCCTATATGTGCCCTATTCTCAGTCGACAAAACGGGACATGAGTTCGTCGCCCTTTTGCTATAGGCGAAAAATTACTTACACGTAGCTTGAATAAATAGAACTAATTGGATCTTGCTTTGTTTCAGAATGGTGCCAAAATGTCGGAGTTTTTTCCATAAATATGGCTTGAAACTTTTTGCAGGGATAACTACAGAAGATTCACAAGCTTTAGTTGTGACGTACGTAGCAATTTAGTATGCAAACATATAAGCTATCGCCGGGCACGCAACATAATATGACATGCTATTGAGATACATGCCCAGAACACAGAAACGGGAATAAATCATTCACTACAGGTTCTTATGTCTTCGAAGAGATATTGATGCTCCGACAACGCTTAGCCAGTCTGTAAATATAATTGCTATTAGTATTTTTACTTTGATGACGTGCTTTACAGCTGACAACAGTGCATAGACCTCATCCGTAAAGGTACTTCTTTCCGGATTAAGTACATCAAACCCTAAGAAGCATGGACCTACTGTGGCATGAGACATGCCAGCATTTGATATTTATATGTTAGTGTAGCCTTCCTGGCAGGACTATTTTCTTATGTTCCAGAAATTGCATCTTAATATGTTCCACTGCAGCGCAAACACGTTACGCCCACAAATACGTTACGCCCACAAATACGTTACGCCCAGCCAAGTCTTTTTCCACTCATTGTACCTGATAGCCAAAAGTGCTTTTGACATTTTGAATTTACTCTTCTCCATTTGGCTCTCTGATGGAGTAGCATTCTGACTCCCCCTCCCTTTCTTTTTGAATTAGTTTTGTTGCAGCCTTCTGAAATTTAATTTTCAATCACCGGTGGCTCTTCCTGTTATGCGTTCCTGCAAACCCACGTACCGCTATTTGTTCCTTCTTTAACTGCTCCTCAATTTCTACCAAATTTTAGTTTCGTCTGCAGTCCTGCATGCTTATTTAGCTTATCGCATGCCGAACTATCTTTCTTGTTTTGCTCCTTTTTATGTTATATGGCAATACTGTTCAGAGGTTCCCCTGGAGGACCTTGTTGATCACTACTTACAATGACCTCCTAAGCGCCCGTGGACGCTCTGAACAAGCAACCACGCGACCAGCAAGTCACAAGCCCACTTCTCGTCCAAGCCTGTTCTTGAAGTGGATCCCATCGCGTTCCAAGCCACCACACCTTCTCACTTGCCCGTTTACTTCCCCAACCTCGAAACCATTGTCTCGTCTCATTGTCCATATAGCCTCATTAGTAGCCATAACGGCCCTTTATACGTTACTGCCACGTACATCCACATCCGGGACTGCGCATACCACAATATGCACCTGAGGGGAGAGCTTGCTCAAGTCGTCTACATCCCTTCGCCAATCGCTGGGCTAGTCCTGTCTCGTCTTTGTTTAGAACATCATTTATCCCACCTGCTACTACGACAACATTGCGTCCGTAGGCATTTTCCGCGAGCTTGGCTTTTGCCCGCTGCATGACAGTGCCCAATGTTTGTCCTGAAAATGTTCCTACCGCCACTCTTTGGCACCTTTCGCCCTCTCCAAAATTGCCGCTCAGCACCTAGCCATGTTTGAGTCCTTGGCGATTATTACCCTTTCACTCCCTGCTACTACGGAGGCCTCTCCCTGCTTCCGTTTGCCATCCTTTACTGTGGGATTTGGACTTGACCAAGGGTATGGAAGTGTGCGATCCTGCTTTTCTTTTGTGGCTGCATCAAGGCAGCTGCAGCTCTTTCCCGCTACCCCTCCCCACGTTGGGTGCATCCACGTGCTTTGTTGACACTCTCTCTCTTGTAACGTCGGCAGACTAAATTTCGTTGTCTCTACCATACTCGTTTACCAGGGCGGCCCTGTTCAGATTTTCCTCGGTTACTTGAAGTCTTTTTTCCATCGCCTTCCGTGCATGACGCTCCATATTTAGCTCACTTTTGAACTCTTCGCCCTGTTTCACAATCTGCCGCTGAAAATCCTCCATTTTCTATAGCCTATCATCGACATCACAGTGCCAGCCGGTTCACTCGATTTCTTCTCTATTCTCATCCCTCGCCTCACCAACCTTGATGGACCACAACACACACTGCAGGTGCTGCCGATTTTCTTGCCATGTGTTGCACTTCACTTTTTCTAATGGAAGCATCGAAGCTATCACGGGGATTAGCTTCCTGCAAAATAAAATACGCACAGTATATAAATCCTTAAAGTGCCTTAAAGTAATTATCAACGATGTTTAAAAAGGAATAAATGCCGCACAGACCTAAAGTATGACACGTGTTCGCATGTGTACAGCCACGCGGCCATGCTCTCAACTGTTCTACCAAAGCAATATTCCCCACACGAATACACTCAATGAAACCACTAATAGCTAGTAGTCTTGCCACTTTCAAACTGCTATTTAAAGGGTATACAAACTTTATGAGCCACATTGTTGCACGTGTTGATGCACGTGGCGCGAAAGGACGCTCCGACGATCCTGCATAACCAAATTACACGGAACACACCCGAGCACACGAAAAATAAGAGATAAAAAAGAAGGATGGACAATTATTTGTTAAGGTCTCAAAAAATCAGCAAATGAGAAACAGGAGCAAGCTCAAAGCATGCAAAAAAAAAACTGTTTTCGTCGCCGCCCTCGACCTCTGAAGAAACTCGTCCGTCCTCCACAAGTGCCACCACATCAACCATTTTGCCGTCATTTTGCAATTGCAGCACCGTCTATCATGCGGCACCATGCTGGTATGTGTGATCGCGCTGGAGGCTGCACTGGGAACGTTCTATTGATGACGAGTGGCAATGTTGTCCCCAGAGATGACAGCAAGTTGTTTGCATGGGAAAACTTCTTAGCATACCATCACTTAGCCTTTTGCTTCAATATAGCCCCAGTATCGAACGACGACGGCCCTAGAGGAGGCATGCGTATCTTGAAAGGATACGCATCTGAAAACGGCTGATGCCATTCTGCGTGCTGTTTTTGCCCCGCTCTCGCCTTGAAGCGAAAGACAACACGAAGGTGACTTTACTCGCTTCTGCTGGCCCACTTACTCAAAGCGGAATGGGCATCAGTGAGATTTTAAAGGAACAACGCCATAACGTAAAGCAAACGCAGGCTTTGTTTCTTGAAGCGCGCTGCAGATAATGTAGGCATTCCGGTGCCGGTACATGTCGTGATCACCGTACCAATCGCGTTCGAGTATATCAAGACTCCTCCATTGTTAGCAGCAGCAGGGGTCATTAGCTCGCAAAAATATCCAAGTCGAAATCACGATAGGTTAGCGGATAACTAGGTTATCCGCTAACCTATCGATAAAGATAATGATAGGTTAGCCTTGCAAACTGCGCACTTGTGACGATTCCTCATGTTGCAATACATGTGGTTCTCTTACTGAAAATAAGCACTGTTGTAAGTCAGCGCTTGCGTGTACCACGCCTTTCGGTGTCGTCGTCATTCAACGAGGCATGAGTCTCCTCAGTCCAGCGTTTTGACAGGCACTGTCCACGCTCATTCAATGTGATTTGTTTATGTTTGCTTGTGCACGCTGACACCGTACTTTTTAAATCAGTTACTAAGAGAACTTTTCCAAGTTTATTTGGCCCCGAAAACTATTATCCTGACTTCGTATACCTGTGTACTGATTTCCTATCGCAATCGATCCAAAGCCATTCGGGTGAAAGTGTGACTTTTTTGAGTGCTGAAGAAGCCGAAAGGGCAATCGATTACTTTCAAAATGTATTTCACCTTCGCCTCCGCACTAATTTCCATGGTGCATTGTAAGTTCAACTTACGTTACGAAGAAGAAAGGTGGCCTCGTCTGTAGCACGGCTGGTCGAAAGAGCTGTTGTAATTGCGTAGCTTGTAGCGCAATCATTAGCGACACCATCCAACTTATTTACAATAAAATTCAGAAAACATCGAGCAAGTCCACACTAACAATAAAGTCGTCAGCCTGGACATCGATGTTGTAAAGTTGCACGGCCGAAAGCCAGCAGGCGCACACGTGATAGGACAGGGATCTGGTTAGCATATGCCAGGACAGACTAAAGAGTTTGACTACAGGACGTTAGTAAACAGTGCAAGCAAACAATGGAACATTAAACTTCTTTTTTGTTGCTCTTTTCAGGTACCGCGACATATTGAGCCATATCTGTCATTTATCTGTGGTTTGCTTCTGTTCGATAAGTCACTTTTCGTTTTAGACGCCGCTTCTAAGAGAGGAAGAGCATTCTCGCTCCCGGGTTGTCTCGCCTTTCATTTTATGGTCGCCTTTGTGCGACCCTGCTTCACCACAGAAGTCATCCGCTATTTCCGATGGCATGACAGGCCAGAGTAATTTGTGCTTTGTGTCAATATATTCTCAACGCATTGCGATTCATTGTTGTTCGCGCAATGTTGTGATAACGCAGGTTGCTGGAGTGCCTCTCCTAGCCTGCGAGTGGCTGTTGAGTGTAACTGCTGAAGGTTCACGCCGAGGTTCTAGCCTTTGAACTCCTTGCTGCTGTAAGAATGCTACAGCACTAATACTGCAAATGCATTACATCATTTGTTTCACGTTTCGCAAACTATGATATATTTGTAGCTAGCATCCTAAACCATTGCTTGCACGTAAAGCGAAGAAAATGATAAGTACAGCGACGTAATTTATTATCCTTAAGGGAACATTTCTATAGCAGACTGTTGTTTCTCTCAATAAGCTGTCTATTGGCTGTGCTTATAGGACGTTCGTCACAGAAGTGGTGATGTAGTGCATTGAGGAATCGAGAAAATGTACACGTGCATCAATATAAAACGCATACAAGTATATTTACAGCAATAGAAAAGTAGAAAGAACAAAATAAACCAGCCCATCAATCCAATGCCACTGTATATACTCATGCAAAATGTTAGCCAGTTTCTACGTGACTGCTCCTACAGAGTATGCAGAGTGATTAAAAGTGTGTAAGCGCGCCATCGGTTTCATTAACTCTCAGGGAGGTAGCCTTCCTTGGCCGTCCCCTTTGATATTAGCGCATTCCATGTTTTATTGTGAACAAGCTTTAGCGCGTAAAATTTCTTTGGAAATGAATCATTGTCTTCTCTGTATAATGTTAGTATGTGGTCTTAGAACAAAAAATTTTATGCTTCGTGGTTTTTCAGCCACTTTGGGGACATGTATCACAGGCGTGGCTTGTTTTTCTGATTCCACACGTTTGCTAAAGTTATTATCAGCATTGCAAACATATTGCATCAAATTTCGTTTTTGTGCAGGTATTCACACAATGTATATTTGGCCAAATCAAGGAAAAGATGTAAAAAAAAAACGAAAACACAAAGGGCTTTCCCCAGGTGGTGCAATTGTATAATGGCTTTAATACAGCTTGCTGGTTGTGCCAAAAACACAGTTGGTAGCCTGCGCCCTTTTCTATTGCGGCTCTTCTTCTCCTACCTAACAGTAATTGTTTCGCGTAGTACATGAAGAATTTCAGGAAGGATTTTATGTGACGTTGTGGTAGTAGCCTTAGGCATTTTTTTTTCGCTGAGGGGAAAGTTAACGCATGCTAGTCACCAATATTTTTTTGTTGCTTCCTAATTCGCTTCCCTTTAGACCAACGAATATAATCACTATGCTTACCATAAGTGCTCTCGTCGTAACACTGGCTTTCGCTGGCACATCATCAAGAACGCCCCTTAATATAATAGCTCTGAAGTTACAGCACATGTAATCTATAGTTCATGCGCCTCTTTCGGAGAGAAAACAAAATTCAGAAAGGCAATATCTAACATACCTAACATTAAGACGTCGTCAGCTCAGGGAAAGACCGCAACTCTGCACAATTTTCCGTTGTGACCAGCTGCTCCTTGTAATATTATGTTCAAGCACACTATTTAATGGCTGAATATTCTATCAGGTAGTTGCACTTCAGAAACATGCTCTCACCTGTTGTTGCTAAGAAATAAGAGATATTGAGTTTAACTTCAAGTATTTTGAAAATCGGTGGGAATTTTAACTAGAAGTGGTAAATCATGAAACGGTTACAGTAGATGTTTACTCGACAAATTCGCTGTAGGCACGTCCAAACTTCCGCTGACTATTACATTGAACGAAATACTCTGGCGCGCAGAAATAAAGTTATCAGGAATTCCAAATATTGCATCATCTGCATCAAGCATACAGTTGCTTTAATTTTATGTTGGGAGGCCTCCATTATTCTAGGAAATCTTTGAGCCAATTCGTCCTCTTCATCTGGCCCACTAGATTGTGCGGGTTATCCTGCTGTGTGCACCTAAACCTATTTTTTTGTGAATTTCCATCCCATGGTCAGTGTCCCTTCTGAGTATTTGACTTAGATAAATTGCTCCTTCTCAGACTCTAGAGGCTGACTCGCCGTCATGAAACCTTGTTGCGTTTACAGGCTATAGAACATTACCTTGAAAATCTGCATTAAAATCTTCAACCACACTCTCACAATTTCTCGGCTAAAGTTCTCTATGATTTCTTGAATATATATCCAGTGTTGCTGAAAAGAGCAACCTAATCTTCACGCCAATGGTGATGGAAATATTTGCTGCTGATTCTCACTTCTAAGCGTTCCCAGTCTAATGGCTTGGATACTTCTACCAAACATGCAATGACTACCATGCAAGTGATTGCCTAACGCGTTAGGGATAGACAAATTTTCCACTTTTCTTGTCCAGAATCAACGTAGCTATGGAATACTTGTAGATATTTTCAAATATATTAGGATATAAATTATGTACTCTTTGATTGCCCAATGGCACTAGGATCCATGTTATCTACTCAATGAAGTGCCTCATCATAACCCATGAATACCATATAAATAGGTTGATTGCACTCTGCAAATTTATAAAATACATTATTAAATAAATTATTATGATCAATTGTAAAGTATTCCTTCCTGACGTCAGCTTGCTCTCATTGTTGATTTAATGGAAATGTTTCCTTGATTCTAAAACAAATTATCGTAGTGACTATTTTATACAGTACCGGAAGCAGGCTAGTGGGTGAATATTTCTTTAGGTTTTAACGTCTTCGTTCTTGTGGATTGGTACACTGTTTGAACTGTTCCTGTTCTCGGGTACAGTTGAGATCGTGAGTCATTGTGTATCATTTCGCAATTAATTCAAGCAGGTCATCTCCTCAATGTTTGATTAAATCAATTGCTGTTCCACCTGTTCGTTCTTTTCACGGGGACATCTGTCTCAAGGCCCTCCTAAATTCATCATTTGTTATATAAGCAGCTGTTGTACGCGGTTGCTGACTACTTGCAATGCATGTTGTGTGGCTCGTCTATGTACTTTACAGGTGAGTATATAATTGTTCTGCTACGCCTACCATAATGTAGTATTCATAAATTTTCATTTCCGACTTCATAAAAATAGAGAAATAGCGGCAGCTGTTTGACAGAATGTGCATTAGTTCGAAGCCGAAAAGAGTTTGGTATATTCAGTAGTTAATATGTCCGGTATTGAATTTTTAACTAGTTTCTGTTATGCAAATGCATAAATTATGACGCGTAACATGCGTAGCAAACAGTTGAAAATACCCAGCTGAAAGATGGCGAGTTTAACGATTTATAACCACTTAGCGAACCCCTCATATGGTAATGCTTGATAAAGCACCATATCAAATAACCTACTTTTTTGTAGAACGAGGACCAGTAAGCACTTTACGTGTAAAGCGGTGATTGACAAATTACAAGGCCCGCTCTTACGACGAAGATATCCACTTTTTATTTCAGCTCTTGAACGGTCCAATGGTTGAGTTGAGTCCTATTCTCGCTGATACACAAATGTTAGTGTTGACGTGGCAGCGGGCTGCAACACAAAAAAAGAGTTTGTGATTGTTATATACTAGTTCTGCCACATCATATTGCCAAAATTTAGAAATGTACCTATGTCACGTACCTGGGCAAAACCAAGGTTACGTTGCTTCTGTACTTAGTATATTGCTACACAAACGAACAAAAATCATGTAATAAACACACTATGGCGGTAAAAACTGGATAGTGCTTTCAAACTGTCTCGAATTGAGCGAGGCAGTCAGCATATTTAGTAAATGTCCCAAATCCAAATTTGTCTAATTCAGCATGAGGAATTGTGCAGCCTTAAGTCCTTTTTGCTACTGGATAAGAAGAAACATACGACATGCTATTTTTAGCAGCATCTGAGAGTTATTTGCACATTATGGTTTTTTTTGTGTGTTCAGTGATATTCTCATAAACGTAAAGCAGTCTTGTTTTGATCGTGGTTCTAGTTCGGTTGGACTCCATGACCGTACTTGCACAGCCGTGTTTGCCATCTAACTATATACCACATTTCTGGTAAATAGCTAAACAGTAGAATCTCAATAAATTGTTGCACTCTGTCCTATGTGCAGAATGGCGTCTCCCTTCACGGCAGAGTTAGTCGTCACCCTTCTACACAACATCCCCTCCACACCTCACCCCTTCTGGTCTGACTATGTCCAATGAAGAACTGTTAGGCGTAGAATATCAGCGTTCATTCGTCACTCTGACACTCAGCATTAACTGCTCAAATTTTTATGCTCCTAGGATTACTCCTTTACAGCCACATATTATTACCTACGCCCCCCCCCCCTGCTCATACTCCTTAAATAAAGATTCATGTTTTAAGTAGGCCGATTTTGCAAACGAACAAGCTAATATCGTGTAGTGGCGCGGCGTCCACCTGCGCCAACATTGGTTCAATATATTTTTTTATAAAAGAAGTTCTTCTACGAAGCTGCTTCGACGCTTGGTAGAAAAAATATGGGCCAGATAGTGCATAACTGAACGGTGTGGTGACATCACGGAATGCAAGCTTGGAGTGTGAACACGTTTTGCGACGGACGCTCACGTCACCTTTGCCATGAAAATCGAAACATAAGGTTTCTTCTTTCCATTTCTTCTTGAAGGAACGCAAGCGAACGGCATCCACTCGCTTGGTACACGGCGCAGCTGTGCCCCTTTTCACTTCAGAATAGATGTCCATGTCCAAAATGATCTAGGCTCGGATTTAAGACTAGTGCCACTGAATTTGTGCTTTTTTTTCGACGCATGGCTTCCACTCTGGCGTTATTAGCTGATTTGAATTCCAGCGGCTATATCTGAATGGCTGCTAACTTCCCTTGATCGAAGGGGACGCATACTGCCAACTAAATGAAAGTCTAGATGTGCCTATCAATAACGATTACCTCACTTATTAACGCAACAGCTCGAAAGAGTAAGGTATCTCATCTCTTGCTAATAAAACATTGCATCAATAACGCTGCAAAATGCCGTTACCCTGACTGCTTCATCAAGACGCCAAAGCACCGCACAACCTTGCAATAAAACATTGCATCAATAACGCTGCAAAATGCCGTTACCCTGGCTACTTCATGAAGACGCCAAAGCACCGCACAACCTTTGAAGTCCTTTGAAGTGCACCTAGATAATTAGTGACTGATACTTGTTTCTTTCAATGTAGCTTCAAATAGGCCCCAGTATAGTTCATTTAAAATCTGTGTTATACAATGTACCAAATGGCACAACTGTGATTGGAGGGAAACGTATGCGTGTGTGTGTGCGTGTGGGGAGTAAAACGGTAACTTCTTCGTACTTTACATTAATATGTGCCCACGGAGGTTGACATTTATTTCTCTTTCAACCACTAGAAAGTAAAAGTACTACTTCTGAAATGACCTAATTTGTTGGAATGAAGTTACGACCATCAAGTCAAGAATGCAGTTAGAGACTTTCTTTCGTTATTCCTAAGGTTATTTTTGCGTTCCAACTGGGAGAACATTTTTAGCACGAAAATGTTTGAAGCGTGGCTGGCGTGGCTTAGTCAGTATTATGCCCCATCTCAAAGAATTATCATCCCGTAAATCTGCCAGACCGCAAGTTTTGCCGTTTTGTGGTATAAACAGGCTAAAAATGTTTTTATTAGGATATTGCGTTCTCGAAGACTTATATGTGTTGAAATTACGAGACATAGGCATTATTTGTATATCAATTAGTAATATTGGGGACAACATGGCCCACTATAAAAATGTGGGCGTTTAGAAGTGCCTTTCAGTCTAACTCAGTTGTCGTTTACGGTCAATAGCGTTCTTGCGTGGACCTGACATTTCTTCCGATGTTGATTCCCGACATTTTATAACCGTTCTGTGGGGTCAGGGCCACCTGGCAGTTTTCAGGAATGTGGTACTGTAACGCTGCCCAGCAACACAGGCCTCACGTGCTTGCTATCATTGTCAGTACTTTGTTCTTACATTATTAATTTATTTTATTATTTTCATGCAATAAGTGACGTGGTTACTCCAAAGCTTAACGGAAAAAGTACCTCCGTACATTTGGCGTCGAAATGGTCTGGTACGGCGTCTTTTGTTGTCACACTACAAAAAAAATGTAGCTGCTGAAACAAGTTTTTTCATTTAGGACAGAGAGTTGCGCTAGATGGAATATAGAGATAAACATGTTCCAGCACATGAGAAAAACAAAGAAAGAGGTTCAGAGACATAAGGACGACAGACGTGGCAAAGCAAAGGTCCAACGCGTTACCTTTTCTATCCTCCTCAACATTCTCACCATTTCTCTCAACCATTTTTCTCGTGCGCTGGAACGTGTATTTGCCTTCGTTTTAGAATTACCGTCATCAGCACAGGGGCAACGTGTTTCGTAGACTCCCGCCACAGCTCTCGTGGTGCACTTTTCGCCTAATTTTGACACTAGGTGGCACGTTGGTCCATTGCTGCCGTTCTTCAGGCAGCACAGGCCGTGTCGGCATTGACTTGTGAATTCGCACTTCTCGCCCTGTAGCTTTTCCTGCAATAGGGTAAGAAATAAACTTTTTCAGTAGCAGCTAATAAAAGAAACATGGCGAAGGTTCATTGAACGATGCGTTTTGATCGACACGTCTTAGAAGCGCAGGCTATTGCTAGTACCCTTCGGCAACAGCCCGTACACGGATGTTTATAACGCGTCACATCGGCGCTCATCCATTCATGAAGTGACACTGTAGACACGAAGAATATCTTTATTTAAGAACACCAATGCGAAATCTGAAGTATAGAGGGATTTAACCTTGTTAGACTTCTTGATTCCATAGCCCAGACGGGCCGATAGCATGTACACGGTGTGGGCGTGTACGCTAGGCCTACTTTCGGTGGAAGGGAATAGTCTTGGCGCGGGTACCGGGCGATTGCTAAAATTTGTGTATTCGAGGCTCAGAGCCTTTTATGTATTATTTTTAGTACACTAGGAAAAGCGGAAGATCTCGGATCGTCTCATCTTTGTTATCGGTGCGATAATCTCAATCAGCGGCAGGCTTCCTGGGAGTCCGTTAGAATCCGTCTGAACGGCGTCTGCGTTTCGTGTTGACTCCACAATATTGCTACCACAGCGGCAACTCGCAGTCATCGGTTGCGTACAAACTACTACAAAATGAGCCATCAGCTGCCTTTCCGTGATTTTGTCAAGAATATAGCAATCCGCCCAGTCAAAAGAGAAATGCAAAAAAAACTCAGTGCCCTTCCACTCTGTGAACAAGGACGACCAGCGAAGTTGGTACTGTGGCCTCTTAATGGCAAACTGCACCTCCACCGCGGGTCAGCCCGACGTTGCACTATATTCTGAATCGGCCCACGTATGGGGAGTGCTTAACGCCTGCTTCACCTGCGCCGTGGGTCGGTGCGCCATTGCAGTGGCCCAGGTATGGGGAGTTTTTTACTTACCACGCCAAAGACAGGAAGATTTCCTTGCACAGTAGAGGCAACAGCGTCGCTGTAAAAACGAAAGTGATTTTCAGTGTCGAATAATACGTATGCATAAACTGTGCATGATCCATTACGCATCTTATTCCAAGCTGTGCCACGAATTATACTTTTATGACTGGAAGACATTGTTATGTGTAGAAAGACACAGACGAAATAGGCTATTTACAGGCTGTTTACACTGGACTGGAGCCAGAACACCAGGCCGACATTCGCTCGCGCCAAGGCCACAGACCCTCTTCGTCGTCGTTCTCGCGGCGGCGCGTCCCTTGAGCATCGCTCGATGATATCGTAATACTACCCCCTGCGGCAAAAGCGCCGTCACGGTGCTCTTAAATATCCAAGGCGTGTGGAGAGTAGTAGGGTTTCAGTCGAGCGACGTGGACAACGTCAATGGTTGTCACAGCAGAGGACGTAGTGTGCGTGGCTAAAACGATTTCGCAGGTGACATCGGTCACTTGGCAAACCACGCGATATGGGCCCGTGTAGCAGGAAAGCTGTTTTTCACAAAGGCCAGATTTACGCTTTGGTGACCAAAGCAACACGAGGGTGCCGGGCACAAAATGCACATCACGGTGACGGAGGTCGTAGCGTTGCTTTTGTTTGCCTTGAGAGATTTGTAGACGAGCGCGCGCAAGTTGGCGATCAGGGTCAGCATGGGCGACAGCATCACGGGCATAAACGCTAGTTGATGCTGTGGTGGACAGAAGCACAGTGTCCAGTAGTAGCATCGGTTCACGGCCATACAAGAGGTAAAAAAGAGAAAAGCCAGTAGTGTCCAGACGGGAAGAGTTGTACGCAAACGTAATCTAAGGTAGAGCCTGGTCCCAGTCACGGTGATCGTCTGAAACGTATTTGGATAGCGTGTCTGTAAGGGTGCGGTTCAAACGCTCAGTGAGGCCGTTTGTTTGAGGGTGGTAGGATGTGGTAAACTTATGCTGTATTGAGCACGCACGCATGATGTCGTCAATGACTTTGGCAAAGAAAGTACGGCCACGGTCTGTTAGCAATTGACGCGGAGCACCATGAATCAAAATGACATCATGCAGGAGGAAGTCCGCAACATCAGTTGCGCAACTGGTCGGAAGAGCGCGGGTTTGGCGGAGCTGGTCGCGTAGTCAGCCGCGACTGCAACCTACTTTTTTCCTGATGTAGATTCCGAAAATGGGCCGAGAAGGTCCAAGCTGACACGATGGAAGGGCTCGACAGGGATGTCGAGCGGCTGCAGGTAACCAACGGGGAGCTGGGAAGGCTTCTTGCGTCGGTCGTTGGCAAAGTTCTCAAGCGGCGACCTAACGTCGTACGGAACGGGCAAGGCGCGGCCAGAAAAAACGGCTACGGACACGCTCCTAGGTTCGAGATACGCCGAGGTGTCTTGCCGTTGGTGCGTCGTGAAGCTCTTCTAGAAAGGCTGAGCGAAGGTGTTTAGGTAAGACAAGCAGGAACTCAGAGCCATCCGGATGAAGGTTACGACGGTACAGAGTACCGTCGCGGAGGACGAAGAGGCGTAGAGTGGCGTCGGCCGGAGAGTGTTCAAAACGGTCGATGAGTGCTCTGTTGTAGACGTCACGCCGTTGCTCGTCGGCGAAATGAAGCAGCTGCGACACAGAGAATACGCAAACAGCACCGGTAATATTGGAGGAGTCAGGGTCGTCAACAGGGTAGCGCGACAGGCTGTCAGCGTCCTGGTGCAGGCGGCCACACTTGTAGACCACGGTATATGAAAATTCTTGTAGCCTCAAAGCCCATCGACCAAGCCGGCCTGTAGGATCTCTTAGCGATGAAAGCCAGCAGAGAGCATGATGGTCAGTGACTACGGTAAAAGGGCGACCATAAAAGTAAGGACGGAACTACGCAACCGCCCAGACTACATCAAGGCATTCTCGTTCCGTAATCGAATAGTTGCTCTCCGGTAGTGTGAGGAGGCGGCTCGCATAAGCAATAACGCGATCATGGTCACGCTGACACCGGGCTAAGATGGCACCTACGCCATGACTGCTGCCATCTGTACGCAATTCTGTAGGCATATCAGGGTCGAAGTGGGCCAGAATGGGTGGTGAGGAGAGAAGAGTAACGAGACGAGAGAAGGCGGCGACTTCTACAGTACCCCACGAGAGTTGTACGCCGTTCTTCAAAAGATTAGTGAGGGGTCTAGCAATTGCCGCAAAAGCTTGAATAGAACGACGAAAGTACGAGCATAGCCCTACAAAACTTCGAACGTCTGCGGCTGTCTTCGGAACCGGAAAGACTCGGACAGTGCGAGTTTTGTCGGGATCGGGCTGTACTCCGGAAGCGTCAACGAGGTGGCCCAGAACAGTAATTTGGCGGCGGCCGAAACAGCATTTGGACGAGTTAAGTTGCAGCTTCGCCTTTCAAAATACATCAGGTATAGTTGTTACACGCTCAAGCTGAGTGTCAAACGTGGGCGAGAAGACGATGACGTCGTCGAGGTAGCAGAGACCTGTGGACCATATGAAACTTCGGAGCAAGGAGTCCATCATACGCTCAAAGGTGGCAGGGGCGTTCCATAATCCAAACGCGTTACTTTATATTGGTATAGGCCACCAGGTTTGATGAACGCGGTTTTTTCTCTGTCCATAGAGTTCTTCGAACTAATTCTATTTTTCCGTCCTTGCAATTTTTGCATTAACAGCGTTCTTGCATCTCTCCCTCATCGATACGCGGCCGCTGCAGCCGTAGGCAAATCGGCGATCTCGAGCTCAGCAGCGCAACGCCATAGCCATTCTATAGGCTACCCCGACAGGTAGCATACTTCGGGGCGCACTGATAGTTAAGTCACAAGTGCGAAATGACGTTCCTCAAATTAGTCGCAATATCTGGTCATGGGAAATAGGTTCAAAAATACGTTGACTCCAGAAGTAATGCCTAGCTTAGTCTCACAAGATGGTTGCGCGGTACTATCCCCCGTTTTTTTTTCTGAATTGCATTGGTGCGGCTCACTACGTGCTTGCGGGCGCTTTTCCGAGCATAGTTTGGTGTGCGCCTGGTTTCAGCACTGGTTTCAACGAATTGCTCGTGACTCACTGTATAACGCACTTAGCCAGTGCCGAATACTCGTATGGTTCTGTTTTCTGTTTTCTTTCTTTTCTCAACTGTCCCCATGTGTTCACGCTGAACGGTTATATATAATGCGAGCAGTAAAACTGGTGGATTTATTGTAGATCATAATCTATTCACCAACTCAGACATGCGGAAGCCGACATCTGCTCACTAATACTAAACTGTGGACCAAATGCAATTCTGGTCACAGTGGCTCTTCTACAAGGCGCAACTATCACCCATAAACACCGAAAAGGCTAACCTTTAATCCTAGACTGTCACATCCTCCTTCGTCAAACTAAGTGGTACCACGCGCGTCCGATGAACACCGAACAAAAGAGCTAGCAATACGGTACATTGGCGCTTCATTGTAGATCCGTTAGAAAAAAAGAATGCGGGCATTACGAAAAGGATGACTCCGACGAGCGTCTGCTTGCTTCTACGATGATGATCACAGCTTGGTATGGTTTTGATTTCAGTTTTGCTAGCTGCGACGCATCGTCGGAAGGAAATTTCCACTCGTATACCTTCTTACGGTAGCCGTCTGGCACCATGTGCAGGAAGGAATTTAACCGACCTTCTCCCACCATGCCTCGTCGAAATGAGACGTGACTTCTCCAGCTACGGTTGGCATCCAGCACCACATGCAGAAAGGAATTTCGCCCGACCTACTCTCACCACGCCTCGTCGAAATGAGGCGTGACTTCTCCTGCTGTGGTTGGCATCCAGGACCACGTGCAGAAAGGAATTTCACCCGACCTTCTCTCACCATGCCTCGTCGAAATGAGGTGTGACTTCTCCTGCTACGTTTGGCACCCGAAACCTCGTGCAGAAAGGACTTTCTCTCACCCGACCTTCACCCAACATGCCTCGTCGAAATGAAGCGTGACTTCCTAATTCGCCATGACCATTTCGAGTGTCCGCCGGTCTGGCGGAAGCCCCGCTTTGCTTACAGGCCTCTTTTCTGTGTGTGTGTGTGTGTGTATTTGTGTGTGTGCGACTTTAGAGGGCCCCTTTCCTCGAACGGACCAACTCTACAGGAGAACATCCACGAACCAGCAACGCCCAAAAGAGACGGAGAAGCGTCTACAATTCCAGGAGGCTCGGTACCACCAGAGGCATGGTATAACCGGAAGCGGGGCCCTCTTTCCGCCAATCCGACTCTGTGCCGGTCACGTGACGTCGACGGAAACAAGATCCCTCCCACGATTGTAGAGAGCCTATTTAAGGGGCTCCGAAATCTACTTTTGATCACTTCATTCTTTTCTCATCATCTTTCATCAACCTTTGAATAAACCGTGCAAGTTTCGCACTAGAAATCGTCTCGTCCTTCGGCGGTCGCCATGGTCTACCGGATGCCTGCAGCCCGCCGACAACGCCACGCTACCCAACGTCAGTCGAGCTTCGATACGAACGCGTCGCTACAACTCGGCAGCTGTACGATACGCTACCCTGGAATACGCAACAGCCTGCTTTGGCACAAGCCGGCGCAGTTTCCCCTTAAATGCTGTTTTCGCGCACAATGGCGCAAGGATCCACTCTCAGTGCAGTTTGGCGCAATCGGCGCAGATGTTCCACCATAGTAAGCGCCATATCTGAATCAAAGCGGGGAGGCAGCGCGGGAGGGTTCGGGGGCGCCTTCGAGTGCGCCAACAGGTACGTAGTTTGCGCGGTAGCGTGCGGTCGGGCGTCGTATCTTTAAAGGGTCTGCAAACGGCTGATGCCATTATGCGCGCTATGTTCTCGCCGTCCTTGCCTTGAAGCGAAAGACCGCACGAAGTTGACTTCACTCGCTCTTGCTGCCATGCTTTTTCAAAGCGGAATGTGCCTCAGTGAGCTTTTAAAGGATCACCGCTATAACGGAAAAGAAAAGCGGAGCGTGTTCCTCGAAACGCGCTGCAGACACTGTAGTCATTCCGCTACCAGTACAAGTGAGGATCAACGTACCACGCGCGTTGAAGTATATCAAGACTACTCCATTGTTGACAGCAGCAGGAGTCGTTACCTCCCAAAAATATCGAAGCCGAAATGGTGGATAGGTTAGGGGTAACTTAGCGCCCCTTCGTTTTAAAGGTTATCCCATCAGCTTAAACATAGACTAGCCTTGAAAACTTCGCACTTATGACGATTCCTGATGTTGCAATTTATGTGGTTCTCTTAGTGAAAATAAGCACTCATGTAAGTCAGCGCCTGTGTGTACCACGCCTTTCTGTGTCGCCGTCTTTTAATGCAATATAAGCCTCTTCACACGAGCATTTTGCCTGGGAATGTCCGCGCTCATCGAATGTGATTTGTTCATGTTTGGTTTGTGCGCACTGACACCATGCTAAGGGGTCGACCGTTAAGCCCGAGGCCTGGCTAACCGGGAGGCCGGCCCCTGAAACCCGGATGCTCACACTTCCAACTTCTACAAGGAAACCAGACGCGTGTACCTGCCTCCCCACACCAACCTCGTCCGAGCGAAAGCCACCGTGCTTTCCAGACTGCACATTGATTCAATTCTCAGTCATACAAGGCATTTTTTATTCACTGGAGGGGATTGCGACCCCGTCTGTACTAAGTGCGACCTTGGAGTGTTCGCCACTCGGGCCCACATTCTCTGGGGATGCGAAGGTTACCCTCCCCGACAATCATTACTGCCAGCTCCCTCCGAGGAGGGTTGGAACCAGCTGCTGACAAGAGCAGACAAGAAAATGCAACTCACCCTCGTCTCCTGAGCCCACGACGTCGCCCCAATATGGCAGCCACCCTAGGCCTACCTACCCTAACATACTACACTGCAGTGGCAAATAGTTATTTCTCTCGCTCTCTTATTAAATCACTTAGTAAGCGAATGTTTCCAAGTTTATACGGCCCATAAAGCTACTATTCTTACTTCGTATACATATCTATTAATTCGCTATCACAATTGATGCATTGCCTTTCATGCGAAAGTGTGACTTTTTTAGTGCATAAGACACCAGAAGTGCAATAAATAACTTTCGAAATGTATTTCAGCTTCGTTTCCGCAGCAATTTCCAAGGTGCGCTGTAAAGTCAAATTATGTTGAGAAAAAAAAATATGTTGTCCATGTCTGTAGCACAGCTGGTCGAAAGAGCTGTTGTAATTGCGTAGCTTGTAGCGTAATCATTAGCGACACCATCCAAGTTATTTACAGTTAACGTAGGAAATCATCGAGCTAGTCTACACTGACAAAAAAGTAGTCAGCCTGGATATCGATGACGTAAAGTTACACGACCGAATGCGTACACAGTTTCTTCTGGCCTTGGGAAAGCTCGCAGGCGCACACGCGATAGGACATGGAATGGGTTAGCATATTCCAGAAGGACAGATAAGAGATTTTGACTACAGGACGTAAGTAAACACTACACGCAAACAATCAAACATTAAGCATCCTCTTTTTTGTTGCTCTTCTCAGATACCGCGAACAATTGATCCATATCTGTCATTTTTCTATGGTTTTCTTCTGCTCGATAAGTCACTTATTGTTTTAGACGCTGCTTCTAAGAGACGAACCTTCTCGCTCGCGGCTTGTCCCGCCTTTCGTTGTAAGTTCGCGTTTGTGTGGCCCTGCTTCAACACAGAAGTCACCCGCTATTTCAGGTGATATGAGAGGCCATAACAACTTGTTCTTTGCGTCAATATTTTCTCAACGCATTGCGATCCATTGTTGTTCGCGCAATATAGTGATAACGCGTTTGAGTGCCTCTTCTACCCTGCGTGTGGTTGTTGAGTATGATTGCTGAAGCTTCACACCGATCTTCTCGCTCTTGAACTCCTTGCTACTGTAAGAATGCTACAGCACTAATACTACAAGTGCATTACATCATTTGTTTAACATTTTGAAAACTATGATATATTCGAAGCTAGCACCCGAAACCATTCCTTGCACGTAAAGAGAAGAAAAGAATAAGTACAGCGACGTAATTTATTATCCTTAAGGGAACATTTCTATAGCAGCCTGTTTTGAGGTGCTGGGAGGACGTTCGTCACAGATGTCGTGATACAGTGCACTGAGAAATTGAGAAAATGCGCATGTGGATCAATCTAAAGCGCATAAGATATAATTGACTCCAATATAAAAGGGAAAAGAAGAACAAAATACATGAACCCAGCAATGCAATGTCACTGTATGTACTGATGGAAAATTTTGGCCAGTTTCGACCCGGCTGCTCCTAAAGAATATGCAGAACGACGACGAATGTGTAAGCCCGCCATCAGTTTCATAAATTGACAGGGAGGTAGCCTTCCTTGATGGTCCCGTTTGATATTAGCACACTGTTTTCTTGTGAACAAGCTTTAGTGCTTAAATGTTCCTTTAAATGTATCATTGTGTTTTCGGTAGAATGTTAGTATCTGGTTTTAGAAAAAAAATATAGTGTGCTTCAAGTGTCTTGAGCCACTTTTGGGCCGTGTATTGTAGGGGTGGCCTATTTTTCAAATGTCATACTTTTCCTACAGATCTTATCAGCATTGCAAGTACTTTACATCAAATTACCTTTGTGTACACGTATTCAGACAATGTATATATGCGCAAATGAAGGAAAAGTTTTCGAAAAAGAAAAAAAGGGCTTTCTCCAGGTGGCGCCATTATATAATGCCTTTAATAGATCTTGCTGGTTCTCCCAAAAACAGAGTTGGTAGTCTGCGCTCTTTCGTAACGTTGCTCTGCACTTCAGACCTAACGGTGACTGTTTCATTGTGACGTTGTGGTAGTAGGCTCTGGTATTTTTTTTTAGCCGAGGGGAAAGTTAACGCATGCTAGCCGCGAATATTATTTTGTTGTTGTTTGCTAATTCGCTTAGCCTTTATACCTAGGAATAAAGTCATTATGCCTACCCATGAGTGCTCTCGTCATAACACTGACTTTCGATGGCACAACATCAAGAACACCCCCTTATTAATTTCGCTATGGAGTAACAGCACACGTAATCTATGGTACATGCACCTGTTTCGTAGAGAAAATAAAAATAAGAAAGGATGTATATAACATGTCTTATATTAAGAAATCTTCAGCTCTGGGAAAGACAACTCTGCACAATTGTCGGTTACGTCCATATGCTCTTTGTGTCCGTATGCTCAAACAGGCTATTTTATGACTGAGCAGAAACTTCAGAAACATGCTATGACAAGTTGTTCGTGAGAAAATAGGGATTTCGATTTTAACTTCAGATATTTTTAAAATCGGGGAAACTTTACCTAGATGTGGTAAATCATGAAAAGGCCACAGAAGATGCTGACTCGAGAAACTGAAGGCACGTCAAAACTTCCGCTGAGTGTTGTAGTGAACGATATACCCCGGTGCACAGGAATAAATTTATCAGGAATTCGAAATATTGCATCATCTGCATGAAGCACACAGCTAGTTTAATCCTATGTTGCGAGGCCTCCGTTATTCTACGAATTCTCCGGGCCACTTCCTCCTCTTCATCTGACCCACCGGCTTGTGCGGGTTATCCATTTCCTAATGCCTGCGGTATGCACCTAAACCTATTTTTATTATTGTGTCAATTTCCTTCACATGATCAGTGTTCCTTCTGAGTATTTGACAACGATAAAGTACTCCCGCTCAGACTCCAGAGGATGACTGGCGGTAATGAGCCCTTGTTGCATTTGCAGGCTATCTAACATTACCGTGGTATTCTTCATGACATTCTTCAACCCAACTTTCACAATTTCTCGGCCAAAGTTTTCTATCATTTCTTGAATTCATATCCAGTGTTGCTGGCAAGAGCAACGTTATCTGCACGCCGAAGGAGCTAGAGATATTTACTGCTGATTCTGACTTGTAAGCGTTCCCAGTCTAATTGCTTGAATACTTCTACTAAACATGCAATGACTACCATTCAAGTGATTGCCTGACGCTTTCGTGATAGGCAATTTTCCACTTTTCTTGTCGAGAACCAATGTATGTATGGAATACTTGTAGATATTTCCAAATGTATTAGCATATGAATTATGTACTCTTTGATTCTCTAACGCCTCTACGATCCATGCCTCTACTGAATCAAATGCCTCTTCATAACCTATGAAAACTACAAAAATGGGTTGATTGCAGTCCATAAATTTGTAGAATGAATGATTTATCAGATGAATATGATCAATTGTAGAGCATACCTTGCTGACGTCACCTTGTTCACTTTGTTGATTTAATGGAAGTGTTTCTCTGATTCTAATAGATGTTATCGTGTGTAATATCTTATACAGTACCGAAATCTAGCTAGTGGGCGAATATTTGTTTAGCTTTGAACGTCTTCGTTCTTGTGGATTGCTGGGATGTTGGCATTGTTTTAGTTCTCGGGTACAGTTGAAGTCGTGAGACATTGTGTATCATTTCGCAATTAATTTAAGCATGTCATCTTTGGTTAAATCAACTCTTGTTCCACCTTTTCGCTCTTTTCACGGAGACATCTCTCTCTAAGCTCTCCTACCCTCATAATTTGGTATAGAAGCAGCTGTTGTATGCGGTTCCTGACTACTTGCAATGCATGTTGCTTGGCTGGTCTGTGCACTTTAGAGGTCAGCGTAAGTTTTTCTGCTACTTCTACTTTGATGTTTTATTTATAAATTTTCATTTCCCAGTTCGTAAAAATGCAGAATAACGCAAGCAGTTTGACACTATGTGCATCAGTTAGAATGCCGAGAAAAGTTTCGTATACTCAGCCGTAAACAGCACCTGCATTAAATTTTTATGTATTTTTTGTTATACAACTGCATAAGGTATGCAGTATAAGATGCGAAGCAAATAGTTGAAAACACCCAGTGCTAACATGGCGATTTAAGGCTTTACAACTGCTCACGAAACCCTCATGTGGTAATGCTTGATAAAGCACAATATCAAATAATCTATGTTTTTATAAAACGAGAACCAATATGCACATTGCGTGTAAGCCTTGTCATTGAGAAATCACAAGGCCGTTCTTACGGCAGAAATGTCCACTTCTTATTTGGGCTCTTGGACGCTCCGATGGTCGAGTTGAGTCTTATTCTTGGTGATACGCAAATGTGACTTTTGATGTGGCAGCGCGCTGCAACACAAAAAAATGAGTTTGTGATGTTTGACGTACAGGGTGTGTCACGTAAATTGTGCAAAAATTTATAAATGCGCTAATGCCACGTAGCTGGACAAAACCAAGGTTATGTTGTTTCTGTACTTTGTATTTTGCAACAAAAACAAACAAAATCGTATACTGAACATACTACAGCAGTAAAAACTGCATAGGGTTTTTAACTGCCTCAAATTGAGTAGGACAGTCTGCATATTTAGTGAATGTCCCAAATCCAAATTTGACGCATGCGGCGCGGCCAATTATCCCACCTTAGGTTTTTGTATTACTGAATAGCAATAAATATACGAGATGCTATATTTATAAGCACCTGAGAGCTGCGGGCACATTATCGATTTATTTTCTCTTCTCTGACATTATCATATACGTAAAGCCATTTTTTTGTTCGTGGTGCTAGTTCGCTTTTGCTACCTAGCCCTTCACACAGCAAATCTATCTGTACTTGGAGAGCGGTGTTTGCCAGGCAACTATTGAGCACATTTCTGGTAAATTGCTAAACAGCAGAATCTGAACAAAGTATTGTACTTTGTAACGTCTGCATAATGGCGACTCCTGTTACGGCAGGGTCAGGCGTCACGCTTCCGCGCATCATCCCCCTCCTCACCTCACCATTTCTGTCTCAACTATGTCCAATGAAGAACTGTTAGCCGTAAAACATCAATGTTCATTCGTGACTCTGACACCCAGAGCATAAACTACTGAATTTTTGATGCTCATAGGATTACTGCTTTACAGCCACATATTATTGACAACTGCTCCCACCATGTTCATAATCTTTAACTGAAAGGTCATGTTTTATGTAGACCTATTTTGCAAACGAACAAGCAAATACCGTCTAGTGGCGTAGCTTCCACCTGCGTCAATATTGGTTCAACATATTCATTTTATGAAAGAAGCTGGTCTGCCTAGCACCTTCCATGCTCCTCCATACATTGCTGTTTAGATGTGTTTGTTTCCATATGGCACATTTTTGTTCAGATAAGGCGTGATTGAACGTTGTGGTGACTTCACAAAATGGCAGCTTGGAGCGTGAACACGTTTTACGACGGACGCTCACGTGAGCTTTACCATTAAAATCTAAACATAAGTCGCACATATATAAAATAAAGTGCAATTCTTCTTGAAGGAACGAAGGCGAACGGCATCCGTTCGCTTGGTACACGGCGCAGCTGTGCCCATTTTCACTTTGGAATAGATGTCCATGTCCAAGATGTTCGAGACTAGAATTTAAGGCTAGTGCCACCCAATTTTTATTTTGAACGCATGGCTTGCACTGTGACCTGATTGGCTGATTTTAATTCCAGCGTCTATAGTTAAATGGCTGCTAACTTCCCTTGTTCGAAGGGGACGCATACTGCCATCTGGATGAATGTCTAGATGTGCCTATCAATAACGATTACCACGCTCCGGAATGCAACAGCCCGAAAGAATAAGGTATCTCTCATCCCTTGCCAATAAAACATTAGATCAAATACCGTAACCCTGGCTGCTTCATGAAGACGCCAAAGCACCGGATATCCTTTCAAGTGCACCTAGGTAATCAGCAGCTCACACTTGTTTCTTTCAATGTTGCTTCAAGTAGGCCCCAATAGGGTTCAGTTAGAAATATGTGTGATATAGTGTACCACATGGCACAACTGTGATCGGAGTGTATGTATGTGTGTGTGTGTGAGGGGGGTTTATGCATATGTGTGTGTGTGGAGTAAAACGGTAACTTCTTCGCACGGCAACTTCACATTCGAATGCCCCACGGGGGTTGACATTTATTTCTCTTTCAACAACTAGGAAATAAAAATACTACTTCATAAATGACCTAATTTGCAGGAATGAAATTACGACCATCCAATGAGCAATACAATCGGAGTCTTTCTTTGGTGATTAATAAGAATATTTTTATGTTACAAGTGGGAGAACATTTTTAGTACGAAAACTTTTGAAGCCTGGTTGCATCAATATTATGCCCCATCTCAAATTTATTATCCTGTAAATGTGCCAGAGGGCTAGCTTTGCCGTTTTGTGGCATAAAAAGGCTAAAACTCAGTTGGTGTTTACGGGCAATGGTGTTGCGTGTTCCTGGCATTTTGAAGCGAAAGCTTTACTGGCCGCGAACTTGCGATTTCGCGTGGCGGTGCTCCGAGGAGGCACGTGACGTCACAACGCGCTCCTTGCCGCAGATATTTCGCTCTCTCTCTCTCGCTCCCTAGTCACTACTGCGCATGCACCACTAGTAGCACAGAGCCACGGGTGTTCCGTCGCTGCGCCGGGCCTTTCCGCCGCCGCGGTTTCGCATGGCGTCACAATGCGTCCCTCGTCGTTGCGCTAGCCTGCGCTCGCTTTGCCAGCTGCATCGCATGCCTGATAAGATGTCGGAGGATTGAAAAGGAGGGCTCGCGTGCGCCTCAACCACAGTTGAGGCGACAGTATGGAAGGCGGCAATTCTGATAATCAGGAGGAGGCCTGGAATCGACATCGGAACGAGATAAAGAGTAAACGACTCGCCCAGGAAACAGAAGAAAAACGCGCCGAACGACTGGCTAAACGCCGCAAGATAGCTAGACCACCAGACTAACGTGAACTTCCAGTCAAGATTAACCAAGGCTAACCATGCTAACCAGCCTTAGCAACCAGGTATATCCTGGCATTGCCAAGCTAAGCCAAAGCCAACTTTCTTTTCGAAGATGATTCCCGACTACTTTAACCATTTGGTGGGGTCGCGGCCACCTGGTAGTTTCCAGGTACTGTGGTACTGTAACGCTGCCCAGCAACGCAAGCCTCACATGCTTGCTATCATCGTCAGTACTTCGTTCTCACATTATTATTTTATTTAACGTATTCATAGAATAAGTGACATGTGTACCATAAAGTTGAATGGAAAAAGTACCTCCAAACATTTGGCGTCGTAATGGTCTGCTACGGCGTCTTTTATTGTCACACTACAAAGAATAAGGCTGCAGAAACAAGCTTCCGCATTTAGGGCAGAGAGTTGCGCTATATTGAATATAGACATAAACATGTACTAGCCCGCGAGAAAACTAAAAACAACGTTCAGAGACACAAGGACAACCGACGTGGGAAAACAAAGGCCAAGCGCGTTACATTTTCAATTGTCCTCTATTTTCTCCACCTCTTACCATTTGTTTTACGCGCTGGAACATGTATTTGCCTAGGGCATTTAATTACCGTGATCAGCACAGGGGCAACGCATTCTGTAGACTCCCTCCACAGCTCTCGTGGTGCATTTTTCGCCTAATTTTCCAACCGGTTGGCACGTTGGTCCGTTTGGGCCCCTCTTTAGGCAGCACAGGCCGTGTTTACATTGATTTGTGAATTCGCACTTCTCGCGCTGTAGCCTTTCCTGCAATAGGATAAGAAATATACTTTTTCAGTAGCAGGCATTAAAAGGAACATGGCGAAACGTCTTTTCCCCGCTCATGTTCGGATCAGCTCGGCGGAATAGGCCTAACATCTCTTCTGCATCAATGTTGCGCTGGCTGGTTGTGCAGCGTTGACCATCTCCATTGAGGTCTGCGCTAGGGTAAGTTGCGAGCAACTCCCGTTAGAGGATATAGCAGGACACAAAAACCGCTGCATAGTTTTCAAACAGTGCTTTTGTGCTGCTCTCTAACGCGAAGTAAAATATTCGTAAATTGCGCTCTCCGTATCATCAGTTAAACTCCATAACAAACTCGATCTCCTAGCTGGTCCTCTGCAGCCCCAATTGTGAATACGTAGAAAGGTCAGGTGTCATCGATGGATTCTTGACGACTTGAGATGGCTTCACCAGAGTTCGCGGAACCTCAGTAGCGCCTCCGTTCACACTCGTTGGCAGTCGAATAGAATTAGACAATAGGGAAAACTCGGCAAGGCGCTCGATACTACACGCTGTGACTGCTGCGTTTGTGAATAGGAATAATTTTGTTGAGTCCGAGCAGTCGTGGATCTGAGCTGCTTTCTCTGGCTTCATAAAAGCTTGAAATAGTCACATGCGGACAAAAAACTAATCTTTTCCTTAGAAATGCCCCTGAACAAGCACATAAGTTTGTTCGTTCCAAAAATAATAGTTATCGTGCTTGAAACTTGAATACTTTTCTGCAAGGCATTATCGACAAAAGGTAGTGTTTGTTTTTATGTCGCTCAATTTTGTGAGAAATCAAAATTGTTTGATTGCACACAAAAGCGAATAGCAGCAATTATTATGAAATGAACGATACTGCGTAGTACACTAAATGGAGCGAAATGGCAACTACCTTGAAACAAGTGTTTTCGACAGCGCAGGGAAATCAGATAAAAGAACACAGAGCACGTCATTCTGATTATCTAAATTTATCTGATTATAGTGTGCCTAAACTCATAGCGATATTATGCCGAGTTCAGTGCAGAAAATAAAAAATATATTTCCGACGAAATCTTTGTAAAAGAAAATTTCTATATGAACTTTATTGGTTCAACGACAGCAATAGATTATAATATATTAAAAGCATATCACTCCAAATTACATTAATAAGGTATAGGTCACAATTTTAAACAAAACAAAGGTCAGAAACATGTAGAGTCCATGCATTTAAGCTTTCATTCTCGCTTGAAAATTACACCTAATATTTATTGTGAAAACTGTATACATACCCGCCGCGGTGGCTTAGCGGCTATGGTATTCTGGTGCTAAGCAGCAGGTCGAGGGATCGAATCCCGGCCTCGGCGGCCGCATTTCCATGCGGCCGTAATACAAATAACGCCGGTGTCCCATGCATTCGAGGCACGTTAATGATCTCCTGGTGATCAAAACTAATCGGTAGCCTCCCATTACTGCGTGCCTCATAATCAGTTTGACATTTTGGCACGTTAAGCTGTATAACCCAAACCAAAACTGCGTTCATAAACACTCAGTGCATACTTACTTTTATATAAGGACTGTTCCTGTGGCTTTTAGCTAGTAATGCTAAAGTTCCTAAGAACAATACAACGTAGCTAACTTGGAAAATAGAAATACCACACATCGTATCAACTTTGCGAATTCTCATAAAATCCTAAAGGAAAGATTCTGCGAAGCGAGCGTTTGTGTTTTCTAACACACCAGGTGCACGTAGCCCTGCTGGTGCCCTTTTGCAGTATTGCACTTGCGTACTGCCCAAGAGGTAAGAGAAAATTGATGGCGCGGGAATTGTAGAATTCATTTGTCTTGCTCTTACGAAAGCAATTGTTCTTCGTCGCTCGCAAGAAAGGATACATCAGACAAAGCATGCAAGACTTACCTGCATGCAGCCTTGTTCCAACTTGCGTCCAGATGCTCTTTGAGAAACTTCTTTTCATTCCATGTCTTCTGGCTCCCACAAGTGCTATCATATGAATGTTGTTGGGAGGGGGTAGGGAGAATGGTGTACGTGCCAAAACCATGACATAATTATGAGGCACGCTGCAGTCTGAGGCTCTGAGGTCACCTTGAAAAGCTTAGGTTCTTTGCCTTGGCTTCAATGCATGGTACAGGGGTGCGTTTGCATTTCACGTCCATCGAAATGGCGCCACCGTGGCCTCGATCAACTAAACTAGTAGAGCACGGGTTACAATTGTTCTACTCGCACTGCCTTATAGCAAAACTTTATTAAAGCGCCTTCACTGAATTTAGTATTTCCTAGGTATGCTGATCCCCTAGACATGTTGCTATCTATATAAGAAGAAACTATCATGAGGTGGTTAAATGAGTGCTATAAACATGCTTGCTCTTCATCTGCAGCGCATATCGCTGCAGACTATTTCTTGCCTACACGGCGAATCTTTAAGACACATAAACCTTGTTCTTCAAGCCATCTGATTCCCGTCGTTCAGCTGTTCAAGGAGCGCAATTACTTTACTCGTGAGCTTCTTCTGTTTGTGTTCTCCTTACACCATTCAATAACTGCTGTGCTGCTGTGCACTTGATTTTGAGAATGGTACAAGTGTTTCTTTTTTCCTTATGCCCATTTCCACCTCCAGCTTGCCGCGGCACGGTAAGCACCATCTCCGGAATCAGACTACATTACAGACCACGATATTAGGAATCCCAACCGTTTACGATTATAGTAAATGCCGAATCAGACATTTTTCTTGGCATAGGATCAGAAACACTGTGCCCTAAAAAGACGGCATAAAAACGTCACAATAATTTGTTCAATTATGCGCCAAAAAGTGTTTGTTCCAGTGAGCTTAGTTAGGTATGCTGTTTCTTGTTTTAACGCTTTATAACGCAGAGAACAGACGGTAAGATTCCCATGGCTATTATTATTATTATTATTATTATTATTATTATTATTATTATTATTACTATTATTATTATTATTATATGGTGTTTGTGGCCATAGAACGCCGTGAAAAATAGTAATTTTTCCGGTGACCTGTCGATGACGTGGATAGTGAATTCCTTATGGTAGAAGTGACATCGCCGTTGAAGGGCCCAAAACATCATCATCATCATTATCATCATCATCATCACCATCAGCCCGATTACGTCCACTGCAGGGCAAAGGCCTGTTTCATACTTCTCCAACAATCCCGGTCACAAGATAATTGTGGCCATGCAGTCCCTGCAAAATTCTTAATCTCATCCGCTCACCTAAGTTTCTGACGCCCCCTGCTCCGCTTCCCTTCCCTTGGAATCCAGTCCGTAAGACTTAATCACCACCGATTATGTTCCCTCCTCATTACCTGGCCTGCCCAAGCAACCTTTCTTTTTCTTGATTTCAACTAAGATGTTATTAACTCGCGTTTGTACACTCACCTGATCTGCTCTCTTCTTATCTCCTTAACGTTACACTCATCATACTTCTTTCCATAGCTCGTTGCGTCCTCCTCAATTTAAGTAGAACCTTTTTGGTAAACCTCCAGGTTTCTGCCGCGTAGATGAATTCTGGTAAGGCACAGCTCTCATACACTTTTCTCTTGAGGGATAATGGCAACCGCTTATTCATGATCTGAGAATGCCTGTCAAATGCAACCCCAGCGCATTCTCATTATTCTGATTATTTCAGTCTCATGATCAGAATCCGCGGTCACTACCTGTCCTAAGTAGATGGATTCGCTTACAATTTTCAGTTTCTCGCTACCTATCGTAAACTGCTATTTCTTCCGAGACTGTTAAACAATATTTTAGTTTTCTGCAGATTAATTTTTAGACGCACCCTTCTGCTTTGACTATCCAGGTAAGCGAGCATGAATTGCAATTGGTCCGCTGAGTTAATAAGCACGGCAATATCATCAACGAATCGAAAGTTACTAAGGTATTCTCCATTAACTCTCATCCCCAATTCCAGTAGCGCTGAACCCATTAGCGTCTCTCTTCGCTACAATCACCCACCGGGAGCGAGAAGGGAGCCGTCCGGCGACCTAACAGCTCGTCACGATGAGCGGGTCGTAGTAAGGCTTTAAACGGTCGACATGTACAATCTCTCGTCCACGGCGGCGCATGTCTGAAGATGGCTCAACTGGTTCTATCACATAGTTCACAGGAGATGCGCGTTCGAGAACACGATAAGGGCCTTCAGACTTAGGGACCAGTTTTGATGAGAGGCCAGGGGCAGTTAAAGGAACTGAGAGCCACAAGAGCGCTCCCGGATCGAAGGTGACCGTGGCAGTGGCGTCACCGCGAGTGCTCCTCTGGCGCTCTTGATCAGCGGAAATAAAGGCCCATGCGAGGTCGCGGCACTCTTCTGCATGTCTGACCGTGGCAGAAATTGGCACGCACTCGGATGCATCCGGCCGGTACGGCAGAATGGTGTCAATGGTGTGCGAAGGGTCTCGACCATACAGCAAGAATTAGGGTGAAAATCCACTCGTGCTCTGCGTAGCGGTATTAAACGCGTAGGTGACGAATGGCAGAACGGCGTCCCAGGTCGTGTGGTTGGAGGCAACGTACATTGAAAGCATGTCGCCGAGCGTACGGTTGAAGCGTTCTGTGAGGCCATTCGTTTGAGGGTGGTACGCCGTAGTCGTACGATGAACAACGTGGCACTCTTTGAGAATCGCTTCAACTACTTCCGACAGGAAGACGCGTCCGCGATCGCTGAGCAGCTCTTGAGGTGGACCATGCCGCAGGATGAATCGGCGAAGCAGGAATGATGCAACATCGCGTGCTGTAGCTGCTGGGAGAGCGGCGGTTTCAGCGTATCGTGTAAGGTGATCTACTGCCACAATGGCCCAGCGGTTACCAGACGACGTCAGGGGAAGTAGCCCATACAAATCGATGCCAACGCGACCGAACGGCCGGGTAGGGCAGGGTAGAGGCTGCAGACCAGCTGGCGAGTGGTGGGGTGATGATTTTCGGCGCTGGCAGTCGGTGCATGAGAGAACGAACTTTTGAATGTAGTTGTACATTCCCCGCCAGTAGTAGCGTCGTCGGAGGCGCTGGTAGGTTTTGAAAAGTCCCGAGTGAGCAAACTGTATATCAGAGTGGAACGATGCGCAGTTTCAGAACGCAGGCTTCGAGGTACAACTAATAACCACTGGCGGCCGTCAGAGGTGTAATTGCGTCGGTGAAGCAGGTGGTCTCGAATGGCGAAATGGCGAGCTTGACGGCGTCATGCACGAGTGGTTGGCCGCGATGACGGATCAGCAAGGCAGTCTATGATGGAGGCAATCAAGGGGTCCTTGCGCTGCTCAGAAGCGATGGTCCCAATGTCGACGGAAGAAACGTCAAGCTGGGATATTGCGCAGCAGGGATTGTCGACTGGCAAGGGAGAACGTGAGAGGGCGTCAGCATCAGCATGCTGGCGTCCGTTGCGGTACAGTACGCGGATATCGTAATCCTGTAAGCGAAGCGCCCAACGGGCGAGACGGCCTGAGGGATCCTTCAATGACGACAGCCAGCATAGTGCATGCTGGTCCGTGACGACATCAAATTGTAGATCATACAAATAGGGCCGGAACTTGGTAAGCGCCCAGATGATCGCCAGGCATTCTTTTTCCGGGACGGTGTAATTGGTCTCGGCTTTAGTAAGCATACGGCTTGCATATGCCACAACATATTCAGGAAACCCTTCTTTGCGCTGCGCTAGGACAGCGCCGAGGCCAACACCGCTGGCATCTGTGTGTACCTCAATAGGTGCCGTTGAGTCGTAGTGGCGCAAAATGGGAGGAGACGTCAGCAAATGACGGAGCTTAGTGAACGCCTCGTCGCACTCGGACGACCACGAATGGAGAGGTCCGTTGTTGCCAAGGAGCTTCGTCAGGGGCGATATGACGGCGGCGAAATTGCGAATGAAGCGCCTGAAGTAGGAACACAAACCTACAAAACTGCGCAGTTCTTTGACGGACGTCGGTTTAGGAAATTCAGCTACGGCACGAAGTTGGTCTGGATCGGGGAGGATTCCATCCTTCGAGACGACGTAACCTAGTATCGTGAGCTGCCGCGCTGCAAATCGGCACTTCTTCAGGTTCAGTTGGAGGCCAGCGTTTGCTAAGCACGTGAAAACACGCCGTAGGCGTTCAAGGTGCGTGGTGAAATCAGAGGCAAAAGCAACAACGTCGTCGAGATAACATAAGCACGTGTGCCACTTCAAACCGCGGAGAACTGTGTCCATCATGCGTTCAAAGGTTGCTGGCGCATTACAAAGTCCAAACGGCGTGACGTTAAATACGTATAGGCCATCGGGTGTGATAAAGGCTGCCTTCGGCCTATCGACGTCAGCCATGGGTACTTGCCAATAGCCGGACCGTAAATCTAGAGATGAAAAGAATTCTGCTCCGTGTAGGCTATCGATGGCGTCATCGATTCGCGGCAGCGGTTATACATCTTTGCGAGTGATCTTGTTCAGGCGCCGATAGTCCACACAGAACCGTACCGAGCCGTCTTTTTTCGTAACAAGGACGACAGGGGATGCCCATGGACTGTTCGAGGGCCGGATCACTTCGCGGCGAAGCATATCGTCCACTTGCTCATTAATCACACGACGCTCTGTGGCAGAGACGCGATATGGTCGTTGTCGCAATGGCGGTTGGGAGCCAGTGTCAATATGGTGCGTGACAGCAAACGCCCGGCCAAGGGAAGGTTGCCCGACATCAAAAGAAGAGCGAAATTCTTCTAAGATGCGCAGAAGCTGCGAACGCTGATGTGGGGTGAGGCCATCGGCAATAGATAAATCGAACACACCTGTGGGCAAAGGGTCCGACGTAGAGAGAGAACCGAGCGTGTTGTAACTGGCGCAGGACGTGTCTTCGGGAATATCCGTAATTTGTACGGCGTCGATGGCGTGCGATGGCGACGTGCGATGGCGTCAGAGAGGCTGCTGCACTGCATTGATAGAATCACTGACGAGTTGGCAGGAACGTTTCTGTCGTGCCTGACGAGTAGTTTGTTCGCAAAAGAAGCATTATCGGCAAGCGTCATATCTTAGATCGGCGACAGTTCTAGTTGGGCCCGTGCGCAATGAATGACGGCATCGTGGCGGGCGAGAAAGTCCCACCCCAGGATAACTTCGTGGGAGCACGAGGAAATCACAATAAGTTCGACGGCGTATACAACGTCCTCGACGAGAACACGAGCGGTGCACGCCGCAATCGGGTGAATACGCTGTGCGCCTGCTGTTCGGAGGGCGAGTCCAGCAATGGGCGTCGTAACCTTTCGAAGGAAGTGACAAAGCTTTGCGTCCATAACTGATACAGCAGCTCCGGTATCCACGAGGGCATATGTGCGCACACCGTCAACTAACACGTCTATCGCATTGGTCGGGCTACGTTGAGGACTTTTGCGTTTCGATAGGGTCGCAGCCCTTGCCTCATGGACTGCGACGATTAGTTTTCCTCATCCCGAGCTTCGGGCCGAGGGCGCATCGGTGATGGGGAGCGTCGGCGTGGAGAAGTTGAACGGCGGATGTTGGCGGACCGGCGGAATGGTGGTGACGCAGCCCGAGGTTCGTCGTCGTAATAAGGGCGCGGAGAACCCGCCATAGAACTTGGCCCATATGGTGTAGCGCTAGGCGACTGCACGCGACTACAGTAGCGTGCGACGTGGCCTGCGTAGCCGCACGCAAAACATATCGGTCGATTGTCCGCTGTACGCCACCGAGTCGTTGCGGCAGGTCCCATCCATGTGGAAGGGGGCGTTGGACGTGGCGGCTGGTGAATCGATTGCATAGCAGGCTGTTGTCGGGGCATAGCGAGGACTTCAGTGTACGTGGGAGGTCCCCGTTGAGGGAGTTGTTGAGGCTGGGTGACGACTTCCGCGCAGCTGAGTGGCACAGCTGTCGGGATCTGTTGGGGCCGGGCCATGACTTCGGCATAGCTGTGAGGCGCAGCCGCAGGGACACGCTGGTGGTGCTCAGGCAAAACTTCGTGCAGTTCTTGCGCTATGACACGGCGAAGCGGAGGCACAAAACTTGGCGTAGGCGTGTGTACCGACTGCGACTGTGCAAAATCCATCAAGGAGAGTTGCCGGGCAGCTTCCTCGCGGACGAACGCCTTCATTTCTGCGAGCAACGCTGCCTGGTTGAACATGGCAGCCAAACCAGCGAGGTGTTCGTCACGCGGTAGACATCGACGGGTCAGTGACAGCTGCCTGCGGAGTTCTTCATAGCTCTGACACAGTGTGACAATTTCAGCCACAGAGCGTGGACTTTTGGCCAGCAACATGTTAAAGGCGTCGTCTTCTATGCCCTTCAGGAGGTTTTGGATTCGATCAGACTCCGCCATGGTCGAATCGACTTTCCTACATAGGTCCAGGACATCTTCGATATAGCTGGTGAACGTTTCGCCTGGCTGTTGAGCTGGTTCTCGCAAACGTTGCTCGCCACGCAGCTTGTAAACAGCAGGGCGACCAAATACATCGGCGAGGGAAGTCTTAAATTCCGACCATGTCTGGAACTCTGCTTGATGGTTGTTATACCACAGGCTGGCAACTCCAGCGAGGTAGAACAGAACATGGCTCAGTTTGGCCGCTTCGTCCCACTTGTTAAGGTCGCCTACCCTGTCGTACGCCGTGAGCCATTCGTCCACGTCAGTGTCGACCACTCCAGTGTAGATAGGAGGGTCGCGATGACGAGGCACCCCGGGGCACGCAGTGGGTGCAGGAGGAGGCGTTTGCTGGGAGGCCTCTTGGGGCATGGTAGATGGTAGGGTACGAGACCGGAGTTCCAGGATGATCGTCTGAGGGTACCCCGCACACTCCACCAATTCTAAAGGTGTTTATTAGGCAGAGCTCGGAGCAGCGCAACGTCGACGGAGAGGGCAGTCACAGCTTCCAAGCACGAGAGCCGTTGCTGAGCAGGAGCGCTCGACCCACTACCGTTTAGAGCCAGTAGCGCTGAACCTACTAGCGCTCTCTTCGCTACAATAGGTAATAAAATAATGAAACTGGCTAGTTAATGATGGGAACTATGGCAATTTGGTTTCATTAAAAACATGAGACAACAAAGCTAACAGTGACACTACAACTTCAAGGGAGACCTTGAATACAAAGGCAGTTAATCACGTGTTAAAAACCATTTCCCGAGTGTCTGTTTCAGCTAAAAAATCTAAAACTGTTGAGGTTAAAAGTGGTTCTTTGCTATCAAAACATGTCAGGTGATGATGTATTTTTGCGCGATACGGAGCAGGGAAATAAATTTTTCTCTCTGCTTCTGTTGCAGGGCACTCAATAAGAACATGGTGGACTGTGAAATTATTACTGCGATCCTATAGGCTGGAAGAGCGTCCCAGTCTGTGATTACCGTAAGTGGGTCCTGTTCGTAATTGGCAAACAAGTGCTTCCTTGTTCCGTGCTGTTTTCTCCCTTATCCAGTTCCCTAGTTTTGGTTTAAACGATGTGTAGCTTATGCAATGCTTGGGTATCCCACTGTCTTTGCCAATGCTTTCACAGTTTGCGATGTAGAAAAGGCTTTAAATCTGTTGCAGGGATCGCTAAAATTTACTGACGTAGTGTTCTCGTCAGTAGCTACGGTGCCTTTTATAACTTTATGGCCAGGTTCCCAGCTTAATACGATCACTTTGTTACACAGATACGCGGAGCACAACAAGCTGTGCAGTTCATTCAAAATGAAATTCTTGTGTTTTCATAGACTGATTGGGGATCTCACTACACTTACTGAGTCTGGGAAGACAAGAGCCTTAGCGACATTTGTGAGCCCTGTGTCTTCATTTGCCGAGAGTATAGTGTAGGCTTGAGCTGTAAAGATACTCGTGTGTGGATTTAGTTACCCGGACGTTGAAAACGAAGGTTCGAGAGCTGAGTAAGAAACAGCCGTAGAGGATTTGAATGCGTCGGTATAATACGACAGAAAGCTTAGCTAGTTGGTAAGGATTCATTATGAGAAGTAGTATACTTAGTATTATGCATAGTATTCTGTGCAGGAGTACTTATTCTGGTGTTCACCAAAATGGGATTGTATATGCGCTTCGGGCGCACGCTTTCATATTTCTGCAGAATAGATGTCCCATTCAATGGTCTGCCATTTCCACGGATGAGGCAGGTGAGTAGAAGCCATGAAATGAGAAGTACTCAAGGCGACCGGTGACTCTTGACTGGCGACTTTCATGTAGTAAGAATTAACCAACTAAATATAAGTACTTACAGTCTGTCAAGCTGGACCCTGTTTCTTCATATTGAAGGAGACATATCTGCCGAAAATTGAGTTATATAGATAAAAGGAAAAACAGAGAAACTCTAAGACAGGAAATACGTTGTTATTGAAGATTAGCCAGCTCATTTAGAACCCGCAGGTGCGAGGGCAGAGCGTGCTATATACTGAGCATGGTCGAAAATGGTTCGTTATAAAAAGAAAACTGCGCAGCAAATCCAAGCGAAACCCACCTTGAATGGGCAAAGTTCTGAGACTAACACATGCACGTAAATTGCGCCTCTGATTGACGTCGAGAAGTAGCACATACGTAGGAGTACTCACAATAACAGCTTGCGTTCTCTGGTATTTCCAGAAAAGAAAAACAGCCCGATCAGCGGCTGGCGTACGCAGTCCGCGATAATACATACTGTCCTTCTTCTATCATGGCGATACTATTGTCGTCATATAGCCGTTATTATGTGTTTGTAGTCCTACTGTCGTAACGACCTAGTTGTCGTTCCTTCTTGTCATTCCAGCTCCATCTTCCGATTAGCTTCATACTACCGCCATCGTCGCGTTCTTGTTCTATTCCTTCTTCCATTATCTTCAATACTTCTTCATTCGATCATTCTCATACAGTCGTACTCAAGACATTATCGTCGGTTTATGGTACACTTGGTCTTATCATGGCGGTAGGGGCATGCAATTGCGGAAACATCACCATCGTCACGACACCATTGTTACTGCGTCGTTGTCATGCAAATGATAATATAGTGTCATGTAATGGCGTTTTGTTCGATCTATCACCGTCATATGAACTTTGTAATGCCATTTGCATGATACTGTCGCCGCCACCTCAACTTTTTATTCCATTGTCGTCACGCAGTTTTTGTCATACCATCATCATTATTTCATAATAGTCTTCTCAATGTTGTCACGTCGACGTCGTCCTGTCAATATTATTCGCTGTTTGTCGACCACTGTCGCCACTGCGCTTCGTTATAGTCGTTACAATGCAATTATGTGCATTCAATTGTCATCATTCTCTCCTTCTCATTCCAGTGCCGCCATTACATCGTCGGTATATATTCGTCCTCTTGCCGCCGTCGTTCCTCCAACTACGTGACCTGAGTGTCGTCACCCACTGTCGTCACCCACTGTCGTCACGTCGTTATCGTCGCAAAGTATTCGTCGCCCTTTTCATCGTCATCATTCGTTCGTCGTCCCTTTTGGTATACGCATGTTTGACCAACATTACGTTATGTGGAGCTACACGTTTCCATATGAAATCTGATTGAACTTCATTGTCTGCTCTGTACAAGCAATTTTTCACTGAACACCACCAGCGCTATTGCTTAAACTAGTTCGGACTGAGTGTGATACTTCTGAGTATATTTTTATTATTGTAGTTAATCAACATTTCTGAGAGTAAATGGTGAATTATATTGCAGTTTGACAATTTGAAAAGCTGAGATAGATTTTGCATATTTAGTCCATGCCTTAGGCCGTGAGAAAACCTGTTAGCAACGTGTATTCTACTATTCGTACCCCTCAGACACATAATATATTAAATAAGCTTTCGCCAAAATTTCTTTTATGATTTGCTTCTTTACATGGCAGCCCCCTATGAGCCATTATTCACGGGTTGTGCGCGTGCGCTGTTTTACCACCCTGAGTTGCCTGCTCAAGCTAAATAGCTGCAGAGGGATCAGCAACGAGATTTGTGAAGCTCCTGGAATGTTCCAAAATTCGGTGATATTTGGGTATACTTAAAGCATTCCCTGCTGCCTTAAATATGGTTGTTGTGCCTATTTTTATCCTTCAATTTCTAAATTCATTTAAGCGTTATATAGCCCGACACATAAGATTTATCTTAATCATTCAAGCTTTCAAGAGAAGTAAACTACAAATAAATGTTAAAAAAATCCTATAAATTTTATGAACTTTCAGAATGGGTGTCCAAGCACGTCAAGAAGCGGTATTAAAAATATTACTTTGCTACTACTGTGGCAGCACAGAGATTGTTTCCAAAATACAAAAAAAGACACAAGACGTCTACCTAACTTTTCCTTTTCAATTTCTCTAAAATATAACGAGTCTGTTGCCTGAATGCCTGAAGGACGTGGCTTGATAAGGAACATGCACGTACTTTTCGTTTGGCCAGAGTTTATTTTTGAATCTATGTTGCAAGAAGCTAATTCTATAGGCTCTTCAAGGTATTTTTGTCATATTGGAGTGCATTCATTAGGCTAGCAATCTCAAAGGCTAATGAAGCAGCAGAAAATGGACGCAACATGAAATGAGTCTGTTCTAATGAAACCAGGGGGAAGAAAATTTTGTATAGGACAAGCCAAGATGTATGCGCTGATAGATAAGAAGGGTAATGTCATGAGTGGTCTTCAGTCGCCTCAAAGTGTGCTGAAGAGAAATAGTCATACGCTAACCTGATGAAACAATATTCTTCTATTAAAAAGTAATTATTAGATTAGACCGATTATGATTGATTAGATTAGATAAAAATGATCAGTAAGGAGAAAATAAGGATATTCGAAATCATTACGTTAGAAAGACTGAAGAAGCCATAAAAAGAGGACGGATGATGAAATTAGTCAGAAGAAAACTTGGCATAGGACAAGCTAAAATGTATGCACTGAAGGACAAGGAGGACAATATCATCAGTAATTTCGAAGAAATGACAAAAGCAGCAGAAGAATTCTTTACTGACCTGTAAAGTGCACAGAGAAGCCGCGATGCCTCCATTCTAAGAAGTATTGAAGAGGCTGCGGAGGCCCCTTCTATAACCAACGATGAAGTAAGAAGGTCTTTACAAGATATGAAACGGGGGAAAGTGGTAAGAGAAGGTGGAATAACGGTCGATTTATTAAAAGATGCGGGAGCTATTATGCTTGAAAGGCTTGCGGCCCTTTACACGAAGTGTCGCATGACATCGAGGGTTCCAGAGAAATAGAATAGCGCAAACAATATAATAAGGCAGAAAAAAGGAAGCGGTAAATAATTGAAAAATATAGGCCCATAACCTTACTTCCAGTATTGTATCAAATATTCTACAAGATAATTTTGGATAGAATGAGGACAAGACTTGACTTCAGTTAATCTAGAAAGCACACTGTATTCAAAAAGGAAAACTCCACAATGCATCAAATCCATGTCATCAATCAGGTAAACCATAAATCTTCAGAATACAGTCAACCTCTCTATATGGCTTTCATAGGTTAAAAAAAGCATGTGATTGAACAGAGATACCAGTATTATTAGACGAATTACGTAATCAAGGAGTACAGGAGGCATACGGGAATATCTAGGAAGGAATCTACAAGGATTCCACTACTACCTTGTTTCTCAACAAGGAAAATAGAAATATGCCTACAAAGAAAGGGGTCAGGCAAGGGGCAAAATCTCCCCAATGATATTCACTTCAGGCTTGGAAGAAATGGTCAATCTATTTAACTGGGAAGGCTTAGGAGTAAGGATTGACGGCGAATATCTAGGCAACCTTCGGTTTGCAGATGATATTGTCCTGTTCAGCAACATTGGAGACAAGTTACAACACGTGATTGAGGGCCTTATTAGAGACAGTGTAAGAGTGGGATTGAAGATCAATATGCAGAAGACCAATACAATCATGAGGAGCCGGGCCAGACAACAAGAGTTAAGGATCGCCAGTCAGCCTCTAGAGTCTGTGAAGCAGTATGTTTACCTAGGTCAATTACTCGCGAGGCACCTGTTTGTACTGATAATGAGAGGGAAATTTACGGAAAAATAAAAATGGGTTGCAGTTTATATGGCAGACACTGTCAGATCCTGACAGGAAGGTTACGACTACAATTGAAAAGAAAGGTGTACATTCAATGCATTCTACCGGGGCTAACCAATGAAACAGAAACATGGAGCTTGATAAAGGTGCTCGAGTACAAAGACGGAGCAAAGAATTATCGAATGAAGAATGTTAGGGGTAATGCGAAAAAGCGGTGTGGATCAGAGAGTAAACTGGCATAGCCAAGATTTTGATAGTCAGAGAAAAAAACAAGAGCTGTACAGCCCATATAATGCCTAGGTGAGGTAGAAAATGGACCGTTACAGTTAGCGAATGGGTGCCAAGAGAAGGAAAACGGAGTCGACGATGGCAGAAAATTAGGTTGGGCGATAAATGTAGGAAGTTCGCAGGCAGAAGCAGGAATTGGTTGGCGCAGGACAGGGGTATCTGGAGAGCGCAGGAAGAGGCTTTCATCCTGCAGGGGTCATAAAATAGATTGATGATAGTATATTCATTTGTAATGCTCTGGTTTACCTTATTAACAATGTACTGATGCTAATTCGCAAAGAATGCGAGCTTTCTTCAAATATCTTTCTTTTTTTACAAAACAAGTCCGCTAATTGTAGATTTTACTCGTGCCAAAATATTGCAGAATATTTTAGGCACATTGTAACTAATGAAATTGCAAAGAGTCTAAGAGTCGATGTAAAGCAATGTAATTGGCAAGAATATTTAAAATCTCGATCCATATTTAGGACCTGAATTGTTCGTTTAACAATGCCGAAACTTTTTATTGTGCAGACGATACTTCATATTATATGAGGACTCTTAACGTGGTCTTTTCATGTCGCTGTTAAAATTATTAGCAGCAGCACCACGCAACAAACGGGATAGTGGCAAAAGCTTCGCTTCATATCTGCTTTGGTAACGTTTTCCATAAGATCCATAAAATGTAATCGTGGAAAAAATCATTTCTACTGCGCTTTCGTTAACACATCCGGCGCAGGTAGTTGTGAGCTCGGGCTTTTTCCGTTTCGCTTAAAACTTATAACAAAGAAAGAAGAAATGAATAGACCTTCTTTATTGGCTTTTTTGTTTCATGAAGCAATTATTTGGCTATACAATTAGAAAACGTATCTGAAAACAATCTCATACGTAGTTTTCTTAGGCTCAATGTTTTTTAATTATGTTCTCTCGCATTCGTTTTTCTATTTCGTACTAAAGTTTTACAATGTGGATGCTTAAGGCAAGGGGAATAGCGTCGTATTTACAACGTTTTCTTTATTCCTTTGGTTATTGGTAACTTGATTATTTCACTATCTGCTTAGAGCAGGCCATATTTGCAATTTTCTCTTTTCCTGGTAATTTTTCAATTTTAGCTGTACCTGATAAACAGTTTATTCATTACATACAGGAATTCATATCATCGCAAGTAGCAATTGACTCATCGAGATACGTGCGTCCCCCCTCTAACTTTTGAAATATTTATTCTAAAGCGTTGTTGAGTACTTAGCGGCACAAGAATATTTGAACTTGCAGAACTACCGAATCAGTAAGTCTGCTAGGGATACATTAGCCCAGGTAATAATGGCTTAGGCGATTATTATGTGTTGCATGTGGCTTCCATAGTCATCTGTTCTGCCGTACCAGATGCAGCCACTTATAACGTTGCTGAAACCCTCGTTTTCTCTAATGGGTTAAAGTTGATTTATTTCTGAAGAAATTGTTACGTTTGTTCTGAATATTGTTGAAAATTTGATTCCAATATATTGCACTTATTCATACTTATGTAAGTTTTCTATACCGTATCCTACAAGACAGATTAGCATTCTGTTAGTGTTAGTCTGCCGGAGAAGCCTAACCACGATGGACGGCACAAAGAAAATTCTGGCTAGCAGCAGCCCGACGTCTTAATTCACGTAGAAGCCTGCCATGCTTTAGCAAGAAAATCGTCCCGGTGTGTTTGTCTGGGATTGAATCAGCGTTAGACTCCATTTCACAGGTAGATGCACCTTAACTTAACAGATGTTATCTACTGTTACAACTTATACACTGCTTTGTGTCCATTGAACGCGCGGCAACTGTACATCGTCGAACCCAAAAAGATCGACCAAACCATTGACACTCAAGACTTCAGCGTTGCAGTGGAGGCCCTGTCCCTTTTTTCAAAGCTTCAGAGATAACGTTGCATAGATATTTTAACCAATACTGATTCTACGATATCAAAAATTGTTAATGTTGTATACAGAATTATCAATTCATCAGTTCACCTAAAACATTCCCAACACTGAGTATATACCAGTGCACAGGACATGGATATGCACGTCCTACGATGCCTAATATTCTAGTATTTACCCAGCTCTTCAGCTGATCTTCACCTCTCAGTGATAATCTATCTTATTCCCGTTGGGATTCTGTGGCACACAAACACGGACATCTCAAACTCAACTTCGGTAACAGATGGGTGTTTATTCGAGTGCTTCAGATCGGGCTCATGTTTTGCACACACATTCATAGCCGGCGGCAGAATGAAATAAACGTTTATTGAAAAATAAAACAGGACAACAGTCTGCCTGCGCATGGCGGAAGTATAGGACAGCCAATTGTCAGCTAACTATCACGTTGCGAAAACTATTCTGAGTCTGTGACGTAACAGATTGTCCCTGCGGCAGCAAAGAATGTGCGAGTAATGTTCATCGTCTCTGAAAGTGTGCGAAGCGTGAAACAAATCTCTCCGACGACAGGAAGCTCGATCGCCACGGAACCGGCTACACCGCACACACAAACACACAGAATTTCATAGTAATGTCACAAAAAAACACTTTACGTCCTATTATTTTCTGCTGAAACTGGCGTCACGATACTAAATAATTTAATCACTTAAACAGATGTCTTGTTCCGACTCACCTATGACTGGTTTGAAGATATGGAAATTGAAATTCAATATCTTTCTTTTACCTTCTATTTCTAATACGTTTATAAATTGAAAGAATAGAAAATACAGTATTTAGAATACTTAGATAAAATATTTAGTGACCACCATCCTTCAAGTCAGTTACTGTGCGATGGCGTGGACAGTAACTGTAATAATTCTGAAATTTTGTTTCCTTGCTGCTCCTTTTCTTAATTTTAATGCATCGCTTGCGCCAATTCCTGTGAATAATGTATATTTGGCAAAATCAAGAAACGTACAATGTTCTGATCACGCTTCCGAGAGGTGTATGGCAAAATGTAGCCAAAGTCTGACGATGTTTCGAAGTTTCCTGTTGCACACAATATTCCCATGTTCCGCCAGCAGGAATAGAAACAGACTGTTATTATTATTAACAGATAAATAGGATTCGGTGACTTCTTGCTAATGATTGTTTAAAGCGCGAAGCAATATGTTCGTGCCACGCGCTTTAAGAAGCTCTGGACACCGATGGCTACTGTGCCGTTCTTAGGCGCATCTGCGCAAGATACACGTCCCTGACAATAAAAGAACGTACTATTATTGTATGCGCACAAAGTAATTCTACAAAAATACCACATAAAAATCATGTTGCTTCAAAGGCACGAATGTTTTAATAACGAATGAATCGTATTTTTATTCCTGAAAAACTGCTTCTTTTATATCATCAACTTAGCTGCCAGACATATTGATGGATCTATACGGGACTGTGTACATA